>NW_022436946.1:16636368-16687818 GCF_009761245.1 Sapajus apella | reverse complement strand
TCATTTATTCACCAGAATGACTCAGGTATTGTTATTTTATCTTAATTGTTCTGACGAAGAATTTCACACAATTGGTATGTAGCAGAAATGGAAAACAAATTCTTTTCTCTCTGTTTCTAAATATGTACTAATATTCATTGCTTACATTGCTTCTTTTTCTGTAAAACCTTTTATAAGAATTTCCATGAAAATTTTAAAATACATTTTTGTTAGGACTTCTGGAACAAGAATAGTTTATGGAGAAAGAAAGGAAGAGTTCTTTAGTTTATTAAAAATTGTGCCAGGAAAAAAAGTAAAAACGTGGAAAACTTCATTTCTGTTTATGAAGGCATTCAGCTTCCATTGACTCAGATCCATTAAAAACAGATTGAGGTGCGGTGGTTTTTGTTGCTGTTGTTATTGTTTTTCTCACGTGAAAGTTTGCGGGGAATCTTAAAAACAGTCTTTCTGTACAACCTTGATTTTCCCCAGAACTTCTCATGAAGACTACTGTTACAGATTTTAGACAGTAGAATAATTATAAATCTACCTTTGGGGTACATAGGTATCCTAGTAAAGATTCAGATAAATGTTTTGAAAAATAGTTTCTTTTTTCCTTTTTTTTTAGTATTTACTTTAAGTTCAGGGGCACAAATGGAGGTTTGTTGCATAGGTAAACTTGTGTCATAAAGGTTTGTTGTACAGATTATTTCATCACTCTTGTGTTAAGCCTAGAACCCATTAATTATTTTTCCTGATAGTCTCCTTCCTCCCACTCTCCACCCTCCAAGATGCCCCAGTGTGTGTTGTTCCCTGCTATGTGTTCATGTGTTCCCTTCCACTCAGTAATCCCATTACTGCGTATATACCCAAAGCAATACAAATAATGTTATAAAGACACATGCATACATATGTTCATTGCAGTACCATTCACAATAGCAAAAACATGGAATCAACCTAAATGTCCATCAATGATAGACTGGATAAAGAAAATGTGGTACATATACACCATAGACAACTATGCAGTCATGAAAAAGAAAAAGATCATGTCCTTTGCAGGGACATGGATGGAGCTGGAGGGCACTATCCTTAGAAAAATAGTTCTTTAATGATTGCAGTTTCCTGGGGATGAACTTACCCTTAAGCTTATTTGGGATGGCTTGTCCTCATCGATTGCTATATAAGTACCTTTTATATCATTTCTAAAGATATTTGTAATTTTATTTATGTTCAAAGATTAAGCTTCTTATGTTAAAAAACTTTTTTATTTTATTTTATATATGCCAAGAATTCAGGATCTTGAATGTAAAAAGCAATAAAAATAAGAAGGCATGCTTTTATTAGAAATACAGTTTTCAATATTGTTTATAGTTGCATATTGTCGTAGTCACCTCGGGCTGCTGTTACAAAATACTGGGTAGATTAGGCAATACAAATGTATTTCTCACAGGTCTGGAGATTGGGAAGCCCAAGATCAAGATGCCAGCATGATCAGTTTCTGGTGAAGGCTTTCTTTTTGCCCTGGGAACGGGGAGGAAGAGAGAGAGAGAGAGAGAGAGAGAAAAGAGTTTGCTCACTCTTGCTCTCTGGTGCCCCTTTTTATAAAGGTATTAATCCGGTCCCATGGCAACCTCTGCTCCTCATGACCTCATCTAACGCTAATTATCTATCAAAGACCCATCTCCAAATAATCTCACATTGGAGGTTAGGGCTTCAACATGTGAACTCTGGGTCAATGCAGACATTCAGCCCATAATGAACATCATCATTTTAGTTTCACCAACATTAACGTCAAGAGTTATATCACTTATTTATAGTTTTTCACTCAAATGTAGTAACCGATGTGCATTATTAAAATTGGCGTATTTTACTTATGTTAATGTATATTTTTATGTTTCTGATGATGTGTTCATGTTGGGGAACTTAGTGCTTGACTAGAATTCTATGGTACGTTTTCTAAATATTTTTGTTCTATTTTTGAGGTTATTATTTATTATGTATAAATATTGTTATGAAAGTTATGCAGAAGTTAGAAGTTGAATGTTGCTGAGGGGACTGTAGTGTCTACTCAGTTACAGATTTAGAAATGGGAGCCATTATTATGAAGCGAGCCTTATAACAAGATGTTATAAGGACCAAAAAGCGTAATGAATGTGAAACAGTTATGAGCATAAGATTACTAAAGATTAGTTTACTCTCTATTAGCGTTTGAAGAGTCAAAGCATTATTCAGTGTACATATATATACATATATATATATATGTGTATATTTTTTGAGGTGGAGTCTTGCTTTATTGCTCAGGCTGGAGTACAGTGGCATGATCTCGGCTCACTGCAACCTCCACTTCCTATATTCAAGTGATTCTCCTGCCTCAGCCTCTGGAGTAGCTGGGATTACAGGTATGCGCCACCACATCTGCCTAATTTTTGTATTTTTAGTAGAGACAGGGGTTCGCCATGTTGGCCAGGCTGGTCTTGAACTCCTGACCTCTAGTGATTCACCCGTCTTGGCCTCCCAAAGTGCTGGGATTACAGTGGCGAGACACCACGCCCAGCCAATTCAGTATATTGTAAAGAGGAAATGAAGAGCATTGGTTCATCCAGTGAGTCTTGTAAATGCAAGAGCTTCTATCATATTATGGTATCATAAATAATAAGAAAATACATAAGAATATAGTGAAAACCTATATAGTAATCACTACATCACCTTATATATCTATTATTACAGCTAATGTCTAATGGAGTATTTTGGAAAAAGTTAATTTCAAACTTAGGCTAGTAATTAGACTCAGGAAATTCTTTTGTCATCAAACTCAGTTTATTTTAACCACGAATCTGGGTTCAAATTGCTATTTTAATTCATCATTTTTGAGAAACATAGTTAAGGATTGTTTTATATATATTTAAAGCTAAATCAGTAATTTTTTCATATATTTCCAATTACAGTATATTTAATGATCCTTGTTTACTAATTCTTAAGCAGTCTTTTATTCATCATATTTTCTGTTTTTGGCTAATCTAATCCTTTCTGAACTGAGGCAGTCCTATTTTAAGAGTTTATTTCCTATTATGCAAGAGCAGAAAAAACCAACTAGTCTCCTTATTTATGCATAAACTCTACCAGCTTTATTTCCTAGCAAAGAAAAGGTGGGACCTTTGTATTATTCTCACAAAATATGTTTTGCAGAAATATCTGAATGTTGTTGAAGTAGCAAAATGAACTATAGAGAGGTGAATTGTTTCAATCTAATTAAATTATGGTGCCTAATCTAATTGTAAGACAATTATTGAACTGAAGAAATTATTTAGAAAAATTCCCCAAATATCCTTCCATTCTCCCACTATACATCAGAATTTCACATAAATCCAAACACTTCCATTTCCAGGTCAGGTCAAAAAATCTAAACTGTTTGATTTGTAGCAGTTTTCACAGACACAGGAGCCCATTATCTGGAAGCAGCTGTCTTTCTAATACTTACTTCTCTTAGGAGGCACTCCACATAAAGAGGCTGCCTGCTAGTGTTGTGTTTGTTTCATATTAATGGTTAAGGGAAGGCAAAGGGGTCTTTCTGACAGTTTTTCCTGTGGCACTGATTTCACACTGTGGTAATATTCATTGTCATTTTGGGAAAAATTGTTTTATACATATATATAATACTTATGTAATCATTTTGATATAGTTCTGTAAAATGATATCTATATTGTATGAAATATTTACATATTTGACAAAAATAATTTTCTATATTTATCTGTATCTGTTTAGGCCCTGTTTTTCTAAAGTATTGCTAAGTCTTGCTACCATATAATATTTTCTTTTCTTTATGGTTTGAATTAGAGCAAATGTTAAAGGAAAACAAACCCTGAAGTGAACCCCCCTGATAGCTTCATAGTTGCTGTTTACGTACTGTTAATTTTATTGAAGTTTATCTTCAACAGAGCAAAATACAGTGGTCTGAAACTAGTTTGATAGAAACCAAAGAGGTTTTATTCAGCCCTCTGAACAGACCTTTCTCTTTAAAGTAGTGGTAATCTAGCGTATTGGAAGGCACTGAACTTGTGTCAGAAGACTTGAGTTTGAATCTTGACTGTTGAGTATTATTTTTATGACCTTGAGGAATTTGCTAAATATTTGAATTTTCAATTATTTTCCTCAGTGAAAGTGAGACAAGAACAATCTCACAGGCACAAATGAGAAAATTAATAGGTTAATCTAAAATCTCCCTTTTTGTTGGAAATGCATCTATAAAGTCATACTTCTATACGGAACTCACAGTGAAAAGGAATTATGGAATGTAGTTGGGATTTTCAGATATTCTAGGTTTTACCCGTTTAAAGCACCAAACATTTTTTTCTAGTTGAACTATTTTGATTGAGCATTTTTCTAAACATTGTTTTACATGTATCTGATTTGTAAAATGTGCAGGTATTATTGCCTTACGTTTGTATATTCATTCATTAAGTCTAACAAAAATTTGTTGATTGCTCTTCTGCACCTGGCACTGTGCAAAGCCTTGTACATGAACTGGTGGAAAACCAGACATACAGAGTATATGAGCTAGTAGGAAGACACACACTCAACAGGTAAAAGACACATAAATGGTATACACATTGTGATAACTGCTAAGAAGGAAAACAACAGGGTGCTATGAGAAGAAACAGGGGGGAAAAACGACTTCAGGTTGAGTGGTCAGGAAAGTTCTCTCTGAGAAAGTGAAATTTAAGCCGAGATCTGAAGGATGAGAGCCAGCCGCCTTCCAGAATGCGGGGGAGAGCATTCCAGGCACTGGAAACGAGGAAAAGAGGCCTTGTAAGAAAAAAAGGGCCCTTTTTGTTTTCAAGAAACTGGCAGAAATTCAGTGTGACTAGAACACAGGAAACATGGAGAAGACTGGTCTGACAAAAGATACAGAACTCTGTATAGTTTATAAAACACATTTACAGCTTAACGTAACCAGTTGAGATGCAGAAGTAGTTGGTTTTTTGTTTCTATGTATACACACTGAGGGGTAAGGGGGCTGACTTGTCCAAGGTCACCCTGCTGGAAGGGGAAGATGAGAGCTCCAGTCTTCTTTGACCCACAGTCCTGGGCTCTTTCTACTGTGAAAATTTCCTAGCTGAACATTTTCATACTTTCCTGATGTCTGAGGCCATTATTATGTAGTCAATGAAATGAAGTCCTAATGGGCTGTTGAGATGTGAAAGGCCCATTGTCCTGTAAGATCTTTTGAATTCTTATGTCTGGATCATAGCGTTACTGTCTTCTCTGAGGTTGGGTTGCTCTCATTTGATTTCAGCTATTCCCTTATCTATTTTTGAGGAGCTGCAGACATAGAAACCAGCATGTTTAGTTTGTTAGGCACGTCTAAAGTAATAGCCAGTAGCTTCTGTGTGAGAGCCCATTGGATTGTTGTAATATTTGTTGTCTCAGTAGGACAGGCAGTGATGTTTGATGATTTCTAATTGTAAAATTGATTTTACTTTGAAAATATTTGCCAAAAAATAAATCACACTTCAATGAGGGAGATATTTACATAAAGTTGTTATGTCTGAGGAGCCACTCATCCCATTCTTTTAAGAGTTTTAAATTAGTTGTGAATAATCGCAGAAGTTAGACAAAAATGACAATACCAGGTTTATTGTTAATAAAGCCAGATTGGACAGCTATCTTTGAACCTAAGGCCTAAATCATGCTTCCTCTTCTTTACCAAGCTGAACTTAACAAATGCAATCAGACCTCTGTCGCCAGAACTAGAAGACAGAAAAAGAATGCTATGTACATCCGGAAGGCAGCCTGCATCTGAGGAAAGTAGCCCAGGAAAGGTTAATGAAACTTGCCTTGTGACCTTTTCTTATCTTACTAACCAGAATGAAAAGGAGCAATACCTGATACTCATAAGAAAGTTTTTATTATATAAAATGGAACAAAAATGTGAGAAAAGGGAGAAAATGATTCCTTCTACATTAAGGCAAAAACAAACCTTTATGATATAATTAGACAACATTTACAAGTAAAGGTATTATGTCTTGTGAACACGCATACTTAATATCAAATAGGATAATTTCAGTGCTATGGCTCAGTAGGCTAGGAGTCAGAAGACTTCTTTTACTAACATTATTATTTAGGAGAAGCCATAGAAGGACAGTGAGCTCCGGTTTCGTCATCTATCATAACGAGTGCTATAAATACATGCTCTGTCTGAGAGAAACAGATGCTACTGTGATGATGAAAGGGTGGTGGGAAAAAGAAAATGACATCTGAGTACCCACTGTATGCCAATCAATGTGTTAGATGCTTTTCAGGATACCTTATATCACCATAATCAAACAAGTGTTATTATTTTCATTTTTCAAAAACATTGTCAGATACTACAACAATCATTTTTTGAGCATTTACAACAAGCTAGTCTCTGTGAATACAGTGGTGAATGGGATACCATAGAAACACCAAGGAAGTGGTGTTTCAACAGAGATGTGGAGAGTGAGGGGAGCTGGGCACGTAGAGGGAGGGTCGCCTGGTGGTGTCCCTCTCTAACCAGCTTTCCTCCACACCCTCCTCAGATGGCCTGCTCTGTGTCTATTTAGCCAGAAACTGGAATGGCATTCTCTATGCTCCTCTTTCTCTTATCCCATGCACCCATAGGTACAAAGGTCCTGAAATGGGATAGAGATTGGATGTTTATGGAATAGAGAGAAGAACATCATTTCTTGTATGTTTTGACAGTTAGAATTGTGTTCTAAGTGCATAGGGAAGACACAGAGGGGCTTTAGACTGGAATATTGTGAACCTACTCTTGGAAGGAAGAAGGCAGTTCCCCATGAGTCTTTCATATTTTTGAAATGAGTGAAGGTATTGACTGCCATTGTCACAGACTCTCTTTTCAAGGATGTTGGTGAACAACTTTAGAAGAAAGTGATAGTACTTCCCTCCATAGCAAAGAGCAGGCATGCTTACCATCCAATATAATAAAGATAATGTCTTCCTTTGGAACGAGGAGCAGGCATGTTTACTGCCCATTATAAAAATTATTTGGCGTCCCTGAATTCAGGGTCGTTTTGCTGCAACACAGGACATTACATGTGCAGTGTCATGGTCACCTTGAGGGAACTGGGGGTCACAGAACTGTCACAAGAAAATGCTGATAGTTGAGCTTCCATTATTGGAAGTAGTTTCATTATTGTGAGCAATAAGTTTCTTACCCAAAAGTCTTGTGTACTCTGCCAGCATCTGTGAAATTATGGCAGGCAACTTGTTAGCTTGTGAAGAAGATAAAACCTCAGACCCTTCGTTGTTCTTGGCAGTTTTAGGGATGAGGATGGGGTCCTGATAGAGACTTGAGTTTCTGGAAGAGAAAGGATGACGACCTCCTGAGTTGGTTGATGAGATTTGAGAGAAACCCATGGACCTCATTAGTGAACATGTTGGTCAACTTGTTTGGTCAGTTAGGGAATAAATGGTCCTCCATTTTATTGTCTGTTGATGATGAAGACTGGGAGAGATGATTGTAATCCAAGTACTTGGAAGTAGGTTCAACGTCAGCTGTCTGAAAGGTGCCCTGGATGTTGCTAGCCCTATTCCAGGTATGGAGATGTTTTTGCCAATGTAACAGTCGGCTTCAGATCCATCCATTGTGACAAGTAGGCCAGTGACCCAATTTGGTCTGGAGGAAAGTTCTGACCCTCTTTGTAACAATAGTTATAATTTCATGCTCTGGCATACAAGGAAGGAAATTTGTAACCACTGTAGGTAGAAACCAAGCAAATAACTATTACCTTGGGTGGTTCACTTAGACAATGAAGGTATGGGGTATATAATACTTGTTAAGGAAGGATTAACTCTTGATGTTTTTAAAATTGCACCATTTTACAGCTTATTTTCTCCTGTAGACTGTCATACCAACCTTAGATTCACTAGGAGACCTAGAATTTCTTAGAGTGGGGCCAGGCTGCTGTAAGGGAGCTTTGGTTATCTTGGGGGGAGATTTCCTTGAAACAGAAAAGCTCCCATAGGAAACCATAGAGGAGATATTGACTAGTCGTTGGGCCCTTATTGCCCTAGAATGGGTTTGTAATGCTGATGAAGGTGACCTATTGGAAAATGAGAAACTGACCTAATGAAATCTAGAAAAATTCTTTCCGTCATCCCTGTTGCCTTGCAAAACTCATAATTCTTTTGTTGAGCAAAGATAGAACATTAGAGGTGTAATCATAATAACGGGGCAGTAAATGCGCTCAATTGAAACAGACTCCTTAAAAAAATTGCTGCTGCGCAGGTCATGCCCAAATCAACCAAATGGAACAAATACTATAGCCACAGCCAGAAAGTGGTTATGGCTGCTAAGTCTAGGGGTTCCCAGAACTGGAATAGATGGTGTCTGTGATGATCTTGCTGCCAAATATAGAGCATTGCATGGAATGAGAATAGTAGAAGTTTATTTGATTGAGCCCTGAGCCAGCTGCCAATCAAAACTGAAAGTAAACACATCTTGTTTACTAACATGGAGCTCTCTCCCTCTCTGCCCCTGGATCCTCACCTCAGACTCTCCTTCAGCTTGTTTAAGGAGGAAAGAATGGAGCTGAGTTTTCTCTGTCCTGAAGGAGGACTGCAGTCCTTACACATCTCTCCAAGTATGCTGAGAAACTCTGGCGAGGGCAAGGACTTAAACTTTTATGGGTCTATGAGATACACATTGAGGAAGGATTAACTGGCCCAATTTATCATCCTGCCCAGTTTGATGAAGGAGGGGATACCTGAATTCAGCCATGGTGGTTTGAAGATAGTTTGCAGCAGGGAAAGGAAGCTAGCAGACTTTATGGATGGGACCCTTTGTTCCAGTTTAGTGTGTCTTTGTTGTAGCTTTCCCTGTGGAATTGTTTTAGAGGAAAGAAACTGCTTAGGGGGCTACTGTAGAAATCCAAATAGGAGATGACATTGGTTTTAACTGGAGAAGTGGCTGGGGAGATGAAGAAAAGTGAACACATTTGCGACATATTTTGAAGCCTGCATCAATTCAATTTGATGATGAATTTAGATATAGAGTTTGTGGAAAGGGAGGACTCAGTGACTCCAGTTTCTGGCTTTATTTAAATGAAACATTTTGGACAGTACACGTAGCATCGGTAGAGAAATAATAAAGAGCACTGGACATGTTGAAGTTCCATATGGCTGTGATATTATTTATGTAGAGATACAAGTTAGGCAGGAGAGTGTGAGAGTTTAGAACTAGGAGGATGAATCTCAGGTGGTGATAAAAATTTGGGAACCTACAGTATACAGACAGTAGTTAAGGCATGACACTACATGAATTATCCAGAGAGAAGAATATTGTTTGAATGATTGGGGGCAGACCATGCATTCACCCACAGCCCCACCTCCATTTGATCCGCTTCTCTCTTTTCAATAACCATCTTGGCTTCCAAATGTATGCGAGTTTGTCAGCCTTAATAGGCAAAGAAGGAAGACATTTAAGCAAATGACAAATGAAATTATTGCATTGATTTCTATATGGTGTTTGTTATACGGTGGCATGGACATGATTTGTTAACTGTTTAACTAAAAATAGTCCCTTAGGTTTTAGATTTTATATTCCAATGTAGATAGCACATCAGTAACCTGGCTAAGGAAACTGGTTATGGTGTCTCTTTAGTTTTGGTTGCACGTGGCCTTTTTCAAACTAGCAATTTAGGAGCTTATTGTACTACATAAATTATAAATTATTTTTTTTCTTCCTTCTCTATCGCTTGTCAGTAGTGATCAGAATTACATGACTATATTTTTGGTTTTTTTCTTTGTTTTCCCATGTTGGTTCTGTTTTGTCTCTTAATGTCAATTATCTTTTCTTGGAATCATTTAGGAAGTTATCTTATAGTTAATTTGCCAATAATGAAAAGTGGCAAGAAATTCTGTAAAAGAACCTGGAGGTATTTCACAACTTTGGAGTTGAAGGGTGCTTGACAGATTACTAGACAAATAATCTTACTAAACTGCTCACTAGGTGCCCCCATACCCTGGACCCTCAGATCTTCTTCTTGTATCTATGCAACTGAGGCCGGCTACTGTGTCAGCTTACAAGTAGGGTAAAATCTCAGACTTTTCATAATTCTTGCCACCTACTTATGTGTACTTATGCTGAGGAGAGTAGAAGACATGAAGAAAGGAAGTATATAAGCAGCTTCCTTGTGCTAAGAGTTATGGAGAGGGAGTAGCTAAGGTAAATATAAAGGATGTACCCCATGAAACTGCAGTAATTGATTTATTTTCTTGATAGAATATGTGTATATGTAGCAAGACTTCTATCCAACTTAACAGGTGTGATGACTGATTAAACTTAATTTTGATTCCCATATTACTTTGGAGGATATTCATGCATCCAACAAATACCAGTGTAGCAAGGCCAATGGGCAAGTCACTGCTATTTAATGCATCAGCTGTCAGTAGTTGATAATAGCTTCACTTTTATCAGAATGTGGGGCAGACTCTTATCGTTTGATGGAATCAAAAACACTGTATAGAGGTTTTGAGGTCAGGGTGCCATTTTCAACATTTTATAACAAGGGAATTTAAGAATTTACCCATAGTAAGGCTGTATTGATTTTTAAAATTTTCTAGTTCCTTTGATTTTAGCTATCTTATTAACTATTAATAATTTATACCTTCAGGGTGTTGTAATAATTAGCAGCATTGATTGATAGCTATATGCCTGATTTTAAACATGGGGTAATAAAACAATTATTGTTAAATAAAATATATTTGGAAGATGGAGTCTTCCAGAGTATGTGGTTCATGTTCAAAAATAACTACTGGCGCTCTGATATGGAAACCTATATGTTCGCTCCCAGGTCACATAATTAATTGTTGGCAATTTGCTGGAACCGGAAGGGCATCCCAGTCATCTCTGTTTATAAAATGTTATCAAAAAATCATCTATGCAACTTTCCTACTTGTTATAACAATACAAAGTAAAGGTATACCTTTGCTGCTATGTGTCTAGGAACACTTTGGTGGCCTGGTGTAAGCGGAGATAAAGATTTATTTCTCATCAGAAAAATTGTAGTTATTTGTCCTCTTTAAAAATGGAAAATGCAAATGACATTTGTTTTTATGATTATATTTGTAAAGTCTTCACCACACTTTGTTTGTTGTCCCTACCTCACCTCTCTTTAAGATTAGGAAAGAAAATTACAATTTACCCAGGCTTCTTCAATGCATGAAGAACGAACTTACTCTCCTCAGAGTTTTAGGCAAGGTTCACTGGGCCTCTATTATGACAGGAACAGACATATATTTTGCTTCGGTGAATGTTTCTTGAGTTCATAAGCATTTAGAAAATATTGAATGACTTACAGTCCCTTAAGAAAGTAGCCATTTTAAAAGCATATTCGGTTGAACTTTAAAAATATAATTTATACCACAATACTCAACAAGCTGCAACTCCTTGAGAAGATTTGGCTGCAAAGGGATTATTTTTAGTGATCCTAACCATACTAGGAACAAAAAACTGCATCTGTCAAAATGTGATCTCTGGCACTCTAAAATAATCCACACACTTTATGAACTTTGATGGAGTCAGACAGCTCTCTGTCATGTAAATACTGAGGTGGCATCAAAACCTGGGCAGACCATGTGCTGCAGGTGGAATGCTCACACTCACCCAGTTTCGCAGCAGAAGCAACTGACACTAGTGGGGAGACAGCGCCTTCTTCAGTTCCTGAGGCCGCTGGGGCAGCTGTGTGCTGTCCAAACCTGAAATAGGTAAATGATTCTTCATTCAATCCTCCCTTGAAAATGAAAATGACTTCAGTAAATACTTGTGCTACAAATTATTCAGATGCGGTATTTACTCCTTTCCTGTAAGTCACTGTATCATTTGGAGCCAAACTGTAAAGATTATGAGAAAAAAAGAAATAATATCAGAGTTAGATAAACAAATTCAAGACAGTAAATGCTAGGTTGAAATAGTGTCTGAAGAATTTAGGAAATGAGTTTCATTTTTCTTTTGAGATCTGTAAGACACATTTTTGGAGGGATGAGAAGTGAAAGTTGCATGATACTGTTTTCTTTAAAGAAAATAATTCTTTTTCATAAGCTATTAGAAAAAAGGGAATGTTAATATCAGATTATAATATTATTATGTGACTTTGTTATCTAATCATTAAGGATTACTTACATTATCTTTATCTCTTGAATTTAGCTATTGTTTCCTTTTCATTTCATTAGAAATTAATATATTCCTCTCTTTTGTAAACATACAAAGGCTTTATTTTAGAAAATATATTACATAAAATGTAAAATCTGTGTGAGCATTTCTAATTGTTTTCATCCCTTCAGTCTACCTCATATGAAAATATACATATAATGAATTAAATAAAAATGCCTGTAATTAGCCTTTTATTTTGTTGACATACATGTGTGCCTAAATCTAGATGAGAGTCCTGTACTTTTTAGGGAGCAGTAATAATGAAAGTGAAATCTTACATACCTTTTCTCTCATTCAAAAAAACAAGAACAAACAAAAATGTAAAATGTTGGTAGGGGACTTTAAATGAATACCATACTTATTAATATTAACTTGCCATAAAGTATTTCCCCTACAGAAATGATTTGCTTGCAAGAAATTTAAAGTAAAACTTGCTTTTGGAAAATTTAACGGAGGAATTTAATTCGGAGTAGTTACAACAATGGGTTATGAATGTGTTACCATGACGGCAGGTTGACAGAGTCTAGGAGTCAGAAATTGTGGGTTCCTTAAAAGCACCTCCGGATAATGCCGTACATTTACGTTAGATTTCACTGAAAGACAGGAGCTGCTGATGAGGGTGACCTCTGACATCAAGTCATCTTACTATAAACAGAAGGGCGTGGAAAGCCATTGGTCGGAGCCAAGAGTGTTTACTATCCAGGTCTCCTAGTTAACCTACATAACTGCACTGCTCCTGGAGCCGGAAGGTTCACGCCAGAGCAAGGTGCTTTTAAGGCTACCTGGGTGTTGGTTAGAGACTATAAACCTCTCAGAGCATTCTATAAACCTCGGCCCAGGTTTCATTCTACTGACAATGCAGATTGGAATATATTGGGTGTTGAACTTCACACACATACTACAGAACTCACGTCCAAATACAACTGGAATAAATTTCAGGTTTTGGGATTTTGAATGAGGTAAGTTACATTTAGCTTTTGGTGGAAGCGTTATCACTATTATTATGTTCTATGGGTAGTCACACATTTAAGTTCTATCTCAGAGAAAAATATTTTTCTTGTTAAAATGAGTTGTTTAGATTTTTTACAGTTTTTTTAGCACAAGGACGATAGAAGACACTTGTACATAGGAACTGAGCAAGCCAATCAATTAGAGAAAAGCCCTAATCTGTTTATGCCTCAAGTTTGAAATACACTTTGTCTTTGTTTGCTTTATAAAATTCAGCTATTCAAATTACATGATGTTGATGTTGGTAGAAATGCAGGTAACATGATAAGTGATAGTGGATTACATTTCACTACAAAACTTGAATAGGCAACTTTGTTTTCCCCTAATAGTACATGCTACTGCAGGATTTTAAAGAAACGAATATCAGCTATTTAAATTAAAGGCTTTTTTTCTGTATAATTTGTTTTGAAATTTTGTGCTGAATTTGAACTTTTCATTCGATTTGAGATGTAGTCATCTCGAGAAATATTTGGTATTTTTTGAGAGAATAAATGTTTCCCTTTATTTATGGAACTTTTTTTTTTCTGAAACCATAATAGTAAGATCAAGTTTAATTTTAACTTTTTAAAGAATCCTAAAATTTTAGTGAGGTTTACCTTCCTTTGGATGTGTACTGAGCACATACTTTGATTTAAAACCTTGATATGGAAACCTTTGGTATGCTTTGGTTTTAATTATTTAAATATATCTTTGTATCTATCTTTTAATTTCAAGAAGAAAGAGTGTAAATTACTGTTTTGCTGCATCAAAGAGCTGAGATGTGGGAGAATAATAACAGTATTTGTTTTGTTTAAGACAATTGAGGGAAGCTTTGCTGTGTTGGGACTATTTTATTCTTGTAAGAACAACACCATTCAGGAGGAGAAAATATTCTCTCTTCTAAGTATTGTGGGTACTGATTTACTGTCAGAGGTAGATAGTTTAGGGAACCTGTTGGAAGAAAGGGAGGATAAATTATTCCAGCCAATAAGTTTTCCTGTTTGGTTTACAGGGTCTACTGGGCATCAGTCAGCACTATCCAGTTTCCCACTTCTTTTCTGAGTTGTAGGTACTATTTTCTGAAATGCTCTGCAATTTAATAATTATGTTACATTACCTTATTTTGCTTTCTGTTTGTTTTCTAACCAGAAGTACACTAAACCACTAAAATATTACTTATCAAAAATGACCAATAAAAGCAAATACCAGTAACCATACAATGAGTTATAACTTCTTGCGGGGGGAGGAAGAGGAACAGAGAGACCAATCTTTTATCTCTACTTTGGTTTTTTTTTCTTTTCTTCTCCAAGTTCCTTATAAACTATTCTCTTTAGCAGTTTCAAAATTGTATGATCTAACTTTTTGATCATGTAGCAACCCTGTAGAGGAAGGTGGTTGTGTGAGTCCAGGGGCACCACATATTTTTTGCTTTAGGGAAATAGTGCAAGCCAAATTTAACAGGTAATGCAGCTGTTGAAGAAATAGAAAAGCCAGATGACTTCCTACGTGTATTGAGGAAACCAGGATAAATTGTCCTTAGAACCAGCTCCCAGAAAGCCAATTTAATTGAGGTCAAAAAGGAAGAAATCATGAATATATCTCAATTATTTATTAGGTTTACCTAGAATGAGACCTTCACTACAGATAGGCCTAATCTATAATTCCTTTACTCTTTAACCCTTGAGCATTCCTGCTCTATGACTCCCTTTTACATTTAGAATGCAGAGTGTACTTAATTGTTTATGACAGTCCAGAATTTAGGGACATAAAAGTTGTGAAATTAACTGACTGAATTTTACTTTCACCTAAGGAATAAGCTTCTGCATATAAAAATTAATGTAATAAATTTCTTAGTTTTTACTTGAAGTTACACAGTTAATGAGGCTGTTTCTTCTGGTAGAATATTTGTATGTGTGAAATGTTTCACAGAGAACTATTTTCTCTTCATTTCTTAGTTTATAGGTCATTTAAATTGTTTTTTAAATTTGATTTAATTTAATTTGAGTATTTCTGCTTAAACAGAAATCATATAATTTGCATTCTTGGTATGTAAATTATGCTATAGGCTGTGTTTTACTAAATCTGCCAAAGAAGAATTTTTATTTTAGGATTAAAACCTGAGGAAAGGTGATTTGTAATCTTTTTATAACAATGGTTATAGAAGAGAGATTTAATATAAACTACTTTAAAAAAGATTTTAAAACTCAAAAATGTTGCTACAATGTTGTGAAAAATATCAGATTCAATGCAGCATGTTATAAATACATTTTTTCTTATTGTATAAAGTTTAATTTTAAAAATAAATAACTTGATACCAACATTCTTGAATTTTCTCTTATTATAAATGTTATTTTAATGGAAGATCAAGCAGACAAAATTTGTAAAATTCAAAAATATACCTGTTTTACATACTTATTTTATCAACGTGTTGTTCTAGAAATATTTATATTTTATATAAATTACAGACATAGAAATATATGCTGTTAAATTTAAAGTTGCTTTTAAAATTTTGTGTGCATTCTATCAATTTGTTTTTAATGTTAAAGAACTTCTAATTTTTTAAAAGTTATGGTGATACTATTGGACATATTAGGAGAGTTTTTATATGTACTTTGAAAATGTTTTTTAAAGTTTAGGCATGTATGTGCACTTACACAGATATACACACACAGAAACTTTAATAAAAACTTTTGCGTATGAATTAAACTAGTTTATATTGATTAATGAGACAGTCTTTAGAGTCAATTATTGTTCAAATTGAAAAGGTTAGTTATCACTTACACTTAATAGGCAAATGATGGTGTATTAGAGTATACTACATAATGATTGATGCTTTATGTTTGAAAACATATGATATGTCACTGTGCCTGTGGCCAAATTCTTTTGAAGTTTAATGACCAAGATGAGCTGCGTTTGTTAAGTGATGGAGCACTGGGTTGTCTGGGGTCCTGTTGTGCTTGGCAGATCTTGATAAATGGGCGAGTTTTTCTTAACCTTGTGGCCAAAACATTTCAATATCTTAAAAAGTAGAAAAAAAAATTAGAAAGATGTAGAAGATGTTGCCAAAAACATGAGCAAGTTTTCTCTATTTAGGGGACTAGGGTAAATTCTTAAGATGATTTTTAAAGCAATATTTGTGAGAATTCATAAATCTTCACTTTAATGGAGGGAAATCTAAAGTTTCTGATTTGCAATACTGCTGGAATTCTTTCCTGGTTCAGCGCGAAGCGCCACAGTAGTCAGCAATTATAATTTAGTTGCAGAGGATTCTACCAAATTAACATATGATTATTAAGTGATAGTGCTTTAGAATAAAGCATTCCATTTTGCTCTTTTTGTTATTCTAAAACATTGTAAAGCATTTATCCATCTTTCTTGTGACACCCAGGACAGCAAAGAAACGTAAACAAAACGTATAAAGAAGACCAAGATATATGAGGAAATATCTCTAGGTGTTTGTTTATCGTGCACATTTCTGAGAAAAAAATTCTTTTAATGCTTATCTATAGTGTTTATGCATAGTATCAAGGCTGGACAATCTAGTCTTTTTTCCAGTCTTAAGAGTGGGAGCTTTCATATGAGCTGTAACATGATATGTTAAAGCATCTTACGGTTCCTTTTGTGGCATTTTTAAGTACTGAGTTACCTTTGCCTGCACCACTAGGTAGGTAATAATGAAAAAATAAGCCATTAGAAGAGGTTTGAAATGTTCCCAAATAATTCATAAAGCCGATGTGGCATTTATGGACGTTGAAAAAGGACTGTGGCATAGCTAAGGAGAAAATGTGCTTGGAATTTTAAAGGTTAATGTGGTTTGACATTTGGTTTAATACTTACATACTGTACGTAAATAATTGTGCTTTGTTTTTCTATGTTATTGTTGCTAAGTTGCTTTTTGAATATATTCAACCTTGCTATGAACTCTCAAATAATTTGAAAGCTATTGTGACAGTTGTAGTTGATGAAGAGTTATGGACTATAGGAGTTTTTCCACTTAAAACATAATACCTCCCTAGTGCGTGATTTTGTCTCACCTCCCTCCCCCAAACCAGGGTCCTGGAAGGCCCTTGCATTAAAGGCCAGAAATCAAGTGAGATCTTGCCTGTTACAGCCTAACAGTAAAGGAGTAAAATAATTTTGGCTTCAGGTTTTTGGTGGTGGATTTTTATTTATTAATCCTCTAACACCACTGTTCTTAATATGTATATTATTTTGTCTACCATTGCACTTAAAATGGAGTATTCAATTGTATCTTTGATGTGCAGCAATTAAAAGAAGGTTTATGGCAGGTTTTCTTTGAATGGAAGTAGATGTGAACTTCCAGGTATGCAGTAGAGTCCTCTCACTTTTATAGTAAATAAATGGTGGTTTTGGCTTTTAGAAACAGTTTTGGTGTTGACAGGGAGAAGCTTGGGTAAGGAATGATAAAGAAGTTGAAAAGTGATATAGTAAGAAAATGAAGGATAAATTGACATCCTTAACTACATGAAAAGGATTTCAGAAATTTATAAAGCACACTTTCTTTTGTGAAATTTTTATCTAGGATTTATAGTTGCTGAATCTATCTTTTGTTATCAACGTACAGTATGTTTTAAGACTCAATTATTAATGTTCATTTCAAAACAAAATGAAGTTCCAAAAGAAATTTTTTGAAAATGTCTTCTTACATTATTAAATGTAAGATTTATTAAATCTAAAATTTATAGACCTGCAAGATCTTTGTTTCCAAGTAAAAAAAGACACTCTGTAAAAAGTTTTGTATTATTTAATAATTGGATTTTTGCAAACTATGTTTCTAAGACTTTGATTTTTTTTTACTACCGTTTGGCAAAATGACATTTTATTTTCCTTGAAAAGCCTCTCAAATTTGTATGAACATATTAAAACATAGATTTATTTTTTAAAACTCTTGGTGACAACTTTTGTGTTCCAAAGATTTAATGTTTTGAGTTTTTAAATGTCAAGTAATGAAGTATAACATATGTAAAAGGTGGAAAATGGGTCTTACTGAGGTATGTTGAGACATTTTTAGCCAGTCGAGAAAGTACATCTCCAAGTTTATATCCATATGGCCTAGCAGTACGCCAATCCTACGGTGATCTTCACAACATAAATTTTATATACTAGGATCCAAAGATAATCATAGGTTATCACAGTAAAGTGTACATCTTATGTGAAGTCTTTGAGTGATATTAACTTGTAAATATTATATTTAGGAAATGAGCGTGTGTTTTCTTTCACAACTGTAAGTAAATAAACATTGAAATAATTTTTGGTAAAAGCCTATATTATAAAAATTGTATGTTTTGAATATTTCATCTATTACATTAGGACACAATTTTTAAATTAATTAATAGACCTACTTTTATATTTTCCTATGTTACTTCATACATTCCTGAGGGATGTAATAGGAAAGGACATATGTAATAGCAAAGGATATATTTTAATTCATATGTATTAAATGCTACTAACTAGAAGCCAGGATGATCTAAAGCAGTCCATTAAACTCTGTGTATCAATTGGTTATCATTTTTTTTAACAATGTAATAAGGGCCAATCAACTGAGATGCATTAAATAAGAACATGATTGATATTCCTAGAATAGAGCTGGAATAATTATGTAAAATACATATAAAATCCACTGTTTAATTTAAAATTCAAATATGAACAACTTGTAAGTATTAGAAAATATGAAAAACGTCATATAGCCGTGGATATTTCAATAAATATTTTCACTAAATTAGAAGCTAAAAGGTAACTAAAGTCAGATACCATTCTGCTTTATCAGGCAATAATTTACAACAATTTTATTCAACCCAGTCATAAAATTTATTTTATATACATTCATATAAGATTCTACACATTAATATACTACAGTTTTTTAAAATAAGTATCATTTATTCAGTTAGATTCACTTCTTAGAGTATTCACATTTGAAATGCCAACAAAGCTGACAAGTCTAAATTGTTGTTGACAGCAATTCTGTATCATTTTCTATGTTTACGAAGAGTTTGGCATGCAATAATCTGTAATATTATATCCATTTTTGGAAAAATCATTATTTTTATATCTGCTTATCCAAGTTTTCCATAAGCAATATGCATTTAATCTAATTTACATTATATTTCCTACACAATTCATTGAAGAAATAGTCTTACCACCCATAAGAATATGTATTAATAAATTATTCATTACATCAGCAAACTTTCATTTGTGAAATTTTTATCTAGGATTTATAGTTGCTGAATCTATCTTTTGTTATCAGTATGTCCTAAGATTCAATTACTCACGCTCATTTCAAAACAAAATGAAGTTTCAAAAGAGATCTTTTGAAAATGTCTTCTTATATTATTTTATTCTCATGTTTCAGGATTTGCAAGCAGAACGATTAACTAGAAAATAATTGGGATAATTGAGTCCAGCTTTTTTAGAAGATGCTAGATATAATTCTTTATTTTTATTTTATTTTATTATTATTTTTGAGAAGGAGTCTGGCTCTGTCGCCCAAACTGGAGTGCAGTGGAGCAATCTTGGCTCACTGCAAATTCTGCCTCCTGTATGCAAGTGATTCTCCTTCCTCAGCCTCCTGAGTAGCTGGGATTACAGGTGCCCGCCACCACGCCTGGCTAATTTTTGTATTTTTTGTAGAGATGGGGTTCCACCATGTTGCTCCAGCTGGTCTTGAACTCCTGACCTCAGGTGATCCACCCATTTCCGTCTCCCAAAGTGATGGGATTACAGGGGTGAGTTGCCATGCCCGACTGATGCCAGATATAATAAAAGAACCGTGCTCTTGTTTGTAAACTTTTTTTTTTGAGTTAATTCTGTTTCTCCTCAAAAGATTGTGAGCTTCTCAAAGCACCTAGTGGTTTGGAAACATTAGAAAAATTAAGGTTAATTTTTAATATGAATGTAATAGTCATAAGTCAAAGGATTCTAGAAATTGTGCTATTTTCTTCATATAATTTCCAGATATTGAAAGTATTAATTATTCTCAATACCAAATGCCATATTATTTATAATTTATTTTAAAGTGTACTTTATGTTACTCATGTAAATACAATCTAAAAAAACTTGAAGGGTGAATAGTATTGTGAAATAAGAGATGCACAGTATTGTGCAATAAGAGAAATGATATTTAAAAATAATTGTCTGACTAATGTAATAATATTGACTAATCCTCGCTACTCCTTTATTCTGCTTTGTTTTCTTCTCAGCAGTTACCACTGCTGGCATTGTATTCTTTGTTTACCAGTTTACTTATTTCTTGTATGTATTCTCCACTAGAATGCATGATCAGGGCAAGCAGGTGTTTGTTGGTCTAGATCAGTGCTGTTTAATAGAAAAATGACACAAATCCTATGCATATTTTAAATTTTCTAGTAGTTACACTCGAAAAGAATCAACAGATAAAATTATTTTTATTTAACACAGTATACCCCAAATATCATTTCACTCCCAATGTCAAAAATACTAATATTCTGCTTCTTTTTTTTCATAGTAAGACTTTGAAATCTGGTATGCTTTTTACACTAACAGCACATCTCAGTTCAGTTTAGCCACATTTCCAGCTCTAAATAGCCATGTGTGGTTAGTGGCTCCTGTGTCGAACTGCTTACGTCTAGTTCATCTCTGTGACTGGAGCACTGCCTCGGATATCTCAGGCATTCAGTAAAGCCTTGCTGAATGAGCAAATCTTGATATTTTGGACAGAAAAAGAAACAGCCCAGAAGTTGTTTTCACACTGGATTTTCTTTTTTTTTTTTTTTTCTCTGTTTTTGGGGTAGTGGCGGTAGATGCTAGATATATCTGGATAACTTTTTCAAAACTGCTATTTATTTTACTCACATGGAGTTTAAATGTTACCAGTGTTTGGTAAAAACTGGTTACTTTGGTAGTCCAGTTTAAAAGATTCCTTTAATGATTGATGTATTATAAAAGGAACTAGAAGGTTCTTCTTTGAGAATTGTTTCACAGAACTTTAATTTCCACTCTTATTTAAATGAGAGATATTTGACAAGGGTACAAAGTTTTATTTATACAAGGTGGGTAGTTCCCAGAAATCCACTGTACAGAATAGTGCCTATAGCAACAATATAGGCACTAATATTGTATACTTCGGATTTCACTAAGAGAGTAGATTTGTATTATGTGTATATATATACACATGCGCGCACACACACACACACACACGTACAACCTGGGAGGAAACTTTTGAAAGTAATAGATATGTTCACAGCATAGATTACAATGATAGTTTCACAGGTGCATTCTTATCTCAAAATCATCAAGTGGTATTCATTAAATAGATGTACCTTTTTGTATGTCAATCACACCTCAATAAAGTGAGATTTTTCAAAAGGAGTAAAAGTAAACTAATAAAAACAACTGGCAGATGTAGCATAGGAGAGAATAAAAGTCTTGATGTGTGGCCTTGAGTTCAAATTCCAGCCTTGCTAGTGCTAGCTGTGGTATATTAGGCAAGTTGCTGAACCTCTTTGCACCTTAGTTTTCTGATTTATAAGAGCAAGATTTTTATTAATCATAACTGTCTTCATACATTAAATGAGATTTTACATATATATATCATGTACTTATACATATCATATATATATACACACCTCATTTAATACATATACATATCATATATATATATACACACCTCATTAAATTAGATTTTACATATATATCATATACATATACATATCATATATATATATACACACCTCATTTAATGAGGTGTGTAATAATCACTGCTATTATTCATTCCTTCATCTAAAAAATGTAGCATTTTGATATTTGTCTTCTCATTGAACACTAATTCTTTTCTTAAAATAGTTAAACATTTAACTCTTTTTCATGGTGCTTTGAATTTTTCTGTACTTTCTTAATTTCTCTGAAGAGATATTGCATAGGTTAAAATTCACTTCATTGCAGCTAGTTACATCCATTTACACTATCCTTTCTCTCTTGGGGTGTGTGTGTGTGTGTGTGTGTGTGTGTGTGTACATCATCTAGCAGAGTGAGTGGAAATGAATATTTGCTTAATAAATGGCAGTACGACCAGGTGTGATGGCTCACACCTGTAATCCCAGCACTTTGGGAGGCCAAGGCAGGCAGATCACCTGAGGTTGGGAGTTCGAGACCAGCCTGACCAACATGGAGAAACCCTGACTTTACTAAAAATACAAAATTAGCTGGGTATGGTGGAGGAGGCTTGTAATCCCAGCTACTCAGGAGGCTGAGGCAGGAGAATCTCTTGAACTCGGGAGGCAGAGGTAACGGTGAAGCCCAAATCACACCATTCCACTTGAGCCTGGGCAACAAGAGCAAAACTCCATCTCAATAAATAAATAAATAAATAATAAATGGCAGTAGTTATTGTGATATAATTGAAATCAAATTTTTAAATGTTAAGGTGTTTTGATCTTCATTTTGAACATTTTAATTCATATGTTTATGAATTTTAGGTTCTTCATAGGAACTGGTTAAAATGCCCTCACAGATCTGGATTTGAAATTTGCTACATAACTTGCTTGCAGGTTAATCCTTCTCCTTCTCAGTGTTACTATATGGGAACTGGGGGGAAACTCATATGTACCTAAGCACTGTGCCTGGTGTGTAATAATCACTGCTATTATTCATTCATTCCTTCATCTAAAAAATTTAGCATTTTGATATTTGTCTTCTCATTGAACACTAATTCTTTTCTTAAAATAGTTAAACATTTAACTCTTTTTCATGGTGCTTTGAATTTTTCTGTACTTTCATAATTTCTCTGAAGAGATATTACGTAGGTTAAAATTCACTTCATTGCAGCTAGTTACATCCATTTACACTATTTATCCTTTCTCTCTTGGTGTGTGTGTGTGTGTGTGTGTGTGTGTGTGTGTATTTCTAAGGAACAATTTTACACATTTATTTATTTGCCCATCCCCTTGTGTGTCTTATGAAAAATAGGATTTGAATTTAACTTTTTGGCATGAAATTCTGACTCATTTCTTAGCCTGCTCGTTTTTCACTTTATTCAAAACAAATTCAAAAGTAAGCCTGGGGTGATGGAGCATGCCTGTAGACCCAGTTACATGGAAGGCTGAGACAGGAGGACAGCTTACGCCAAGGAGTTTGAGACTGTAGTGTACCATGATTGCACCTATTAATAGCTACTGCACTTCTGCCTAAATTGATAGTCATTGAAGACAGAAAATTATATACGTTTTGTAAGAATATCCTTTCTTGTATATCATATATGTTTCAGCAGTTGCCATTTAATGAAGTGCCAGTGATCTCTCAAATGTAAGAGTGTGTGTTCAAATTAGGTAAAACTATCCATTGCGTCAAACTCCATGATCAAAACACTAGAAATACATTTCTTAATAATTCCCTTAACTTCTCTACCTTAATTCAGAAATAAGGTAAGGTTTTGAAGTAATTTGAGGATGTCATAAAATAACTTTTTTTTTCTTCCATATATCTAAATTTTCTTTACAAATACAGATTAAAACATCTGATAATATTCTACTTAATACTTCAGTCAGTTACAATATTCTGTCAATTCTATCTCAGAATTGTTTGTCAAAAAAACCCTCTCAATTCACCCCATGGCTCCTGTCTTAATTTGGGTCTTCACCATCTCTCACTGACAGATTGAAGATTGAATGGTTGAAAGTAGCATTTGGGGAACACCTACTCAGGGCTGAAGATGTAATGATGTACCAGATCAATGCCATCTCTGCCTTCATCCAACGCCTACTATCCCTCTTGTTGCATTAGGCTTTTCCCGACTTTCAGCCCTCACCTCGTTCTCCTTCCACATTAGCTTCTACAGCATCCCTACCCAGTTTCTTTCTTAAAACCTTTCAATGGTCTTCACTGACCAACGGTTAAATTCCAAATTCTTGACCTTATATAAGGGCTCTGGCAAACTTCTTGACACTGAAATACCTACCGTTTTCCACATTTAGTCTTTGAAGACTCAATTCAGAACTCACTTTTTTCATGGCCTTCTCCATCTTTCTTTGGCTGGCTTAGTTTGTTCTATGAATACTCAACAATACTTTAAATAGACTTCCCCTAGAGTAGTCATGGTATCCTAAATATTATTCTTCTCTCATCTGACTGAACAAACGAATGAAACCCCTAAAAATAATCATTTTGATTAATGGTTATTCTAATATCTAAAAGAATTTCTAATTCATTCTTTCATCACATGCCTATTAAGCATTAGTTACAAGTTTGGGACTCTGGGTACTAGATAGCAAAAACCCTGTACATGTGTTCTCTGCCTTTACTGTTACTACTTTGAGAATAAATTAAAACAAGCAGAATTTTCTGGTAAGTTCTTTGGGGTAATTATGCTTTGGAAAGCTGTGAGTGTTAGAGACTAAAAAAAGTTACATGATAGGAAGCTTGTCTGGCTCTGACTTTCAGTTGGGAGCGTATGTCCAGTTTGTGGTGGTCTGGAGCTTCCTCAGCCAGTCCCAAGGTCCAGTCATCATGGTCTTGGGAAAATGGCATTCACCTGGGGATAATTTCTGTGTATTCATTGGGCAGTTCATGTAGTTTTTTTGGTGATAAATCATAGGTAAGAACCAGTGGGAAACACTTTCCTTTCCTTTTAATTCTTGTTTTCCTCCGACAAATGTAACAGACATAAGACTTGTGGGTTTTGGATTGAATTTTATGTTTACATTTTTAAAAAGTATTCTCCCCTTTCCCCTTTTCCATACCTTTCCCCTTTTCTCCTGCTACTCCTTATTCCTCTTCCTCCTTATCCTGTTCTTCTTCCCTCCCTCCCTCCTTCCCTCCCTCCCTCCCTCCCTCCTTCCTTCCTTCCTTTTCCTTCCTCCATCTTTCTTCCCCTTTTTCCTCTTCTCCTCCTCCTCTTCTTTCTCTTTTTCCTTTTCTTCCTCTTCTCCTCCTTTTCCCCCTTTTTCCCGTCCTCATCCTCCTTCTCTACCTCTTCCTCCTTTTCCTTCTCCTCTTCTCTCTCTCAAACCATTTTTTTTTTTTTTTGCCCTACCTTTCATGGTGCTGATTACCATGTTAAGGGCATAGAAGACATTACATAATAAGACAGGATGACAATCTCTTTGCTAGTCAGTTTTATTTTCATATTGTATAAAGTGTATACACAAGATACAAAAGAGACTACAGTGTTAATCAAGAAAATAATTGATTTCCCGGATTATAAAAATGTCTAGACTTTGTATTAAAAGCAAAAGAGGGATTTTTGAAAATGTAGGGTTTTTTGTATGTTTGTGTTTTTAAGCATTCTTCTGGGACAGAGGAGGAAAAAATTACTTCATGAGTTGGTAAGACAATGCTGTATCTTCAAAGCTTGACTTACTTTTAAGTGGTAGTATTCATATTGCAATTCACATTGCACAAGCATTCCCCATAGTATATATTCAGTAGAATTTTTTTTTGCTTCCAAACCACGTATTGGAAATAAAACTTCTTGGATTACATAGGTTGCATAAGTAGGTCATTGAAATATGAACACCCAGAAATAGTGAGCTTGTAAGTGTATATTGTACATTTTCATATTAACCAAAAGATTTTGGAAGTTTAGTCTACTCTGCATATAATTTTAAGAGCTTAATAATCAGGCATAGGTATATGTGCTTAAAGTGAAATTGTGAAAAGCTATGGATTTTACCATCTTGTAGAGGATGTACCACATACATTTGCCCAGAAATAGATAGCATGCCCTAGAAGTATGAGTTTTTCTCATCCTTTACCTCTGTGGGTTAAAAACCACAAAGTTGAAATATAGTCTGCAAGACATACTGAAAATGTATGTATGAAGCAGTGCTAAACTTAATTGATATGTTGAGACAGATATAAAACATACAGCCACTAGATTGAGAAAATGAAAACTAATGTATGAACATTTTAGTTAAGGCTGTGCTTTGCCCCAGAACCTGGTGTTTATTATTATGTGCTTTTAGCAGGAGACAGAAGCAGTATCAATTGGAAAAACATTTCTTAGTGGATTGAGAACAGCATAGCTTTCTAGTTCTTAAGCGGGAAACCTGGTTCTTTGGTTTCTTTGTTCCTAGTTAGGCTTGTCCCCAGTTATTTCAGCTGAACATTTTACATACTAATGGAGTCTAGGGAAGTGCATTTGGCAGCTGCTCATGGGATAATAATGAAATAAACTATTTAGTACTGTATGCTGCTGCTGTAAAGTGTGTGGGGTATTTTATAGAGAACTTGGTGAACAGAGCTGTATCCACTTTAACAAGCGTATGAACCTGAGTGAGGAAGTTGTACTTTCATATGAGAATAACTAGTACTCCTTTCTTACAGGTAAAGAAAACGTGCACAGAGTCAGATGTTTCAGAACCTCAGAATTCCAGGTACAGTAAAATAAAGACCAAGACTCCTCTAAGGAGAATTGCAGTTTTGGTGCACTAGTAAGATGTTATACGTGAGACACGACTGCGATTTGAAACGTTGAGCTTCTTGAAGAACTAATCTTTATGGAAATTGTATATCATGCTGGCTAGCGTACCACTGATCATAATATTAGTAAAAAGGACTGATTGAAGTCAGTTTTAAGGAACAATAGTAGAGATATCTCTAGAAATACATGAAAAAAAATCCCTTGGCATTAAGTTAATCTTATTTTTTTTCTAATCTCTTTTTATAATGTTTTGAATCTAAAATTATACCAGACACTGAATAACTGTCAAGCCTATGCCAATAAACAACGCATGTCCTTACTATGTTGAGTGATATGACTTAACCTGTTACATTAGGAAATTTTTATTCAATTAAGAGATAGGTCTTGGTTTCTTTTATCCTACTCACTCCAGCATGTGATGTATGTAGTGATTTTCATGGTACACCAGCACATTGCAGATATAGGTAAAATGTTAACGGCCACTATGTTTTTCTTTTTGTAGAGTAAGTGTATCTTATGTATAGTCCACTTATAGTTTGAATAACTCTTGCTTTGTTTTAGGCAGTGTGATAATCCTATAATTGATTCCTGTACATATTTATATTAAAATGATCGTATATGGTTTTTCTCTTTGGATCATGAAGAGCATATGATGCGATATCAGATTTTTGATCTTTGACTTTTGTTCTGTGTTGTTTGCTATCAACATGGAACTAATTTTAGATTACTGGAGCATTAGGAAATGGATGAACCATTAAATTTTTCCCTACAAAGCAGAGTAGTTCTAGGATACGCAAAGAGAAGAGAAGGCTGGGGATCTATTCTTTGGAGTCATCTCTCTTCCTAAGTATTGGCTGACCTATGTGAGTGACCTACCTATGACTTGCTTTGTAAGGATGGTATATGTAATTAGATAATTTTTGCAAGCAGCTGATCTTGGGAATTAGGAAAAACAGAGCAATATAATCATCCTTATTATTAATATTTCATATCAAAATTTTTTAGCCTTGAGGCTACTCAGGATTTTTGGACAGATAATTTATGTTTAAGTAAGTTTTAAACTCGTGGAAAGGAATCAAACTGATTCATTGTTCATAGTTGGTATCAGTAAGTTGGAGAAGAAATAAAAAGAGTTCAGAGCTCAATGTGTTTAAACTTGGAATTAGATCATTCTTTTTTATCTAGAAAATCCCATCCCCCATGGCCTTAAATATACAATTTTATTTTAAGATATATAATGGTTATTTTTAAAGACTTTTAAAAATTTATTTGTCATTTAATAATAAATGTCTGTAAATTGAAAAGTAGCCAGAGTTCCTGGAAATCAGCAGTTAGTTGCCATGGATTAGCTGCTGCTTAAAGTTTCCTCATCTGTAATATAAATGGGTAAAATCAGGCAAATCAATTTCTAAGAACTTTGTAACTTTGTGATATCAAAAACAAGCAAACAGATAAAATAATTTTTCTAAAAATGTGAGGTGGAAAGACCTTCCAGAAGACCTAGAGTCATTTATTGGTTCAGGTATTTTGATAGTGACTGGTCTCCTCTCCTGACCTGTGGTACAAGGGCCAATCTCCACTTTCTGCTCAGTAGCTATCAGTAACATAAAAATGTGACTGTTCTTGGATCCTGTAATTATACACCAATATTAGGTCTAAGAGTTCCAGAACTGGCACTTAGTTAACGTATTGATGAACACCAAGGAGAGAATAAAGATATACTGAAGAGCACTCTGCACAAAAAGGATACAAGAATTTACTGAATAGTGAACACATCAAGGATTGTTTAAAATAGCATTTATTATATGCATATACTGAGGTTCAGTTTTTGCAACCTGTCAAAAAACAAAACAAAAGACAACCAAACAAGAAAAATGTCTCTGATGTAGACACTAGGCAGCATTACTTTAAGCATACGTATAAGGGTACATTCTTTTTTGCTCATTAAGTACCACAAACATATATATTTTCTCTCTCCTCTCCCTGTCTCTCTCTCTCTGTCTTTCTTTGTCTCTCTCTCTCTCTCTCTCTCTGCCTCTCTCTCTCTCTCTCTCTCTCTGTGTGTGTGTGTGTGTGTGTGTGTGTGTTTATTAAAGAGAGAGAGAGAAACAGAAAGAGAGAGACAGAAAGAGATTCAGACTGAGATTTAAAGCTTTAAAGCCCGGGGCTGGGTAATTTTATTCTAAACAAATATCAAGTAAAGAATTGATTGCAAAACAAAATACTGTATCCACGTAAAATGTGAGCTGGAGACCTACTGCCTAAAAAATGCTGCTTCACTTGGAACCTAAAGCTAATATTCATTTTATTTAGTTAACTTTATAGTATGTTGGTTTTGGATTTGAAATGATCAGAATAAATGCAGATAGAAAGTGTTTTTATAGTAGGGAAGTAATTAAATTGGGTGTGGAGACTTTGTCAAGAGAATTCTTGAAGTGACATATGTGTATCAGCAAATTCTTTTTCTTGTTTGTCCTTCATTCTTTTGGGAAGAAATGCTTGGGCTGCAGATGTAACTGGCAGATTGGGAAAAAGAGAATTTATAAACCCATGGAGTATAACTAAGGCACCAAACTATCTTCTTTGAAATAACGTTACATTTATATACTAAAAGCCAGACATCAGGGACAGTATTTTTTTCTCTGCTTCCTGAAGCTACTAAACTTGATGTCATATGGAAAGGGATATGATGTGCTTTGTGTAAAATCTGACATTCCTGAAATGTTTTTCTTTTTTTCCTTTCCTCTGTGTTGCTAACCTTGTCCAAGATACACTATTGTTGGACTTTAACCATAAAATGAGTTCATGAGAAAACCAAAATTTATATCCTTAGCCTAAAATTAAGTTTGTTACTAGATAGACAATCTTAAAACATAAATGATATTTTGCATTGATGTTTTTTCTATATTCATGGTGAAATTATTTGTGTCGATTTGCGTCCCATTTGAGTCATCACTGAAAATACACGGCTCTTATTTAATGTAAAAGCTCCTGGACAAATGAATTTTACAGCAGAAGTTTCCATCAATCTTATTTTTTAAACTCTTCTACTTTCAGTCCCTTTTATTTCTGATAATGAGGGGAGGAAATAATTTATCTCATTCTTGAATTGTATACTTTAAAAATATCTCAGAGTGTCTCTGTGTTAAAGTAGTGCCTATAACACACAAATGATTTCTCTGTTGCATTTCTATTTCTGTTTCTCTTTGCTTTTTCTCTCTTGGGTCACTGACTAGCAGTTTCACTAAGAAGAGATCAAAGACATAGGAAGGAAATAAAACTCAAAATAGGAAATTTTTATTTTATACTCGTTATTTAGAGAGTGAATGGAAATATAAATTGGGCTGTGAAGTGACTTAACAGGAGGTAAGCCAGTTCTTGTCCCTCAGTAGCTTTGTTTCATCCTGGCCACAGTGTCGCCAGTAGAATGAAGTAAGGAGCTCTAAGGAGGATCTTAAAATATAGGAAGAACTTATGGTATGTATGAGCTAAGATGATAGTTTTTCCACATGGAGGTAACAAAAGATTCTGTGTGTAGTGGGAGGATTGACTCTTCTCCACTTTGTAAGTTAAAGAAATTGAGTTTGCTGAGAACTTAATGATTACCTGAAATTAGCAGAGTCCTCTTGCCCTAGTCTTTACTACCTATGTCTTCTTGCCCTAGTCTTTACTACCTTTTCAATTATTAAGAGAAAGGCAAAATGACTTCCCAGTTTTTAAAGAATCATTGGAATTAGTTTCAGTTTAATATGTAATATTTAAGTGAGCCTCAGGGAGTTTATGTATTCATTGTCTACATACAACAGCTTAAAAAATGAAATTCCCAATTCATCTTTTGTCGACAGTTGTGATTTAATAATGTTTAATGTATTAAATTATACATACTTATTTGCTTGTAAAATAATTATCGCAATGCTTCCAGAAGAGTGAAATGCTTATCTAGATATAATTGCCTGTCTCAAAATTAGATGCTGTGTTGTCTTCATAGCAGGGAAAGCTGAGGGCCCCTTTGTGAAACATGCATAGTATTTCACTATGTCAAATCAGAGGTCCAGCTAGCCCAATATTCTGTCTCCAAGAAGTATCAAAAATCATTACTACCAGTTTGCATTTTGCTCAAACTTGAAAATTTGGGGATATTGTTCTAAATAACTTAGATTCATTCAGTGACATGAAATAGTTGTATAATCCACAGAATTAGGTAACCATTTCTGGGACTTAATTAAATTATTATCATAGATTATCTTTTTGACTAATGAACCCAGAAATCACTAATCACAGTGCAAAGTAATGACTAATTCCTTTAAGTATTAAAAACTACCTCTTTCAGATTATAAGGCATACTTTCCTTGAAAATGATAGATATTCTAGTAGATAAGTATTCTAAGAGTGTGATTTAATTCTCATATCATTTATTTAACCTGAGTCATATTATAGCTTAATCCTTTTCTTTCCCAATTTGGAAAGTGTTTTGCCTTGTTTCAAAGTCTGGCCTCATGTGGATGCTTCTCTAGTCTTTTCATCATTTTGGCTGGCATTCACTGGAGATTTTCTGAATTGTTTTACATTTTCTGGGGTGTGCTGGCAGATTCCTGCAGATGTGGATGCAGATGGGGCTATGAATGAGGGTGAATGATGTGCTCTGTTTGGCTGTTCTGTCTTCAGTAGCTGACCCATTTGCTCCTGGTGGCATCCTGTGCTGATTTCTCAGATAATTGTCTGTGGTGTCTGCCAAATCCCTTACTTCAGTGATAATTGAAGATGTAAAAAGCAGTCTCAAAACCTAGACTATTGTTTTCTAAATGCCTTATTATGTATGTCTCCAATTGGCCTTTCCAGTAGCTCACTGGGGACTCCGGGTAACTTATCTTTATTGGCCAGTGTAGCTGAGTGTTATTTGTACACTTGTTGACTTCTTTCTGCACTTCCCCTGTAGATTTCATCATTTTCTAAGATTAAATGAAAGAGCAAATGAGAATAAAATAGTACATGTGAAAGGTCCCTTTTCACTGTTGCTCAAAGAATAGTTGCTTATTATGGGTTTAAATTTAGGAAGATTCATCCTAAAACCCATTAAAGAAAAAGAACAGGCTGCAACCAAAAGGAGGAAAGGCCTCACTGTTGGCATTTCTTCATTCATACTGTGTTTATTTAACCTTTGCCACATTGTCTTCAGCTCCCTAGGTTTTATTTTTGATGTTTTTGCTTTTCTTTCATTTCCTACTTTTTCATGTATAATCTCAGTTTACAATTTCTTGATGTGGCCCACAGTGCCTAGCATGCTCTGCCCACTTCCTTCTATTCCATCCTCAGTGTGCATGAACTGCTTCATGTTAGGAGGTCAACATTCACCAGTGCTACTCTCCTTCCTCCACAGAGGCTGGGACTGTCCTTCCCTTTTGGTTTCTCCTTCCCCCTCCCGTCTTTGCTCACCTACTTCATTTCAAATCATCTTCCAGATATTTTGCACCTGTTGCAGCACTCCTCCCTTCTCTAATTAGAGACAACTCAATGGTTATTCATTTCACTAGTATAGAAACCTAGAGCTTGATTTCACAGGTCAGGCATCTACAAACTATGAATCTAAAAGTACAGATTGCTAGAGACAGACCTTTAAGTGGAGCGGCAGCGAAACTGCTGAAGAGGCTCAATGCTTTTTCCTTAAGGAAGCCTTCCCTAACCAGCCAGCTAGTCCAGCCCCACCATCATATGGCCACAGAGTACCATGTTATTCTCTTTCAGAGATTCTGCATTTGGTAAATGCCTCCTCAATTCACTATAAGCTCTATTAGGTTAGAGATCATATCTGCCTTTGTTCACCATTGCCTCATTAGTATATAGCACAGGGCCTAGCACATAGCAAGTCCCCAGTACGTATCTGTTAAATAAGTGAATAACTTCCAAATGCACTAATCTGGCTTGCAGTTGCTCCTGGAATATCTCTTTTAACCACAAATCCCTAGTGTAATTTCATTAGCGATTTTTCTCTGCCATCTCAGCTCCACTTGTGAAAAATCATAATTATATTTCTTTCCCCAGGATCTTTCCTTTCTAGTGATAAATAATTCTCTCAGTTGTTCTGTCTCAGAACTTCAGCAATCTCTGACTCCTTGCTCCCTTTCCTAATGCTGGTGGTCATCAAATTGACATTCAGCTATAGCTCCCCAATTTCCTATGAAACCATGTTTTCTGAATTTTCCTCTAGCATGTTTTTTGAATCTCTATATCCTGCCTCTTCTCACTGCCACTATGAAAATTCAGAATCTTGCCACCTCACAGTGAATGCAATAGGTCCTCACATGGCTTACTTGGTCTGGAACCTACCTTTCTGTTCTGCCAAACCTGTCAGAGAGCCTCTCTTAATGATGCTTTCCACATGGTATTGCCCTGTTGATTAATTGGTCAGGCAGTATTCAGTAGACAGAGTATATACAGAAGCATGAGCAGATAGCCTTAAAAATTTATTCGTACAGGAAGTGAAAATGTGAAAATATACTATTTGTACTTAATTACTGCCCACAAAAGGTCCAGGATTATCTGGGCTACCTGTTGTCTACTCTTCTAGTTCCCTTATTCGTTTTCTTTGTTTGTTTTGTTTTGGTTTTTTTTTTGACAGACTCTTGCTCTGTCACCAAAGCTGGAGTGCTGTGGCAGAATCTTGGCTCACTGCAACCTCCACCTCCTGGGTTCAAGCTATTCTCCTGCCTCAGCCTCCTGAATAGTTGGGTCTACATGTGTCCCTGCCACCACACCTGGCTAATTTTTGTATTTGTAGTTGAGACGGAGTTTCGCCATGCTGGCCAGGCTGGTCTTGAGCTCCTCACCTCAAGTGATCCTCCCACCTCGGCCCCTCAAAGTGCAGGGATTACAGGTGTGAGCCGCTGCATCCAGCCCTACTTCCCTTATCTTGCTCTGTTAGATGTTGCTTAAGTCTCATTTTATATTTTGCCTATAGTTCCAAATTGACATAACAGTGCATGGCTCTAACATGAGTCCCAGAACATTCTAGGAAAAAATGTATACTAGTTACATAGGTGTGTTTTACCATCTCCCCTGCTGTCTCCATTTCCTACATATATCACAGAGTAAAATCGTGTATGTGTGAACTCTGTGGCCACCTGAGGGTATCTATTTTTAGGTAGTACTTATCTGGTAAGTTCTACAGATGAGCTCATTTTATTAGAGGGATAGAGGAGAATAATAGCACCAGGGTTCAGTTTGAGCACTGGGGGTTAGTGTGGTTAGGAAGGGCCTCATGGAAGATTGAGGGGCTATAGCTGAATGTCAGAGAATAGATAAATTTTGAAGAAATGAAGGAAAGAGAACTCACAGTGAGGCAAAAAGAAAAATAAAAAAGACCAGGAGCTGAAATTGAAAGGTACTGTTTTTGGATGGCTAGCAGTCCCACTTGATTCATGTGAAGAAATAGTATATGAGATTAGAAAACAGGTAAATTAGCACAGTTTGTGACTGGCTTAGATTGCCAGTTGCTTTGGTTAGGACTCTTACTGGTTGCAGCTACTGTTGTCAGCCAGTTGAAGCAGAAAAGAGGAGTTTTAGTACCCATTATCTTGTTGATTTGTGTTTAAACAAAGGATTAATTTCTTAAGAACTTGGGAAGAGAGGGCTTGCTGAATCTTAGAAGACACAGGTTGTCCCCCTGTTCATCCCTGTCCCCTTTGCTTCACTGTTTCTATTTGATCGGACTTATTTATCTCCAGGCCCCAGAACAAGAGAAAAATGCCCATGTGACACTGCTCCTGATTTTATACATTTGACCTCTTTAGCCACTCAGATAATAGATTCCTCTCTTTTTCTTTATCTCGGTTCCAGATTTCTAGGGAAGGGAATGTTATCAGAGAGGCGGGGTCACAAAAAAGAAATATGGCTTTCAGGAGCCACCTCTGGGAGCCTATGAATTGGGGTAGGAGGGGCTTCCAAGCAAAGGATGATGAGTAGATAACTCACAAGTGCCCTCTACTTTCTAGCCTTTCCCTTTCCAGGACAATTTTAACTTGCTAGTTTTATCCAGCACCTACCCCTCTTTCATCCTTCACTTTATAATCCAGCCTATATAAACTAGTGTATATCAAGGAAACTAAAAACACACTCCCCACTTTCCTAATTAGAGATAATTCAATGGCTATTCATTTCACTATTATAGAGACCTAGAGCTTGATTTCATAGGTCAGGCATCTACAAACCATGATCTGAAAGTAGAGATTGCTGGAGACAGACCTTTAAGTGGAGTGGCAGCCAAACTGCAAAGTAAGAGGAGCTCAGTTCCCTCTTGATATAAACTTTTGTACCAATTTTCAGCCTCCCTATACCCATCCTCAAGCTTACCAGTTCTTATTCAACAGACTCAATCTTCTCTTTGCTCTCAAATACGAATTCAAATGCAAATTGCTTTCTCAATTTCCTGTGCTTAGTTGTTAGATAATTATCTGACTAATGCTCTCAATTTTGCCAAAATCAGTGTCTAGGTTCCTGCTTTAAAAAAAACAAAACAAAACAATGTTCAAACATACCTGCAGAAAGACAATCAGCAATTAATAACCTAGAGCCCAGATTTGAAACTTGGCAAGCTCTCTTACAGGTATTGAGAGCTCACCAGTGGATTTCTGATCAAGTAATGATATAATTAAAATTGTGCTGGTTATGACAGATCAACCGTGAAGCAGGTGCTTGGAGGCAGGGAGACCAGCTATGAGACTTACTTAAAAGGCTGGAAAGACATTTAGCAAATTGTGGTTATTTTGGGGAGGCATTACACACTATTTCTTTCATAGTTTAAATACATTTTCCAAATTTTCTACAGTGGATTCTTATTTCTTTTGATTTAAGAACAAATACATGCATATAAAGCATGAAATAATAGATTTGGCCTGAAATAGGCATGGTGGCAGGGGGAAGGATCTGGCCTCTTCTTTCTGACAGCTTGCATTATTTTTTAGAGATGAGAAAATGCCTGACTTCCCCACATGTATTAGTGATTAATTCCAGAAAATGGCTATGTTCCTGCTCTGCCTCTCCTGCAGTAAACTGAGCTCAGAAATCTTTGTGGTTAATAGTATAAAACTGTCCTTCTGGAGACTGTTAGCTGCTTCGAATTAATTTGGTCAGAGTAATGCCTCATGTAAAGCAGTATCTGTGCAGTGACTTCTATCCAGAGGACCTAAGGAGCTAAGACAAGACTCTACTTTGCATCACAGGGATAATTAGAATGTTGTCTGTCGAGGGCAGTGACCGTCTCTGAGTGTACACCAAGTTGGCTTAGGGGTTATTGAGCTTCATACATGCTTATTTTGCACTTAGAGCAACTGTAGTGCAGAAGTTCTAGACTCAATGTGAGTAGAAACACAGAAGCTTTTGGGGTCCATTTCATGCTGGGCCAACTTGAGATGGTAAGAGAAAGGGGGATCTAATGGCTTTCCTCTCAGTAGTTCAATCAAACACTTATACTTGCCCTTAAAGGCACTATTTATTGGGCATCTTTTGGATCAGGCACCAAATGGTTGAGATATGTCAGTGAACAAAACAAGAGCATACATGGTAAAGGAGTATGTTAGAAGGTAATACATATCTACTGAATGAATGAAAAAGGGAGGATTGACTGGAGATGGTGGCTCAAGCTTACAATCCCAGCACTTTGGGAGGCTGAATCACAAGGCCTGGAATTCAAGACCAGCCTGGCCAACATGGTGAAACCCCATCTCTACTAAAAATACAAAAATTAGCCAGGCGTGGTGGTGCGGGCCTGTAATCTCAGCTACTCAGGAGGCTGAGACAGGAGAATTGCTTGAACCTGGGAAGCGGAGGTTGCCGTGAGCTGAGATCACACCATTGCACTCCAGTCTGGGCAACAGTGCAAGACTCCATATCAAAAGAAAAAAAAAGGAAGTTAAGGAACATTGCGGGGGAAACAGTTGTGGTTTTCAATTGGGTGTTATTTTAGCAAACTTGAAGGAAATAAATGATTGAGCCAAACAGAGAGCAGGTGGAAGTGCTCTCCCTTCAGTAGAAGCCTGCCTGGCATGTTCAGGCAACAGAGGAGGGGAGGACAGTGTAGCTAGAATGGAGTGAGTCCAGAGTTCAAAATTTGAAATAAGAATATTCTAGAAAAATCTACTATTTCTAGTATTTCCATATTTTGGAAATATTTACTTGTAATTGTAATAAACCATTTTCAAATAAATGTCTTGGACTAATTGCCTCTTTTGTCACTGCTACCAGATGGTATTGATTCCCAGCCAGGAACATCTCTCTCTGTCACATCACACACATTCTCTAAGACCAAGGCTCTCTCCTGATCAAAAGGCTTCAGTGTTCTTCACCAGTGGGACTCAAAGCCTTAAGCCTTTCTCTGAAGTAGTGTTCTTAAAGTTTCAGCCTTAAATATAGATGAGGGCTTAGAGATTCCAAAATTTTGATGATCCCATTTAAAATAAGGTACAGAGATTCTGCTTATTATCTTACATTTAATCGTCACATTACAGTTGTCTTAGCAACCTACACAGTATTCTCATTTGGTTTCCAATAAGTCAATGGATGAATGGAGTCTTTGTTCATGTGTTTATGAATTTCTATCACCTGATACTTGATGTCTTTTGGGCATGCTTACTGTGCCAAATAACTGTCTTTATACTCTTAAAATTCATGTAGCTAAAATTAAGCTCTACTTTTTCTAAATATTTAAAATTCCAGCAAGAGAATATCCAATGTAAGAATAGTTGGGAGCATATATATATATATATATATATATATATATATATAGGCTTGTATTTTAAAAATGATTTTGCTTTAATTATAATTAATTTCCAAGGCTCGGCAGACTTGGCAAACTCAATTGTCTAGCAAGCCTCAACCATACAGACATATTTGAGAATTGCAAAGAGGGAAAAAAAGGCCTATGATAAATCTAGGCTTCATAGAACTGTCTCTGAGATGCTGTCTCAGAAGGTTGTGTCTTGCTGAATGCATAGTTTTAAATTCTAAGTGAAGGTATATATGGAAATGTTTAACAAAGTGCCTGCCACCATATTATGTGAATTTATATGACTGCTCTTATTATAGGTAGGCATAGTGGCAGTATTGTCAAATGACAGTCTAACAACAAAAAGGAGACAAAAATAGTGAAGTATAAATGTAAGAATGTAAAATGCTTAGTTACATGAGACATTTTGGCATGAACACTGGAAGCCCAGTATGCTTTAGTAATCCCTGAGGACACTGACATGCCTTAGTACTGTGTGATGATTCTCACTAGTGTTGGTCACCATGATTTTTCTCAGTAAAAGTTAAATTACATTTAACATCATAACATTTTAAAATTATTTATATACAAAATGATCCCATTTAAAATATGCTGTTGCTTAAAGTGACCATAGCTCAGCAACACACAATATTTGACTAAACCAAAATCACCAGATTACTTGAAGGTTCTGGATAGCTGAGGTTTTCTAGAATTATTCCTTTTTCCTGCTAACATGAGCAACTCAAGCATCTTGATCATTTAGGGATTATTATTATTATTATTTTTCCAATCCAGGTCAGGTACCTAGCACAGTGTGTGCCACATAACAGGAGTGCAATAAATATTTATAATATGAATGAATGAATGAGGAGCTAGTTTTCATATTTTGAGGGGAGAAGTGGCAAGTTCTTCAAGTCTTTACCTACACTAGTCTCACTACCGTATGCTATATAAGAAGGCTTAAATATCATGTGTAAACAAGATCAAATCCAATAAAGACCTCTAAATTTGGGCTGGGTGTGGTCGCTCACACCTGTAATCCCAACACTTTGGGAGGCCAGGGCAGGCAGATCACTTGAGGTCAGGAGTTCAAGACCAGACTGGCCAACATGGTGAAACCCCTTCTCTACTAAAAACACAATAAATTAGCTGGGCGTGGTGGTATGCACCTCTAGTCCCTACTACTCAGGAGGCTGAAACAAGAGAATCGCTTGAACCCGAGAGGCAGAGGTTTCAGTGAGCCAAGATCATGCCATTTCACTCCAGCATGGGCAACAGAGTGAGACTTTGTCTCAAAACAAAACAAAACAAAACAAAACAAAACAAAAACCTCTAAGTTTGCTATAGCAAGTACAGTAACTCTGTATCCCAGCTTACCACAAGTAGAGTCCCAGTTTACACTTGCTGTCCCAGCATCCCTTTGGAATCTTTATTCAAACTTTCAAGGAACTCGTGTGCATGATGAATTTAATGGTTGTCTCAATTAAAGTCGTCATGTCCTTGCTAAATGTTTTTGAAATAAAAATGTAATAATCAATGAATTTCCCCTTTTCTATAACCCCCCTTCTTCTCTCCTTGCCCTTTCTTTCCTATCTTAGGATGACTTTTACCATGGGCATTGCACTTTTATCTTTAATACAACACAATATGTGAAAAAGCTCTTTGAAAGGAAAGATGACTTACGAAATAATTGTTCTGTTTTTGTAGGCTTGGCTTCAATAGGAAGTTCTTCTAATACATTCTGTCATGTGATTAATTTGTCAAAATTCCATACCTCTCAGAAATAATACCATCTTTTCAAGAACACACCAAGTCTTATTACATGAAGTGATGCAATCCTATAGTATTTATCTCCTTTGTATTCCTCATTCTCCTATTTTCTTTCTTTTTTTTTTTTTGCATTTTTTCTTTTCTTTTTTTATTGCATTTTAGGTTTTGGCGTACATGTGAAGGACATACAAGATTGTTGCATAGGTACACACATGGCAGTGTGATTTGCTGCCTTCCTCTCCTTCACCTTTATCTGACATTTCTCCCCTCATTCTCCTATTTTCTATTATTCTTCAAATAGAAGAGCCAAAGTCCCAACTAATGGCGATGCTGGACATCATGCTAGAGCCTGGGAAAAATGATTAATGTGGTTTGGTGGGATGCCAAGACAGATGCACCACACCCTCCTCAGTGCAGCAGCTGTTGTAGTAAAGACTGAAGGCATTAGAGGGGAGCATCATGTCTGACATCAAATGGGAGGCAAAACAGGCTACTGTGGCTCAGACACTGACATTTACATATACATATGCTTAACCATTATGTTATGTGTGTGCTGTTATCTAAAAACCTATTATCCTAGGTTTTTCTCATTTTTTTTCTCATTTTCTCATTATTTGTTTTAATGAGAATGATGATGATGATGAAACCGTGGTGTAGAGAAAAAATGAGGAGAGGGTGTGTCTGTGTGTGTGTGCATGCATGCAACATGACTGGTAGTGTGGATGACCCACCGATATTTCTCCAAAGGGGATTTAGAAGGGTTAATTCTTTTTATGCAAGACTGACCAGCACATGACAACAACTGTCCGACTATGTCTTCTTCCAGGTCTCAGTAGCAGTCCCAGTCACAAGAACCCCAAACTCCCTGCCATGTTTTCACATTATCTCGGCTACCCAATAGATGCCTGATTTTCATCAGAGGAAGATACTGGATATCTTAAAAATTCATGTCTCATGGACTTAAAAAGATCTGGAAAATACAAGGCTTAGCAAATGTTAGTGAAGCAGGCCTTTTAAGCAGCCAGAATGAATCGCTCAACTTGGTTGGAAAAAGCATTCTCTTCTATGGCCTCTGACAATGAACCATGGCATGGCTGTCCAGATACTTAACATTGCAACAAGGGCATCCACGTGAAAGTATAGGCAGCAAAGCACAACCCATCAATACCTTAGAAGAACAACTCAAGGTCAGTTTCCCAGTAATATCATTTGACTGTACGTGGTGCTTAGAAAGAGTCAATAAGCTCAAGATCCTGAATTCAAAGCGTTTTCCTGACACTGGAAGAAGAGCAGTGTGAGGTTTCAAAATTGTTTCCAAAATTCCTACATTTCCAGCATCTTTTCTCTTTCCATTCCATTTCCAATCAGCTTCATTCCATCTAGCAAATTCTTGCTATTAGGGCATACAGATGTTTATAAAATTGAATATTATTTCATGGAAAAGTTATTTTCTTCATGCAGTGGGAATTAGTGATCTTTGATGAATATTGGAAATAGTTGGCTTTTCACATATTGATAACTGCTTCTTGATTTATCATTTATCAGTGCTCTAAACAGGGTTTGGGAAATCTTTGGAATTGATTCCATTTATTTGTATATGTGATATATCCCCATATGTATTAGTCTGTTTTCACTCTGCTGATAAAGACATACCCGACACTGGGCAATTTGCAGAAGAAAGAGGTATAATGGACTTCAGTTCCACGTGCCTAGGGAGGCCCACAATTATGGTGGAAGATGAAAGGCATGTTTCACATGACAGCAGACAAGAGAAGGCTTGTGCCGGGAAACTTCCCTTTTTGAAACCGTCAGATCTCGTGAAACATTCACTATCACAAGAACAGCCTGGGAAAGACTGGCCACCATGATTCAATTACCTCCCACTGGGTCTTTCCCACAACACATGGGAATTCAAGCTGAAATTTGGGTGGGGACACAGCCAAACCATATCACCATGTTTCTTACAGTGCATTGTTTTTTGTGTCTTTTCCCCTATGACCATACATTGTGGACCCATTTAGTTAACGCAACTGAGTGGCCACTAAATGTTATGTACTAAATGTAAGAGATAAAACTGGAAAAAAGAGAGGACAGTGCAAGATATCAGCCCTTGTCTTCTAGTCAAGAAACATAGGAAAAACAAAAGAAGGCTTATTTTCCATGTGTGCAATTCCTGGGGGGGACCAAACTGGTTTTGCAAATCATGTGAATTGAGTCCATGTGTATGGTAGGGGTGAGGGAGTTATTGAGACTAGTTTATTTGACATATTCTGGGTGTCTTTTACTTTCTAAATACTCTTACTCCTTTTCTTATGGGGAAAAGAATTTTATACAATAGACTTTCATTAAATTGAATTTTCACAACCAAATTGAAGCTGTTATCAGTTGGTTGAACTCTTGCTAACTGAGTAGCTATCAGGACAGGTTTCAATTTCATCTCATTTAGGGAGTCTGATTTTTTTCAGCTGCTACTTTTTTTCTTCTTATTTTCATGCTGCATTTATCCAGTTGGCTGTTTATATTGTCAGTAATAAGAGTTAGAACTTCTAAGTCTGACATGTGTTTTTTATTTCAAGGCCTTCTACTAAAATTGTTTCTTTTGCATGCATGCTATGGAAGGTTGCTTAAAAACTTTGAGGAGACTCTAAGTAGAGCCCAGAATTTCACTAAGAATGTAGACCTTTTATTTGATAAATTGGCCATCCTGTAGGAAGAAAAAGGCCCGTTTCCTAAAGAAAGTCCTAATATGGCTTCTTTGAAAAAAAGAGCCAACTTGCAATGCAAAATTGTATTTAATAAAACCTCGTCCCCAAATAAAACTGGTGAAATAGGCACAAAGAAGAGAAACAGGATACATCAGTGCATGTTCTAGGAGGGTTGGATTTGTTGAAAGATTAATCATAAAGTATGTAGACAAAAGTGAATTAAGTAACTATAAGGTGTAATGTCACTACCTAGTTAATCAATTTTTAGTTAAATATGTGCCTTTCCCTGTCTGAGGTGTTTTTCTCTCCTGTTTTGACCAGCACTGACTCAACTCTGCTGATGCCCACACCAGGTCATGCTAAATTCAGGTCAGCATACAAAGGGAATCAGCCTGCTTAGCTAGTGGATTTTCTAGGCATAATTTATGCGTACATAATTTTCAGCGTCAGGCCAAACATTTTCATTTCATAATTTCTTCTTTCTGATTGTAACCATTTAATTTGGAGCAAATATAAATGATTCCTAATGAAGCACAAGTGAACAGAAGGAAATTACTTTTGTTAAACTAGTACTTCAATGTATTTTTCTCTCCCTTTCAAGTAGAGGATGACTGTGAGAAGCTGATACACAATATTATTCATTATCTGGTTAGTTCACTAGATCAAGATGTTGGTGTGTGGTGTAGAAAGGTGGAAAAAGTTAGGGAGTTGAAAACAGGTTGATACAAGCTGCTGAGCGGAAAAAAAATTCAATGAGGCCACTTATGTTTTAAATCAAGAATATGTTTTCAGTGAAAATACTTTCTAATGATTCACAGAAGAATGTTGTCAACTTTGACTACATCTGCTGAAAATCAAAGTGTAAGTACTAATATAGCATTGAATTCTGGCAGGAGTCTATGCTGTGATATGAAACAAAATTCCCATCAAATGACAATACTTTATTTTTCTGCCTTTAAAAGTAGTTTTCTAAGACTTTGAAAAATGTTAACATCATTTTTTTCCTCCAATTACAAGAATAAATTGGCAACGTGCCTGTATGATTTCCAGAGTAGGTTTCTTAAAATAATTTTGATGGGAAGGTAATTGTTTAATGTCAGTGTATAAAGTTCTGCCATAGTTTAAACAAAATTAAATAAGAGAAAACACAATGAGGAGGTTTTATATAATCACTGAAAAAACATAGAAGGAACAATTAAGCAGTTAGACCTGAAAAAATGTGAACTAGGGTTTTCAAATTTCATAATATTCATAAGGTTCCTTGCCTTATTCTCTGACATCACTTGATTTTTATATTTCTGAATTTGCAAATCTTAATAGCAGCATATTTATCCATTAATACTTATTTATAGCTCTTTGCACTTATATATTCTCTATTCAAGAGTTTCATGATATAATGAAATAAAATGAATACATACTATGTGCAAAACAACACCATTTTGAAAGTATAAACTGATACAGATGTGAGTTAGAAAATTATATGCAAGCCGCTTTGTATAAACAATCTGTTATAATATAGGATTCTATGTAGTAAAATCCATGAAATACACATAGTATTCCAATCCTGGAAATACTGAAGGGTATCACACTCAATTAAAGGATAGTAATATGGTATACAAAATATTATTGACTACCTCATTTTTTAACAGTGTTATTTTTAAATACCTTGGAGATATCTTAAATTGTGATTTAGAGTGTACAATTTAACATGAAATTAAACTGAAGCTGGCACCTGCTTTTTTATGTTAAATTGTAGACTTTTTCTTACTTTCCTTGCCATAAATTCTAATAAATTCTAACTTTTATATGTAAGAATGGAGAGAAAGAGTTTGAAATGGTTCAGATGGGCAGCTTTGATTTTTGGAATGAAACTGGGGGCACAGCTCAAGTTTTCCTATGTTGTCCTGTCGCTCTTTTCTGGAATCAACCCAAGTGCCCATAGTTAATGAGTGGATAAAGAAAATGTGGTATATGTACACAATGGAATATTATGCAGCCATGAAAAGAATGAAATTCTGTCATTTACAGCAACATGGATAGAACTTCAGGAAATTCCATTTATGTGAAGTAAGCCAGGCACAGAAAAGCAAATGTCACATATTCTCACTCCTATGTAGAAGCTGAGAAAGTGGATCTCGTAAGGATAGAGAGCAGATTGTAGATTGGAGGTCACCAGAGGCAGGAAGGGTAGGAAGGAAGGAGGAATCAAAATATTTTGGTTAATGGGTACAAGTACACAGTTAGATAGAAGAAATAAGACCTGGTGTTCAACACATCAGCAGGGTGGGTATAGTTAACGTTAATGTATTGTACATTTCAAAATCTCTAGAACAGAATAATTAGAATGTTCCTAGCATAAAGAAAATACAAATATTTAAGATGATGGATATCCCAAATACCCTGATTTGATTATATGAATGTATCAAATTATCACATGTCCCCCCAAAATGTATACTTCTGTTATGTACCAACTTAAAAGAAAATATTATGTAACAACTACAGCCCTTAGATGCAAAAAGACCTGAGTGCAAATATCATTTCCCTTCTTACTAATGTCTGAGTTTCATATTATCTTTTAGCTTCATTTTTTAACCCAGAAATCTGGCACCATCCTCTTCTATTTTCATGATGACTCAGTTAGATGCTATTATGTGTAATGTTTGACACATAGTTAACACTCAGTGAAAGGAAGTTATCTTCAGCATTTGTACAAATAGCCCTAGAGAAATATGATTTGACCTATTGCAATGTTGCATAATGAGGGTTCACCTCTCTCAGGATCATTAGCCTCAGATTGAGGGTATTTCCCTGCATACCTCCCTCTAATACCAGAAATTCAATATTTTAGTATTCACAGAGAAAAGATGATAGCAACAGTGCCATGGGTGAACTGTACCACTTTTTCTATTCTTTGATCATAACCACAGTGAACCAAGAGGAAAAGGGGACGGAACTGAGGAGTTTCCCACCATCTCGTTATGACCAGCTCTTTCTACTGACTGTGGTAGGGATTTCGTTTGCCCTTTTGTTCCAAAAGATATCTAGATTATTTCAGCAAAAAAAATTTTTAAATCAAAATTATCTATATGATTCTAGAAATACACACACACAGACACGCACACACACACCCTTGTTTACACCATTGTAGAATTGTAAAATTAACATGTACAGCTACTAAAGATTGCATCATGACACAGAAGGATTTCTAATGATAGTATTTAGTACCTCTCCAAAATACCTATGTGGGAAAAGCACTTTGGTACATCTGTTGTCATTGAGTGGTGAGCACTTCTTATCTTTATTCTGTAATTAGTTGCTCTTCATTATTTAAACAGTGACTCCCTAAATACAGCACTTACCTTGTTTATTCCCTGTCTGATTTCTAAAAATGTAACATTCATAAAATAACTCAGTATTATTTAAAAATTTCTAAAGTGAGAATCTAGCTATATATTGAGAGGCTTAAACTCAAATTGTTTAGTTACCAACACAAATGTTGAAATCTACTGAAAGAGTTTAGTCAACTTTTCCTTGAGCAAATTCATTTTTATGAGGCACTATGGGAATTTTTGTCTGGAACTGGGTGTCATATGCTTACATCTTTGACAAGCTTACTGATTCAGGGAGCTGTGCAATATAAAGATAAAATGTGATACACACACACACACACACACACACACAGAGCCAGGAGAAATAAAACATAAACCCAAAAGAAAAACAGAATGAATCTATTTGCAAATGTAGTAAATTACCATGTTTATAGAGAAACATGAGGGAGGGTAACAGGGAACAAGACCTGTGAGAATTAGGGAAGCACATGGCTTATTGAATTGTCCATTATCTAATGTTTCCATAAATCTAGAAGTAAACTCCTGCCCCTCCAGCACTCACTCTACTAACTTGGGCCCTTCTTTTAACCTTTCAGTGCCCCAGTTTTATCATGGAGGTAATAACAGTGCCTGCTTTCTACAGTGGTTATGAGGATTAAATTAGTTATAGCTAAAACACTTCGTACAGCATCAAATGCTATTTTTATTATTTCCATCACTAATTTTGTGGAAAAAGAAACAAGAACATCGTGTTGTCCAAATAGCAAAAAAAAAAAAAAAAAATGTGATTACACTAAATTAGAATTTATTTAATTTTATTGCACCTGAAGATTAATATGATTCTGGGATTTTAATTGCAAATAGCTTTAAAACCATCTTGATTTGTTTCTATAGAAAAATAAGAATTGGCCTGATAGAGAATGAAAACTATGAAATGGCTGTCTAGCTTTATTGATATTTTTCACAGGCTTTTTTAAACTCCTAAAGAACTAACCTAAACAATAGTATTTTTAGAGAACATAGTCACATAAAATAAATAATTTTCCTGTTTTCCTCTAAGTGCCTACTTTAACCCCAAGGGAAAAAATACAACTTTGTTCTGGTATGTTTAAGTCAAGGATAGTACACATAGAATATAATGTTAATTCCACATTAAAATGACAATTTGAAGAAAGTGTTTATTAAGAAAGATGACATTTACTTCAAGGAATTTCCTTGATATCAAGCAATATTTATTTTTCATAATTGAGCTCATCTCCTTAAAATAATCCACTCAAATCTGATTAAATCATAGTCTTCTATTTGCACATTCATCAACTAAACTCTCTTACATAAAGAAGGAATCCACTCTACAAGCCATACTTCAGAACTGAGAATTACATTTTCCTGTCATGTATTTTTAACAAGAGTGTCTCGAGAATTTAAGCTCATGTATTTGGACTGAATCACCTGTTAGCTTATTTTTCTCAAGTCAGTGAGTGTTGCCAATAAGAGATAGATTAGACCAAAAAGACAAAGCACATTATCTCTTTTCTAATGCCAGTGTTAAACAGTGATGAGGGGAGAGCAGATAAGATCACTAGTTACTGAAGCAATTATTAACGTCATTCATTCACACCCATTCAGCCAGTGTTTACTGAAGAGCTTTGATTGTCCCTGTCAATGTGATCCTACAGGAGAGACAATATGTACTCTTAACTGGGATTGACAAGTAATGGCTCCTAGTTTAATAATTTTCATAAACCTTTAAGAGCTGCTTGTTTTTCATATTACAAATTTTCTACATTGGATCTACTACCTTGTAGATTCTTAGTTTTTTGCCCAGGATGGAGTGCAGTGGCGTGATCTCCGCTCACTGCAACCTCCACCTCACGGGTTCAAGTGATTCTCCTGCCTCAGTCTTCCCAGTAGCTGGGATTACAGGTGCCTGCCACCATGTCAAGCTAATTTTTTGTATTTTTAGTAGAGACAGGGTTTCACCATGTTGGCCAGGCCGGTCTCAAACTCCTGACCTCATGATTTGCCTGCCTTGGCCTCCCAAAGTGCTGGGATTTCAGGCGTGAGCCACTATGCCCGGCCTACATTGTAGATGCTTTAGACAGAAAATACATATAGTCATGCTAAATAAAATAAATATCATCTCTGGTTTCAGCTCCCACAGTATTCTAGTCATAGAGAGCAATTCCAATTATTGGCTTAAATAGTAAAGCTTTTTTCTAACACAAAACATTTGAGACTAGTAACTTCCTATGCATTTAGTTACCAGCTAAGGTAAGTCTGTGTGTAACAGAAATCACTTGCATTGAGTTTGGGGATGTCCTTAGTGTTCACGTGTAGCCCTACCTCATCACCCACCTCAAAGTGGATTGCTTATATCCAGTTTCTTGTCTCCTTGGCTCTTCGTGTGAGGAGAGAGAGAAATGGGAAACCCTAATTCCCTGTTCACTTGATTCAACATCTACGATTTCATTCTATTTTAAAACTCTACCTTGGCAGTACCCTGCTTACTCATTCGTAGCTGCTTTCAGACATGCTATTCTCCCTGCTTGTATATACTCCCTCTTAGTTCTTCAACTTTTATTTTCTCACTTAGGAGCCTGCTTCACTGAGAATCATTTCCTAGTGTCATGATTCTGAGGTGCCTTTCCCATCCACTCCCTCAGGCCCCTGTGCTTACCACTGCCATGGCCTCCACACACTGTGCTAAAATATCGTTTCACCTCCTGACACCCTAACTGGACTTTGAGTTGGTAGGGACAGTAGCTTTTTACCCATATTCCAAGGATCTTAGCCATGTCCTGGCACCTATTGGATATATGAATGAATGAATGGACTGACATCTTCTGGCAACATTCTTTCCCCCTATAAAAACCAGAGTGGAATATATTTCTTCTTATAGTCCAATGGCTCTGACTGAATGACATGTTTATTTTGGTGGCAGAAAATGTCATTGTTTGGAAAAACTCAAGGCCATCTACTAACTTCTTTATTCTTGCATTGTCATGATGATGTGATTGATTTTCACAGATCTCATAAAAATCATTCTCAGTATTTTACATTCTGTTTTCTATATATGAAAGGTGAATACTCTTGAGTCATTAATTCAACAAATTAATTCAACAGTTACTTACTAGATGTCAGTTTTGTTCCAGGCACAATTTTAGGTGAGGCCACCTGTTTTATACAAGTTACAAAACAGACAAAGGTTTCCCCTTTGGGGTTTACATTCTTGTGGAGAGAGGCAAGCAATAATAAAGATTAATATACTAAACAGTATATTAGATAATGGCAAGTGCAATGGAGAAAAAGAAAGCTGGAAAAGAGGGGAGAGAAGGAATATGGGCAAGGGGGTGACAATTTTGCATTGCCGGATCATGGAAGGCCTTAGTGAGAACATTTGATGGAGGAAATGAGGGCTACCTGGGAGAAGAGTCCCAGAAAGCAAGTATAGCATATGCAAAGGTCCTGAGGTGAGAGTATGTCTGTTGTGTTTTAGAGACTCTGTGGTCAGCTGGAGAGCAGTGAGAATGCTGCTAAAGTCTATCTATCTGTCTATCTATCTATCTATCTATCTATCTCTATCTCTATCTATCTATCATCTATCATTATCTATTTATCTAGTAACATTGTATTAGATTACTTTGTATATATACATTGTATAGGCTGTCAAACTTCATTTATATTTTTATTTATTAATTTAACAGGCAGTTATATAGCACCTAATATGGGTCAGGTTCTATCCTAGATATTTTAAGGAAATTAAAATCTATTAGATACAGTTCTTGCCCAAAAGAAATTTACGAAATAATTGGAGAGATAAGATACATACAGGACTCATGACACAAGATGAACTCTCATAAGGAAGTGACTACTCACTGGCCAAAGAAGCAGCTAGAGAATGGCATCAGGGCTTCTTGGAAGAGATGGCATGGAACTGCACCTTGAGAAGTATACAGTGCTAACAGAATATCATGTATACTGGCATAAACATGGGCACACCCACTGAGTCACTGGCATTGCAGGACCTGTGAAGGCAGGAGTGATAGGCAAGGTCAAAAGGAAAGCTTTGATCAGCATTTGAAAGCCTGTGAATGAGTATATATTTTGTGAATCCTCTTCATTAAAGATGTCCTAGGATTTGTCATGATGTTCAGTGCTTTGGTCTTCAAAATTTTCTGCTGCCTTCGGGTAATTGTCAGTATATTTTAGTTAGATTCAGTTAGATATTTCAGTTAGCTATATACATTTGTCAGATTGAAAGCTGTTAACAGGTTGTATAAAACCTGTTTCTTAATACTTTAACAAAATAATTTTTAAGTGTACTATTAATTCTAGAAGGTTTTCTATTACAATGAAAATGACATATATGAAATCTGTCTCTTATTATTTCAATATTCTATACTTTTTGAGTGTAAATTAGGGGGAAATGCAGAATATTTTAAAATTAAAGTTACTTATAGAGAAAAGCTGAATAGAAAAATAATGCATATATAGCATTTGCTTTTCTAGAATAAAGTAAGCACTTGTTTAGCTTTTAGGTTTCACCTATATTGTCTGCGTTTCTCTTTAGCAGATTTTACATACAGCTGGTATGATATATCTCAGTGTAATACATAGTATATTACTAATGTCTTTAAATTCAGAAGAAAAGAAAAAAACTTTGAGATCAAGTTTTTAATCATGGAAAGGTCTAATTAAACTCTTTACATTGGGATATTTGAGTTTATTATTAAAGTGCTAATTCAGTGTTATCGACCACATGTTATCACATAGTTTTACCAACCTACAATGTGAAATAAAGGAGTCTAGGATTTTTTGTTTTTTAACGGAAGGAAACGTATTTATCACAAGAGATTAATTTACATTATTCTACATAGTCTTTTTGGGAATTTGTTAGTGTTTCTTAAATTGAAAACGGTTGGACTAGATGTTGAATGGGGAAGACAGAAGTAGAAGGAGATGGACCCCGTAGGTGCAAACTCTTTCCAAATCACCAGGACTTTGGCTCTCACTGACTCACCCCTGCCTTCCTTGCTCCGGGAGCCTTCAGATTTTGCCCCAGTAGCTTCACCTTACAGCAACCTTAGCAAAAGCAGCTCCACAGAGTGCCAACCCTCCTCACTTCTGAATAATCCAAAGACTCCCCATGCCACAGATTAACATAATTCATAAATCTTCTCAGCTTCAGCAAATTTTGTCTTCTAAATTCAATTAAGTTGAACCTAGTAAGAATTTGTAAATCAAACAGTAAACTCTATGTAGATTCAAATTCAACTTAGGGTTCTGATGTTTGTTACTAATTCTCAGGAAAAAGAAAAGAAAAGAAAAATACTGCTGCTATTTTGTAAAGCTTCCTTATAAAGGTATTTCTTATTGAAACCAACTCATATTTCTTAAATTCCTAGACCACTATCTATCATGCAATTTGAGTTTGTTTTCCAAATGGTAGAGTGCCAGAGAATCAAAAGCTGCTTGTTTTGCCTGCCTGATTTTCTCTAGCATTCTTTGGAGGATTTAAACTATGGGGGAGAAAACAAAGGAAATCTGACTTATATTAAGAGCTGAACATAAAACAGGGATTAGGCAAAGCTTTAACTTTTTCATTATGCGAACTTTCCTGAACTATAATACATACTTTTATCGAGTTTTATTAAGTGTTGGTGCTGCAGTTTGGATGTTGCTAAAAACTATTTACTACTAACAACTTCAAGGTTGTTACTAAACGCATCATGCATTTTACATTTGGCCACTTTTCATGGTGAACAGACCATCCTTCTTCCATCTTTTGCTGGGAAATACCTGACTGAAGGTCTCTGTGAAAAGCTAGGAGGATACTTCTCCTCCGAGGCAATATCTAACATCTTGGCTGATTCCAGGCACACTTTTGTCAATGGGCTCGGATTTCCCCACAATTCCTTCGTGTGGTTACATTGTAGATGGACTGTCTGCATAGTCTTGTCCTCTTGGATGATTTATGTAGAGGTTAAAAATACATATACAGGCCAGGTGCGGTGGCTCATGCCTGTAATCCCAGCAATTTGGGAGCCCGAGGCGGGCAGATCATGAGGTCAAGAAATCGAGAGCATTCTGGCCAACATGGTGAAACCCTGTCTCTACTAAAAATACAAAAATTAGCTGGGTGTGGTGGCACGCGCCTGTAGTCCCAGCTATTCAGGAGGGTGAGGCAGGAGAATCGCTTGAACCCGGAAAGCGGTGGTTGCAGTGAGCCGAGATCATGCCACTGCACTTGGCCTTGGCCATAGAGTGAGACTCTGTCTCCAAAAAAACCCAAAAACTATATATATATATATATATATATA
>NW_022436946.1:16369330-16635968 GCF_009761245.1 Sapajus apella | reverse complement strand
ACACACACACACACACACACACACATATGTGTGTGTGTGTGTGTGTGTGTGTGTGTGTGTGTGTGTGTATTTGGTCTCGTTCTTAGAATCTACATGTAAGATTTAATGAATCTCAGCAGGTTCAGTTTTGGCAAAAAAAAATTAACTTTCTTATTACAAAGGCAGTCTAGTAGAGGATATAGATTCTAGAGCCGGAACACTTAATTTGAAACATGGATTTACCACTTGCTAGCTACATGATGTTGGACAAGTTACTTAATCTCTGTGTGCCTTGGTTTCCGTAACCAAATATGGAATGATAATAGCAATATCTACCTCACATGTTTCCATGAGGTTTAAATGGGCTTACACTAGCAAAGCTTTTAGCACAGTGCCTGGCATGCACTTAGCATTTAGTGAGTGTTGCTCATGATGTCATGATTATTTATGGTCTTCACCAGACAAGAATACGTTCTCATTTGTATGTAATTTAGGATTAAACTTGGGATTAATATTGAGTGGTTGATTGCTAATTTTGATAAGGCTCATGGAAGCTATGTGGTCATTTTTAGTGGAAAGTAACTTTAATTCCTTTTTACATAGTGAAAAAAAAGAGTTCACCTTCTACTCACTAGACTTTAATTTTGCAAAATCCTTGTTCTGATCTGGATTTTATTATAAGTGAAATGAAGTTGGTGAGGCAGTGGTCCAAGGTCATCAGTCTGTAGCTGCTCTGTTACATGGACAGGACCTGAATGACAAAGGTCCACTCAAGGATGGGTTGGCAAGGTAATTTAGAAACCTATATTACTCCAAGCCAAAATTAGAGCATACAAATTTCTATTCACTATCCAAAAAGAAAATGAAATTAGCATTGCATAGAGATGTATGCACTCTCATGTTATTGCAGCATTATTCACAAAAACCAAGATATGGAAAACAGTTGAAGTGTTCATAGATGGTTGAATGGATAAAGAAGCTGCAAAATATATACACACAAAAAAGAAGTATTATTCAGCCTTAAAAAGGAGATTATGCCATTAGTGACAACATGGATGAAGCTGGACGACATTATGTTAAGTGAAATATGGCAGGCGCAAAAAGAAAAATACTGCATGATCTTGCTTGTATGTGCAATATATATACTCTCTATAGCTAGATAGAAATTGATTTCTGTTCCCTTCCTCGGGGTAATTTAAATGGATATTTAAAAATAGAGGGCTATTAAGCTTTTGAAACACTTTGAATACAACTATCACCTATGTATATCTTTATATGTGGAATCTGAAAAAAAAAAAAGACAAATATATAGAAACAGAGAGTAGAATGGTAGTTGCCAGAGATGGAAGGAGGGATGAGGAGTGTGGATCAAAGGTTACAAACTTACAGTTATGTAGAATGAGTAAGCCTAGAAATCTAAAGCACTGATGTGAAGATTATAGTTAATAATACTGTATTGTATACTAGATATTTATTAAAAGTGTGGATGTTAGAAAGCCTTTCAAGAAAAAGAAAGATAACTGTGAAAGAAAGGATATGTTAATTGTCTTATCATTTTACTATGTATATGTATATGAAAACATATGTTGTACACCTTAAATATATACCCTCCCCCCGTGTAAAATTTCTGATCCCTTCTTCAGAGTCATTTAAATGGATATTTTTAAATAACCATTATTAAGCTTTTGAAGTATTTCAAATACAACTTCAACCTATGCATATTAAAATTGTAATGCAGCAAATTTACTAATATTTGCAAAACCAATTTAGACAAAGATAATAAGTAAATATATAGTCAGATTCTGACCGACATGTCCTAAGTGTTCTCAGTATCTACTGATGAAATATTTTTCATTAACTTAATGAGATGAAAGTGTACTAGAACTTGCTTAAGTGAATGGAAATTTGGCATCCTTGAAACTTCCTATTGAATTCAACATGAGCAAAATGCTCATATAAAATAAATATTTTTTAAATAGGGATGTGTTATTGGTGTTTCTTAAATATAAATTTCTTGCTGCCGCTTCTCTAAATTGGATATAAACTTTAAAGTGAACAACATTGCAGGAAGTTGAAGACAGAGAAAATGTATAACTTCGAGAAGGTATTATTTAAATCGATGTAAATCCAGCTTAATTAAGGACATTGGATAAGTACTACTAAGGTCACAAATTTATAAAAATTTATGAACTAACGTGAAGTTTAACAGCTTTTTTCAAGAGTTAAGGTCATGAATTGACTGTGAAAGAGCTCCTCCTAGCCAAAAAAAAACTTCTGTGTTTTTCCATAGAACTAAGGTCTTAATTCCTTCTATCAGTCATGCGTTTCCCCCTTTGCATTGAAGGCTCCCTACTCTGTCCTGCAGCAGCAGTCTCTCCTCTTGGCAGGGCTTCCCTCTCCTCCTCGGGCTTCCTGCAGTCCACTTCAAACAGGGCTCTGGTTCCCCAGTGGGCCCATTAAATTATTACCCTCAGGTGTTGATTCACCCTTGGCATTGTTCAATTTTACCGTCTTTAGTCTTCAGACATGGGGGAAGGGGAAGAGCGTTGAAGAAGATCAAAGTAGCAGTACTGTAGTTGGAGCTTCAGAGGTGGGATGAGCCCTCAGCCCCTCTGCTGTTCCTCCCTATGCTTCCCCCACCTGACTCCCAGCCTACCCCCACCACCCCCTGACCTTCTGCCCTCTCAAGCCTAATCAGAAGACAGAGGGGGTTATGTGATTAAACCACGAACTATTCACTTACAAGCACTTTATTTTTACTTTTGCACACTAGCAACAAAGAGTTTAACACTGCATGGTGTTTAATTGTATAGCATAAGTATAGAAACAGAAGACAACAGATGAGGACTTACTATTTTTTTGATTCGGCATTTCTTGAAATATACTCTGATCTCTGTCAGGTATTATGGGGGAAGGTTGTGATGAACAAGAGACTCCCTGTTCCCAGGCAGTGCTGAGTTAAATAGTTAATAAATTTTTATGGAGTGGGACCCAATTATTATTTGTGTTATAGAGCGCAAATATGAAACTCCATGAGAAAAGAACATCAAAGGGCAATACCAGCATGATTTTTAAAAGTCTGTAATCATTAAAGTATTGGATGCTCTTTTTAGAAAATCTAGAAAATACTCAATTTATTAAACTAAAACCACAGTCACTCTACCCAGAGTTAACCACACTTTGGCACATTTTATTTTCCATATATATATATTTGGAATAATACTGTATATTTACTTTTCTTTTTCTTTTTTTCTTCTTGTTTCATAAAATGCATGACTCAGTCTGTCTTGCTTTTTAAAAACTCTACATTAAATTGTGAATATTTTGCCATAGAATTGACAGTTACTTGCGTAATAGATCACAGAACACATAATAATTTATGTATGTAATCATTTTCTTATTTGGGGATATTTCTGTTCCTCTCAGAATTTATCCTCTTATAAATAATTCATTGAATATGTTTGTGCATAAATCTTCTCATATTCCTGATTTTCTTAGAGTGAACTTCTAGAAATGCAATTTCAGGTCAAAAGCCATGCATATTTTAAAGCTCTTGAACATTCTGCCAGATAGCATTCCACCAAGCTTGTACCACTGAAAAGCCAAGCCAGCATGGCAGAGGAGTTCTTGTCTCATCCCTGTCAGCACCTTGTTTTGTTGTTTTAAACTACAGTGTTGCTGTTCTGCTCCCTTCTTCAGAGCCATTTAAATGGATATTTTAAAAAATAGAGGGTTATGAAGCTTCTGAAACACTTCAAATACAACTTCAACCTATGCATATCTAATAAAAGTTTAATGAAGCAAATTTACTAATATTTGCAAAACTAGTTTAGACAAAGATAATATATAGATACATAGTCAGATCATGACTTTCATGCCATAAGTGTTGGTTAAGTAAAAATTGTGAGCTTTTTTAATTTGGCAGATTTTTTTTTAAGTATAATATACAAACAGAAAATTATACATATCATAAATATGCAGTTTTGTGAATTTTCATAAAGCTGGATACACCTGTGTAATCCATACCCAGAGAAGACATTGAATGGGATCAGTTTCTGGAATCCTCCCTCATGCCCCCTTCACAATCATACTCTTTTTCCTGACTTTCAATATTGTAGATTAATATTGCCTATGTTCCACTTATATAAATGGGATTTTTTGTAATGTATGTATTTTTTGTGCATCTGGCTTCTTTTGCTTAATTATGTATTTGTAAAATTTATGTATGTTGCATGTGAGAGCATGTGTTTGTTATAGTCTCCATTTATTTTTGTTTTGTGACCCTAATTTCGAATGAGACCTCATTAAGGTATCATGTCCTGATACACCTTACATGTTCTAATGATCTTTGCTTGTTTCCTATCCAGCATAGATCTCATGGCTCGCCTCTTCTAATCTGCCAACCACTAATCTGCCAACGGTCTTAAGTTTCTGTCCCTTTTTTTCTTCATCTTCTCTTCATTGTGCTCCTTTGCTGCTCGTTGTTTTTGCTGTCCTCTTCATTGGACTTCTCTTAGTGAGTTTGAAGTGATTGCTTTCATACTCGCCACAGCCCAGCAGCTGGATGTGGTAAGGAACTGGAGGACAGTCCTACACATCTCTCGTACACTCCCTCCCATTAGACAGAATGCAGTTATGTGTACAAACTGCATGTAAGAGAGAGTCTAAAGTGCAGAATTATGGTTGGGTGCCCAGGAGCACAACTTAAACCCTATTTATTACAAGAGAAGAAGGAAATCATAACATATTGGGGACAACTATGAAATGTGCCAGAAAAATTCTTTCGATTTGTTCTTTAGTCTCAGCTAGGGCATTAATCCTGCTTGGCAATTATTCTGCTTCACAAACAACTGTCTTTCATTTCTAATAGTATTTATTTAAAACCTTCTCCACTTTCCTTAAACTTACTCTGTTTCATCTTGCCTTCATAGTTCCACAGTTGAAGATCCTGCCTCCCACTTCACAGACAAACTAAAAACCTATTCTGACACAATGTATCTCATCCTGTCTATGACCAATTCTCTCCATATATGTTCTAGGTCTCCTGTCATTTCAGAGGTTACCAATATCTTTTTTGTTAACCCAGTGATTTTTTTTTTTAGTCCTTTACATTCTTAACCTCTGCTGGATTTATCACTATTGACGTGTTCACTACTTCTTAAAATATTCTTTCTTTAGCTAGCCTGAGACAATGTCTTCCTGGCTTTCCTGCCATCTTTTGAGTATCTTTTCTGATATATAGTATATGTTCCTCTTTTGTGCTCATCCTTTAAGTAACGTTGCTTCCTAGGGTTCTATCATTTCTATATTTTTACATGCTCCACTTTTTTGGGGTGACCTCTTCCATACCCATACATTGAACACCCAGTATGTGCTGGTGAATCTCAAATCTCTGTTTCCAGCATGGATATCTTCCCCAAAGCTTCCTGCTGACTGCTGAATATCTCTATTTGCATATCCCTTGGGCACCTTAAACTCAGCATGTCCAGAATTGAACTCATATGCATCTGCAAAGGTTTTCCTCTTTCTTCCTGTCTTGGTGCATTGTGCCTTCTTCATCACAGAGATCTGGATGTCCATCCTGATTCTTTTTTCATGCTCGCTCCTCATATTTAATCGATCATAATTCCCTAGAAAAATACGTGTTTTTAAAATTTCTAGAATCTATTGACTTTCATTGATCTCTGTTGTTACTATTCCAGTTCATACAATCTGTCACCTGTATAGTGGAGTCTCATAATCATTTCCCTGCTTCTGGTTTTCTCTTCTAATCTATACATCCAGACATACAAGACCCCTGTGGTGTGGTGCCTGCTGACATCTCCACCTTCTTCTCCAATTCTCTATATTCTCTACGCTTATCTTCATGTCTGGGTTTTTACAGGTTGCCCCCTCTGCCTTGAATGTCCTGTGTTTCTTTGTCTATCTCCTGTTTAGGTTTCAAAAAAAGATAACAGTTTTCTCTGCCAGCAACCTTTCTCTGACTCACACCCTCCCAAGGTTTCATGAAGAATCCTTCACATATATTCCCCAAAGCTTGCCTTTATTGTAGATAACTTAGAAAAATGTATTGTAATTTTCTATTTGGTGTCATCTTTACTAGACTTTGAGCTTTTTATTCCTCACTATATCTATAGATGATGTTTAAAATATTTAACGTGAGGTACAGCATTGGCATGGATCCAATAAGAAGAAGGGCAGGCCCTTTGCTATGCCAGGCTGTATCTCTTCAATTCACCGAACTTCACCTGGCTTCCTCCTTTCTGCACCATGACCTAAAAATTTTCTCCCTGGGATAAGCTGGAGCAATCATAGGGCTCACCAGATTAGTTTTCCATTTCCCAGGGAGCACTGTCTCATACTGCTGATGTTCAGTGTCTTGAGAAACATTATTTTTTGCATTTTATTTAGCTCTTTTGGGTGTTATTCAAATGGGAAGATAAATTAGTTTCCTGTTACTCCATCTTAGGTAAAAGCAGAAGTTACACCATATCTATTACCTGTTTGAGGTGGCTGATGTTATATGTCGGTTATGGACTTTTGTTGATTTACTTAGTAACTTAAAGATGAAGAGATATCAGAAATGAACATTTCTGGAGCCTTTATTTTATGCCATTTTTATGTAAATGAATTTATTTCATCCATTTTGGTAAATCTTATTGTCCTGTTTTACAGATGGGCAAATTGTAACTAATCAAAGTTCACAAAGCTAGTCACATGCAACTTTCAAACTCAGGCATGGCTGCTGTCAAACCTGCCCCTTTCTCACTTATCCACACTGCGGGTTTGGTAAATTCCAGAGCCTTGCTGTATTGACAAAGACCTCATTACTGGGTAGGTAAGTGAACCACCAGAATGAAACAGTGCGTTGGTCCTTACATGAAAGGAGTCTTTTAGTGTAGTCCTTCTTACCTATCCTCTTCTTGTTTGTAAAACTCTCCAGTAGTTCCCCATTCCTCACAGAATAAATCCCCAAGAACTTACAATAGTCTGAAAGGCCGGTATAGCCTAGCCCCCCTGTGAAATCTTTGGCTCCACTTCCTCCTCTTCTCTCACTGTTCAGTCTTTTCTGGTCTGCTGGCCTTTGCTCTGTCTGAGCCTACCAGGCATGCCTCCACTCACAGCCTTTGCACAGGCTGTTCTTTCTGTTTGGAATATTCTTCCCTCTGGTATCCACGTGGCTTATTCCTTTACTAGAGTCAAGTCCAGGTTCAGTGAAGATTATGAAACATCTGTGCCAATTATATTTAAATCACACCCTGCCTCCTCATCAACACAGTCAATCCCTGCTTCAGGTTTTTTCCTATACTTTAGCGTCTCCTGACAAAATGCACAATTTACTTAGTTATTAAAGATGTAGGCTTTGTAGGGTTAAGGAGTTTCACCTCCTTTGTGCACTTTTATGTACTTGGAATGGTGCCTGGTACATTGTAGGTGCTCAGTAAATATTTGTTAATTAATTAATGTCCAAGGTCCTAAGCCAGACAAGACATCTTGAAGAACTCATAGTCCAATGGGAGGAAACAGACCCACAACAAGTATAAAACAGTGTGGAAGAGCAATAGTAGAGATATGTATAGGGAACGTCATAAGCACTTAGTTTATTCTGAATGGCTCCAGGAACACTTCCAGGAAATGGTGAGGCCTTTGCTAATCCTGAAAGGGTAAGTTGGGGTTTGTCAGGTAAAGAGAGTTAAGGTTTTCCAAGAAGAGTGAATCTTTGTGCAAGGATATGGGGTCAGAAACAGCATGCCTTGTAGAGGACTCTTAAGATGTGGTTCTCTAAGCAGTGAGAACTCACGGAAGGTTGCTCATTAGTGGAGTGTCATGGTCAGATGAACCTTTCATGGAGGGATTATTCAGGCTACAGTATCAATAATGAATTTGAAGAACATGAAATTGGAAGCAGGAAAGAAAATGGAAGGTTGTTGCATAGTACAGGGAGGAGTTAAAATACAGATAAAGGACTGACTCATAAATGTTTAGGAATTTAAAGTATCACACTTTTGTATTTGATGGGATTTGGTTAGTGAGGGAAAGGGAAAGACCAGGGTAAGTTCAGGTGACTCCAAGTGACTGTCAGTCAGTGCCTCTTGCACATTTTTTTCCTCTAGCCAATTAATAGCTGTCTACATTGATCAAGTGTTTTGTTGATTTGTTTTGTATGATCTATTTAAAAATCCTTACAAGGTCCCATTTTCCATGAGGAGGTTAGGAGGGGAATGAGAACGTAAGAGAACCTATTTAATGCATCACTGGGTTGGGCCTCAGATAGAATTTCAACATCATGTAGATAAGATAAAACATTATGTATATCTTATATTACATTGACATTATAAAAGAGAAAAACTGAACATGCCTAAGCATTTATACACCTTTATCTTTGCACTGAAAATGAAGGCCCCAATCTATCTCAGTTTGCTTGGCAGAAGAGTAGAACTGGAGAGGCGTGGTGGCTCACACCTGTAATCCCAGCACTTTGGGAGGCTGAGGTGGGTGGATCACAAGTTTAGAAGATAGAGACTATACTGGCTAACACAGTGAAACCCCGTCTCTACTGAAACACCAAAAATTAACCAGGTGTGGTGGCACGTGCCTGTAGTCCCAGCTACTTGGCAGACTGAGGCAGGAGAATCGCTTGAACCCTGGAGGCAGAGGTTGCAGTTAGCTGAGATTGTGCCACTGCACTCCAGCCTGGGCAACAGAGCGAGACTCTGTCTAAAAAAAAAAAAAAAAAAATAGAACCACACTCCTTGATGTGAAATTGCATATTCTCTTTGTGTTCCTTTGCTCTTCAAATACCTTGATTCAAACATGAACAGGAGAATAGGGCAAAGCACCATCTCCCTATAGAATTCAAGCTGAATGTTCTAGAAATGAGTGGAGTTGGCTGGGGCCCGCTCCCTCTTTAGTTACGCCACTGGGTGCAGGTTGGGTTTGGATGCATGCCTGTCACCTGCCACTCATGGGAAGAGAGCAAAGCAATATGTTGATGAAGCAGTTTGTTGCCATTGTTCCTATTCTGATCATTATTTGAGACAGTTGTCTTGACTATCGATTTTTGCAATGATGTTTTTGATGTGTCATTTGAACATGAAACTTAAGAATATTAGAGTTGGAAGGGATCCAGGGTCATTTAGAGCATATCTACTCAGTTGATTGATGAGGTAATTAAAGGCCAGAGAGGAAAATGATTTGCTCAATGTTTGGGGTATTTCAGGCAGAACCAACACTAGACCTTAACTTCTTGGGTCACACTTGGGTTCTCTTTGCACTCTGTGAGTTATAAGGCACCTAGACAAGGAAAGAAAAGCCATCTTTTAGGAAGGTGGGTCTTTTACTATGATACATCAGGAAGGATGGTTGAAGTTTAGAAGATACTGTCATGTTTCAGACCTGATACAGTGAAAGAAGACCTGAATTAGAGTGGAGTAAATGGAAAAAAGAAAAGGTGAATATGACGTATATTCAATGTATGTCAAGATAAACTCATAGGACTTATGACGAATTAGGTAATGCAGAGTATTTGTACTTGGTAGTTAGTATATATATGTTCTATATAAGCACAAATGCATACACACACACAACCCTCATACATATACCTATCACAGTTACACTCTGTATTGGATATTCATAACCAGGCATATCACTAGTTGAAAAAAAAAAAGCAGTCAAAACATTATTTGCTTTTTAATCTTTGTAAAAACACTGAGAGATATTGTTGTTCCCTTTACATAAAAATAAGATAAGTCTCAGAGGGTTTAAATGTTTGCCTGAAGTCACAAATTAGTGTGAGGAGCTGAGCTGGGACTTGAAGACAAGTTTCTTAATTAGAATCTGCTCTTTCCACAGGAGCCTTTTTCACTCACCGAAAGCATATAGGGAATATTTCTGAATTTTCTTCTGTGGCTAATTTTTAAACCTGTTATATCAATCTAATCCTTTATTGTAGGCAGTGCATAGTACTGCTCCTCAGAAAACATGTACCCCACACCCTCTTATCTGCTTTTCCAGATTTAAATTGCCGTAAGCTTTTGGTTTCCTTTGTTTGACAGCATATACCATAGTATTTAAAGATGTAGTGCATTATAGCATTGATTTTACTTGTGGTCTTTCTTGAGCTTTTCATTCTTCAACAGCTGGAGGAGACCCATATATATTATGAATCTATATACTACCTAGTGAAATCTGTAAAGTCAAGCCTCCCGTCCAGGTCATGATTCACTGCATCCAAGGAGTTTGTGCATAGAAGCTTGACTCTTCAGTATGGTGTCTGAGTAACAGATCACATTCTCCGTGGTTGTGACAGCTGTGGCTGGTCTTTGGGCCTTGATAGGCATAAGCTAGACTGTTAGATAATTTACAAATCTCTCCCCACAGTGCCTTATACAGCACCTTGCCTGTATTAATTGCTCAAAAATATCGTTGAATGCATTGTTAATGAAAGTTATTATTGGCATTATAATGTGGACTTTTTTCTTTGACATTTAACATTTAAATGTATACAGATGCACATATATACACATATGTTATATATACATACACAAATATTAAACTATACATGTATATTCTCCATACATTTCAAATATGCATAATTGGTAAGTCAATACACAGATACGTTGTATGAAATCTGAAACATGAGGTTAAAGTTTTCTGCAATGTGAGTACTTTATATTTTAGACAGATTAGCTGGGGAAATGGTAGTCCAGGAACTAAGCACAACTCTATCAACAAGGTTAACCAAATAGATATGAGGGATCTAGAGATAAACATTCTCAGGTTAGAATACTCTATATATTTTTTGACATATATTTGAAAATGGGGAAAACAGTACACCTAGGAGCAAAAATCTCTAAAGTAATAAAGATGTACTGACATGGCATTCTGTTCCTTTTGCTGATAAGGATGAATAGAATAATGTAATACCCCGTTCTCCCCCTCTAGTTTCTGGGCCACTGTTACACTGTCCAATAATATCCACCCACAGGACACGGGGTGGCCTTTCTCTCTTTTTGTAAGGGTATAATTATGCAGTAGAATGTTAATATTCCTTTCATCAATTTTTTAAATTATTTAATTTCTGTTGTGATTTCAGTAGGTATAGGTCCTGCACGGTCTTACAAATGAGTAAGAGATACAACCCAGGAGCAATGTCCAGTTGCATAGTTTTTGATTACATAGACTCGTGAACAGTGTGTCAGCCAGCTTTACACACTGCGACTGTAAGGGATGTATCTTCCCAAACATTGTTGTTCCTTTGTTGAAATGGAAAATGTAGTTCGCATGTGGAATAATTTCCCTTTGCAACTCAGTTGTGATTTACTAAAATTCCTTGTCCTTCACAAGATGTCAATGATCTTATCTCTTGATACACCTCAGGACACATCTTGTCTGTTTGTCATCACTGGGCCTTCATGATATACTTTATGATATGTCTTCCTGAACTCTTGCATGAAATGGATTCCATCATATATAACTCGGTATCCTCCAAAAATGTCTCAGATGAAGGAGATTTCAGAGAAATGTTTGTAAGTGAATGAGATAATTTTATCCTCTATAAAAATAATTCTGAAATGGAAGACAGCATGCAGATACACCATAAGTATTGTTCACTCTCTGTAGATGTCTCTCCATGGCAAAAGAAGATTTAAAGAAACCAAAGCATTATACTATCCCCCCAAAAGTCTGTGCGATTAAAAAAACAGTACAATACAATGCAACAATACAACCAGCCGTGACAGTCTGAATAGGTACAGTCTCACGAAGGCAGAAAAAACCCCGTGACTGCTTCTTCTTGTACCTGTGGTGCTTAGCATGGCACCCAGTACACGCTGGGCTCAAAGACTGATGTTTATGAATGAATGAATAAGATGCCCCACAATTAAAACTCAGAAAATACATTTAATGCTGTTACTTTTGCTTTTGCTTGAGGTCCCATTTAGTGTATGTGTGTGTGAATGTGGGAATAGTGTCATTGTGAAATGGAAGGAGTACATTTTTGAGGTGACTGGCCATAGTGGAGAAGCTATAGTAATCCATTTGGGCAAATGACACTGTACAGGAAATCTCTAAGGACATCTGTAATTGTTGACTTTAGTTCACCACCAAAAAAACCATCCATACCTTATTATGCAGAAATTTCCCATTGTTAAGAAAATGAACACTTATTCAGTGTCTCCTCTGGGCAGAGCTCATAACATATTGATAAACATCCTGGTATTAGGCAAAGACTATAGAAAGAAGGGATACCTTGTGTAAAGTATAAGTTTTCTCTCCTGAGTATGATGTTTGCCGTTACTACAAATAATATGTCGCATTTGCATATAGCTTACAATTTTAAAAGCATCTTCCCAAACATGCGTTATTCTTCACTCCATCTTCCTGGTTAGGTAGGACGAGAGCTATTTTTCTGGGTTTATACGTGAAAGCCTAAGTAATGTCTCTCACCTGGGAAAAAGCGGAGACAGTTCTACTGCCCAGACCTTCCAGGCATCGATTCTTTCTGCCTGCCCACTTAGACTTAAAATAGGACTCTGACAGCAGGTTCTTGAGTTTACCTTTGCTTATATTATAACAACATCCAAAGCAGGGACAGCCTTGATGGCTTTGACTAATTTTAACACTTGTGTAAATATAAGAAAAATCAACTTTGCCAAACGTGTGTTGTGCCTATAGGTGACAGTAGGCTAAAATGCTAACTGCGTGGTGTAACTGCTTTTGAGCTACATACAGATAGATGAAGTTGATGTTAGTTGTGGTATGAGCCCAGGATATCTGACAATCACTTCTCTAAACTCTTCCCATTCAACTTAATATAAGGTGAGCAGGTCCTGCAGTAGTTCAAGGGCCTGCTACACACTGTATACAGAATAGGATACTGTTTAACAGCCTTTTAGGTGGCGTACATTTCTTTTCGCTTACTACTGTTAATATAGCCTACCTTCGTGCCAAGCTTCTCTGTAAAAAGGAGATGGATAGACACCTTTAAATAATTTTTCCTTCCTTCTTCCCTCCATTTGGCTTCCTTTTAGACTGTGCCTCTTCTCAAGTGAAGACAAGCCTAGTTACAGCCTAATTATGCAAGAGGTCAGAGTGAGAGGTGAGATGTCTACCTTCATCTCTAAGCAGATGCACTCAACCAAAATATTATGCAGAAAGAACTACTGCTGTTCCTACCATATGCTGATTACAGTTGCACCTGGAGCCACATTCTAGTATCAGTGTCATTCAAATTACCTTAGTTCTATCCAAGAATTCTTGTAGAACCTAGGAAAGAGAGCTGGTCAGACTACCAGCACATTAACCCAAACGTGCCACTGCGTCTAAGTAAATCAAGTAACATCATACTTGGGATAAAGTTAAATATACTGAATTTGTGGCAAGCCATGATGTTTTGAATGTATTCCATATTCCTAAAATTTGGTTATGATATGTTTTATTTAGCATGAGCTCTGAAGAGTAGCCTTAGACATTGTGCATTTTAGTGTCTTGATGTTTGGACATCTTCTTGTGGGTGTCCTGAAGCTCTTCATCACTCTGAGGTGACATTGAATTGCAAAGCCTAGACTTTTTTGAAATGGAGAATCACGTTATGGGATGGCATTGAAACCATGGTTTTCTGTTATTTTCCTTAAAGATAACTTTGAACAACAGCTAAGCTTTAGAAGGTGTTTTGTCTGTAAAAACATTCACATAATCAAAAGCTGAACTGTATACAGGATCAGCTTAATCAAGACAGAGGTATGGATAGCCATATACTTTCCGAGTGTTTACAGATAGGGGTGTGAATTTGGAAGGGAGACCCGGTCAGCCTAAATTACTGGTGTTACAGCTGGACAGTTCACTATTTTCCATTATAATGGGGTTTTAAAGATATAATATGCCTACAAGACTAACTCATTTTGTTTTTAAACTTACTATCATTTTTCATTAGAAAATATGTAATAGTTTTAGTACCAGTTTTTTTGCTTTGAAAGGGAATAAAATTATTAATTTTACCACTGTCTTATGAAATTACAAACAGATAACAGCAGAGACAAATATACATTTGTACCCACTTGCCACCTATATAAGGCCTTACTGCTGTTTTATATTTTGAATCATAAAAACAAACACTATAGACTTTGATGAGGGTCTCATATACTCCTCTGAGATATCTATCCCATTGCTCCTTAAGAAAATACTATCCTGAATTTAGAAGTTATTCCTTAAGTGCATTCACACTGTATTTTTAGTACATATTTATGAATTCAGAAACAATATGTAATATGGTTTTGCCAATTTAAAAAATCCATATAAATATAAAATTGTATGCATAATGCTGTGATTTTTAAAACTCTAACATGATCTTCTTTATATTTATTCCTATAACTACATGTAGCTCTAGCTCATTTATTACAACCACTGTAAGGTATTTCATTGTAATTATATGGCACGGACTATCTATGCTCTCTTTTCAAGTGGACATTTAAATTATTTCTAATTCTTTACTCTTAGAAACAACCAGTGTTATGGAATAATTTTTGTGGAGTTGAAACAGAAAAGAAGAATTTGGGGACTTAGTATTGGTACTTGCTTCAACATTTATTGTATAATACAAGTTTTAATAGCAGTATTTTAAAGATTGTGTGCATTCAATAATAACATTCTGTAAAAATATTCAAAGATTTCAATACAAATTAATAAATACAAATGATAGAATATCCCTCTGACTGCTATTGGCTTTGCTGCCTCCTTAGTCTTTAGTTCCCTCAACCCAGACTGCCCTTAAACTTGCCCCTTCTGACTTGGCTGGCCCTGTAAGGACTTCCTGTCTTCCTGACGAGTTTATGCAGCTTTGAGTGAAGTTTTTTCTGTGTCTCTGGCAACAGTTTTGTTTTCTCTCCCTACCCACCTTGCCCACTCTCTGACCGCTTCCCATCCCAAAGGAGAGATATGTTTTCAGATGACACTTCTCATCTCTGTTCAGCCTTTTTTGGAGGGTGAGTGGCTAGATAAGGGCCTATGGGGAACGCAAAGGGAAATGCTAAGAGGCAAGGGGTTTTCATGAGTGGCAAAATGACTGAAGGGTTTGCAGTAGGGTCAGGGAGGAGAAAGAGTAAGGAAAGGGGAAGGAGAGAGGGAACGGGGAAAAATCTAGGAGCGGTGGACTAAGCTGTTATAGTTTGAAATATCAGTATTTATGCAAAATACACAAAAATATGTGTCAGTACTTAAAAATGGCACCTATTAATGGAAAACTGAAAACTGGTGTTACAGTCAGTAATAGTGTAATCACATTTTCAACTTTACTAGATAATGTAATTTTTTCTTTCAAATTGGCTGTACCAATTTACGTTCCCAACAGAAGTGTGAGAATTATCCATTTTACCACACTCCAGTTAACATTTGACCTTTATTTGATTTTTTAATTTTGCCAGCCTGATAGGTTTGATAAAGTGTTTCATTGTTGTTTAAAGTTATAATTCATTTGCATCATGATTATTAGGAGAGTAGTGAGTACTTGTCCAGTGCATTTTTATAACTTTTATAATTTTTAAAATGAATTTTATTACAAAGGTAATATAGTTTTATAATATCATTAAAAACAAGCAAGCAAAAGTAGATACTTAAAATTAATCCATAAGCCCCCACATAAACATACCTCAGTTTGACCCATGTATATGCCAATGAAGTCATCACCACAGTCAAGATAATTAACTTATTCATCAACCCCAAAAGTTTGCTCCTGCCCCTCCATAATTTATCTCTCTTGCCCTACTGCTACAGGATCTTTGAGGTGTCAGTTTTCTAGCTGGAAACCTCTGTGGCTGCAGCACCTTTACCCAGGTACTTGTCGTATATCCAGGAAGAATGAGGTACACAGACAAGTGAAGGGTGAACAAGATGAAGATGAGCTTTATTTAGTGTTAAAACAGCTCAGAGGAGACCTGCAGTGGGTAGCTCCTCTCTGTAGTCTTGTCTTCCATGGAGTATTCAGCTCTCAGCAGAGAGGAGGCTCTGGAGAGGGTAGCTCCTCTCTTCAACTGGTCATCTGGATGTCTGTAGCTCTCAGCAGAAAGGATACCTCCTCTCTGCTGTTGGCTGTCCTGTTGTCTCTCTGCCCTCTTCGGCCATCCTCTGGCTGTCCTGTGCCCTGCTCTGGCTGAGTCCAGGGCTTTTATGGACCCAGGCCCTCTCTGGCCTGAAGATGGGGCATTACTGAGGGCTCTCCCCCTTCTGCCCAAGAATCAGTCTGCCTTCTGCTGCTATTCATGGCCCAGGGCTTGGCCCCAACCCCTGCTCTGATGTCAGAGCAAGTGCCAGGAGTGGAGAGAGGCCAGGCAGAGGGAGCAGACACCCCCATCGCCCACCTGCCTATAGGGATAAGGGTTCCTGGGGACCCTGAGGGTGCAAGCTGCAGAGACGCCTGGGTCCTGCACCTGGGAGGGTGGCCACAGCTGCAGCCAGGAGCACCCATCTGGGGGGCTCAGAAGGGTGGGACTCCCACTTGTCCTCGGCTCCTGGCTTCTCCATGATGTGGGAGACCAGGTCTGCATCTGAGGGTCAGGTGGCTGCACCTGCACCTGGGAGGGCAGATCCTGCCTGTTTCCGGCACCCTGCAAGAGCATGGGGAGACTTAGATCCACAGCTGCAGTTTGGGTGGCTGTGGTGGCATTTGGGGAGCTCCTGCCCCAGTTTAGAAGGGATGGGGCTCCCACAAGCTCCATGGGTGTGTAGCCCCAGCTATGCCTTCCTGCTACAGCCCGGGTGATGGCAGCAGCCACTGCCATCACTGCCACCTCCCTCCCTTCAATCTCTTGGCAACCATGGATCTTCTTCGATAGTTGCTGTCAGAGTCTTCTGTGTTGTAAGTGTGTATCAATGAGTCACTCCTTTTATTGCTGAGCAATATTCCATTGGGTGGTGGTACCACAGTCTACCCACTCATCTATTAATGGACATTTGTTTTGTTTCCAGCTGTTTAATTAACTTGACCACTTAATCTTTTACAGAAGAATATATATATATGCTTATAAATTTTATCATCAGCAAAATGTTAAACAGGAAATAATCCCTGTTATTATTGTAATCAGTGTCTGATAGGTAGAGGTATTCTGTAAGTAGGTATTAAAGGAACTTAGATATATTTTTGCAAAATCTGCAATCTAGTTAGGAAAACAAAGCAAGCATACCTAAGAAATTAACACGCACAGAGCAGTTGAACTGAATGGAAATCAATAATATAATAATAAATATATTTTACCCAAAGGTTGTGACACCCCTCCCCAACTCGCCACCAGCATTTACTTGGAAGTCTCCCTTTTTTCACTGTAAGGCACCCTAAATTAAATCACTCATCTTTCACTGAAAACAGTCTCTCCATTTTGTTGCTCTTTTGTTCAAATCTTTTCCCACCCACTGAGTTCAAAACCTGAATTATTTCTTTTTAATTTTATTTTTTTATTGCATTTTAGGTTTTGGGGTACATGTGAAGAACACGCAAGATTGTTGCATAGGTACACACATGGCAGTGTGATTTGCTGCCTTCCTCCCCTTCACCTATATCTGGCATTTCTCCCCATGCTATCTTTCCCCAACTCCCCACCCCGCACTATCCCTCCCCCATTTCCCCACAACAGACCCCAGTGTGTAGTGCTCCCCTCCCTGTGTCCGTGTGTTCTCATTGTTCAACACCCGCCTATGAGTGAGAACATGCGGTAAAACCTGAATTATTTTTGAAACTTCCCTCTGTTCACATTTAATTAGTTTCCAAGTTCTGGTTATTCTGCTTCCCGAATGCTCCTGCTTCGTTGCTTCTATGGCTGCTTCAGCTTAGCTCTAACCACCTCTTACCTCAGCACCTAGTCATCTACTATCTTGCCTCTTTGATAATTCAGCCTCCACATGGTCATCAGACATGTTTCTAAATTGTAATTTTCCCATACTACTTTGTTTCTTCTACCTCTGTATTTGCTCCTCATTGCCTTTAGGCTAAAATCCAAACTTTGTGGTATAGCACTGAAGATGCTGTATGCTTTTCACGCCTCTCCCTGATGTCTATCATGCAGAAATATTTAACCGCTTGCAGGAACCTGTACATACCATGCCGTTTCCCATCTCCATGCCTTTGAATAAACCTGTCCAGCCATCTTCTGGAATCTCTCACCAACTTTGACCAGGAGAAAACTCAGAACTCAGATTTGAAGTCTTCTTTTATCTCTTGCATACACATACATTTACAAAAAAACTCAATAAAGTTACCACTCCTCAGCTACGCCAAGCGTCCACAGCACTGCCCTCGCACTGTGTTGCCAGATCTCCCTTGCTAGTCTGTGACCATAGCAAGTGGCTTTTTACCTTTGAATCTAGTAGCAGGTACAAGAGCAATTACCTAATAGGTGTTCGGCAAATATTTTGGGTGCTCAATAAATATGAGTAACTCAAATTATGGTGTCCAATAAATATGAATAAACGAACATGTGACTGAAATAATCTGATCATCAAGTTGTAATATCCCAGCCAACATATGCCTCTTGCATTTTACTTGTTTTCACTTGTCACCAACACCTCAGTCAAAAGCCATTTAACTTTCTGCATGAATTGTTACATCATCTTCCTAACCAACCAATGTCAGTAAATTATCCCTCTTCTCTAAATTATACTAATGCAGATTAGCTAGACTAATCTTGCAAAGGCTGCTTTAATAACATTATTTCCCTGTTAGATCCTACTGCCTGGCTTTCAAACGCTCTGGCTACTCTAATAATCAAACGTTTTTCTATTCTATAACACAGTCTCCATTTCAGCTAGCCCATTCTTTCCACTTCCCCATAGCAAGCTCTGTTCCTTCCAGCTTGTGTTTCAGGGCTGGCATTTATCCTTTTGTCCTCTCTCCCCGCCTGTCTGAATTCTACTGACTATTTGTGCCTTGCCAAAGTTGGCGCCTGCATCGTGTCTCCTCTCTATCTATATCTATATGCATCTATTTATATCACATCTCCTTGGAGTTCCTGAACTATAGCAATTTGCTATTCAAAATGAATAGCAGTTACAGTGTGTATATTTTCTCTATATATATCAGAAAGTGTATTTTCTCCCCTACCCTACACTAGAATATAAGCTCCACAAAGGCAGGGAATTTTTTTTCTATGTTGTCTGTAAAGGAAAATCAAGGGCTGAGACACACAACATTTCTTAAATAAGTGAATGAAAGTATGAAATTGTCAGTTATATGGTGCTAGTTCAAATGATCCTCATTTCCTCAGAAGAAAAAAACTTCAAAGAAAATATGAACAAACTTGAATTTCTGAATTTTAAAGTATGTGATATTAGAGGCAATTTCTTAAGTGGAATCACAAAACCATATTCACTTATCTAAAATGTAGCATTAAAGTTCTGAATTTTAGAACCACTTCTGGAAAATCGTGATTTCTGTGCAAGACAGTGTCAACTAATCAATCACATTTTCTGGAATTTGTATGCATTAGTATAAATTGAAATTAACTCAACATAGTTTTATTACAGATGTGGTTAAATGGAGTATAAAATGACATGAAAACATTCTTTTCCAAGTAAAAAGTAGATTCAAGTTCTTGGATCCAGATTAGTGTGATGATATCTGTATTTTGTCAGGGGTAAGGCCATTTTGCAAGTCTTTCCTAAACTGTACGATTTTTAAAAGGAAAAAATAAAAACTCATTCTACTGAAGCCCTTAGCTCAAAATCTGACATGTAGCAGATATTTGTTATATAGTTGAATGGAAGCCATGGAAGAACCTTTTATTGGGGGGGAGGTGGGGGACTTCAGAAGGTTAGTGACGTAGTTCCAGTTGAATTTGAGAAAAAACATATGATAATTGTCTAGAGGATGACATAGAGAAAAGACAGGAAATAGTAAAACCAGATAGTTCTTTGTTCATCCGTCAAGGTTCAGTTATAAAGCACCTACTACTTTTTATATGCTTAGGACTGAGTGAACAACTAAGATTCTGTAATAAGTGTAGCCTGCTGGAAAAATTTAGATGAACAATTATGATGCCCAAACTTAAGTAGTGATTAGGGGAAAAGGAGTGAATACTTTGGAATCCATTTTGGCAGAAGCCCTGATAGTACTTGGTAAACTGTGTAAAAGTTGAGGGCTTGAAGACACAACCCAGTGTTCTGATTTGAGTAACCAATTTAATAATATATTTAGAGATAAGAGTATGAGAAGGTATGAAAGGAATGATGACGGGGTTAGTTGTGGACCTATAAGGTTAGAAGAGTCTATGAAAAATCCCTGTGGAGATAACCAGTATAGAATTATAGACAAGTTCTGGTGCTCAGAGACATACGAGGGCTGAGGAGGGTTGAATTTGGAATTAATCAACAAAGAATTGTTGTTGAAAACATAAATCCTTGTGGAATTTCCCCAGAAGGGTGCTTACCTCAGTGAGATGAAATAAGGGCTGAGGCTGCAGATAAGGACAGCAGAATGTTAAGAGGGCAAGAATGGCACACAAAGACAGCACATCGTGGCCAGATGTGACGACGTCAAGAAACCAGGAAAGAGTAGTTGTATCACTTAAAATGGTTCCAACTACAAGTAATAGAGAGCCTGGCCCACCCACTTTCAAACAGTACTGTAATTTATTTGCTCTCATAATTGGAATTCCAGAGGTAGACTGGCCTCAAGAGGGGTTGAGCCAGGAGCTCAGTAACTTCATCAAGAAACCAGCTTCCATTGTCTCCTTTCAAGGCTCTGCCATCCATGGCTGTGGATTTGCCCTACGTCTGTTTCTCTTCTGGGGATAGAATGACTGGTAATACAAGTCAGTCTACGTGCTCCCTCATTTATATTCAGCTGAAGAGGCAGTTTGAATAGGAACCTCTCCTAGAAGAATGAAGAGGAACTTACCCCAAGTCTCAGTAAAGTGCTCCTTGTGTCCCATTGACACAAATTTGGTAAACTAATGATTCCTAAAACAGTCATTAATTTAGAATAAGAATTAGGCCTCCATCTTCTGTGCCTAGAGGTAGATTTAGCTTCTTTTGAGGCACCGACTTTTGTTGGTCAGAGATGAATACTGGAACAAAAATTAAGATTCTGTTAGGGCTGGGTACGGTGGCTCACGCCTGTAATCCCAGCACTTTGGGAGGCCAAGACGGGTGGATCACCTGAGATCAGGAATTCAAGACCAACCTGGTAAAACATGGCAAAACCCTGTCTCTACTAAAACTACAAAAATTAGCTGGATGTGGTGGCATACACCTGTAGTCCCAGCTACTTGGGAGGCTGAGGCAGGAGAATCGCTTGAACCTGGGAGACAGAGGTTGCAGTGAGCCAAGATCACACCACTGCACTCTAGCCTGAGCAAAAGAGCAAAATTGCATCTAAAAAAAAAAAAAAAAAAAAAAGATTCTGTTAAGTAAAAGAAAGCGACATACCAGACAGCAGGGAGCACTACAGAAGCACTAGGTAAGCCTAGGAGGAAGAAAAGTTGAGGAAAAGTTATTAACATTACCGTGTACCAAATAAAGTCCAAGGAAGAACTAAGAAGAGGGGAAAAATGCCCATGAGAACAGTAATTAGAATGTGACCCCAGAGACACACCATGTATTCTAATTAAAATGAACAGAGAGTGACTGTGAGGGGAAAAATGACTATGAGGAATTGAGTAGAGTTTCAAGAATCTGAGTTTTGAAAGAAACAATACAGATAATAGCTAGGGGGAAAAAGAATGAGAATTAGGGGGTTCTGTTTTTTTTTTGTTTTCCTGATCATCAATTAAATGCTTCAAACTTAGTGATTTCTAACTGGGCTCTGATGAGGGGTCTTTGAGTGACCAGTTATCTGAACCTGCCAACTTAAGCCTCTTTGAGTTCTTATCCATTTAAAGGGAGAAAAAGAAAGCTGTTTTTATCCCATGGAGTTGGTGGATTTCAGAAGTATTTTTCTTTAGTTTTATTTTATTTACAATTTCAACTTTTAGATTCACAAGTTACATGTGCAGGTTTGTTATATGAGTAGATTGTGTGATGCTGAGGTTTAGGATATGAATGATCCCGTCACCCAGACAGTGAGCATAGCACTCAACAGTTAATTTTTCAGCCCTCGTCCCCTCTGTCCTTCCCACTTCAATTGGTCCCTAAAGTCTGTTGTCCCCATCTTTATGTCCATGAGTACTCCATGTTTAATTACTACTTATGAGTGAGAACATGCAGTATTTTGTTTTCTGTTCCTGCATTAATTCACTTAGGATAATGGCCTCCAGCTGGTACATATATACAATGGAATACTATGCAGCCATAAAAAGTAATGTTTATATTTTAGGTGTGTGTGTTTCAGAGACATTTTAAATGTTATGCTCCATCAAGGCTTCAATACATTTGGAGGAAACTGAAAATAAACTAATTTTACTTTCTGCCTCATTGTTTGGTCTTTGGCTAAAAGTCATGTTTTACAGAAAATGCAAGAAATTTTTAAATTTCAAGTAGAACTATGTTTTTTACAAATGTTTAGAAAGCACACTGCCTAATGCATGGTAGAAACTCATTTAATAATTATTAAGTTATTCTACTTTTCATATTTAAGGATGAAAAATAGTAGAGATTCTCAATCAATCAGATTATGAAATTCTTTATACTGGAGAAATTTCTTATACTATATTTTCTATTTATCAGAGAATTGATTCTAAAAAACAAAACTATGCCACAAAAAACTAGTAATATTGAGTAGTGCAGTAAAGCCTAGTTAACTAGGTCTAACTGTGTAGGTTAATTGAAATTACTGGAACATTTATTCATGCATTTGACAAGTGTTCATTGAGCACTTACTATGTGACAGGCATTATGCTAGGCTTCTTGCTCTCATAGAGTATACATTCTAGAGAGAAAGCCAATTAAATAAATTAATATACATTATGTCAGGTAGATAATTGGCTTAAAGAAGAATAAAATGAAATGAGATAGTGGGCAACTACTGGGTACAGATGTTTTCATTTTGTCTTAGGAGAGCAGGAAGGGAATCGCTGAATAGGGGATGTTTGAGTTTAGGCACAGGACAAGGCGGGTGGCTGGGGGCACTGTGTTTCTGGGAAAGGGGAAATCAACTGCAGAGGCCCTAATCTGGGAACACAGTGGGTGTGTTTGACAAACAGCAGGGTAGACTGGGGAGATGGCATGTAGGGAATTGGGGCTCTGTGAGAGGGGAATCACCTAGGAGATGAGGTCAAGAAATGGAGCATCAGTGTGCCATGTAAGGAAGCAAGGCCATAGAGACTGGGAGAAATTTGGGAACTACTCTAAGAGACATGGGAAGGCATTAGAAGGTTTAGAACAGATGACTGATTGCATTGAGTTGTTAATTACTCTAACTGCCTCAGGGAGAACAGGCTGTTCTAGGGAAAGTGTGGCTTGGGGAGATAAAGTTCAAACAAATGTAACTTTTTATTTCCTTTAAATATGTAATTAAGTAAAACTACCTATCCAGGGAGTTTGTCCAAGTAGTAGCACTGACAGATCTACTATAATAAATAGATGATACAGGTTTGTAATTAGCAAAGTAACTATTCATATAGAAATCATTCAGTTGATGCTAGTGACTAATCACTCCTCATGCAATCTTACTCCTGCATTTGATAAACTTTGCTTTGTAGCAGGTGCAATTTGAAGTGCACCATCCCTCCTTAGCAGGGACAAATTACCACAGATTATTGAGATCAGTCTCCTTAAAATTAATGTCATTGTAACAGTCTATTGTAAAGAAAGAATTACATCATAGGGATTTTTATCAAGCTTTTAGGAATGTTGGAGTGCTTTAAATTCATAACATTGTGTCTTCCCTTTAAATGTCCATGGTTGGAACACATCTAATTTTATGCAATATTTAAAAACTTTTTTGGCAGTGAGATTCATGGGGCAGAAGTTACAGAATGAGTTCATGTTGGAAAATAAGTGAAAAGTAAAGATAACACATGAGCCTAACAAAAAATATTCTTTTTTAAAAAAATTTATTTTAATTTTCATTTTTTGCCAAGATCTTTGTCTTGAGGGCAGACCAAATGCATTATTCTACCCCCCCGCCCCCAGCATTTGCAAACCACCAGTCATTTCCTTAGGGACCTTAACAAACGGAAGCATTGAATTCTCTTCAGTCAATGGTGCCTCCCACCTGGGAAAAAGACAGCTCTGTAATTGAACCCCAGGGTATGCATTGTCATCCCTCCTGCCTGCTCTTCTGGTGCTACAGCAAATTAAAAGATCCCCAAGGCTCAGCCTGCCTCCCAGCTGCCAGCCCCTAGTAGACATGAGGGAGCCAGCAGCGACCAGGTGGAGCAGTTTTGAATTGCACTAAACACACGGTGCAAGGAGATTGGCCATAACTTCCTAATTGAATATTTATGCCAGCCCCATTTCTCATCTTGCTCTTTGGCACTGAGCAAAGTGCTGAGCTCCTGCTGATTTCAGGGGCGCTGCATTGTGTTTGGATCTGCTCTGTGAAGTATTACACCAGATGAGAAATGGGCCCAAGTTCCCATCACTAAGATGGCTGGTTGACTTTTTTTCTTTTCATGGAGACTATCATGTTATAGTATCAAAAGCTGGGGCAGTGAGGGAGTTCCCTGACATCTCCTGGCACTGCTGTTCCATGAATTGTACACAGCCTCGACCACTGCTTGCTATGGGTTGGAACTTTAATTGCTCCTATTCAGAGACAGACAATAGACTCTGATTTGTGTATTACTGCATTTTCATCTTTTTTTTTTTTTTTGAAGGTTTTATTTTTGTTTGCTATGGTCAGGCACTTATCACAGGGCCCTCTCATCACATTTCACATTCTGATCCCTCATGGCAGGTGCTAACTTCCTTGCACTGAAACTGAATGGGTTGAGTAACCTCATAAAGATACAGAATGTCTTGGCAGAGAAAGGAAAGGACTACAGAATGCCTGTCTATGGAAGAGTCTCAGTGTTATTTAGTTATTAGTTAGCCCTGTAAACCAGGGAAGATATTTGGAAATCCATCTACGCACACCCATTAAGCTTTTCGAGGTGGTGGATCACAGACTTAAATTCATGTTCCTGATTCCTAATCCATACTGTTACCTAATAAAAGCACATTCTTTACGTAGATTTTATCATGAAATTTGCTTAGGAAAAGCCATTCTTTTCAATTTTTTAAATATAATATGATAAACTATAGATCAGGGAACCACTGAACTTCTTGTGAATTGCTGATTCTAAAATAAAATTTTCAAATGATTAAATTTTAATAATTAGGGGGCAGTGGTAATGAGAAGCCAGTATGAGTTCTGTAGCCAAAAGCATGCCAGAGTAACCTTAGTCTTTTGCGACAGCAGCACCAGAAAGAAGAGCAAAGGCATGCATTGCCCTTAGCACACACAGAATTCAGCAAAGTGCATGCATGCCGGAGGCTCATATATTTATGAGAAAAAGACATAAATTAGCTCAATAACTAATCCCGATAAGCTGATATAAATCTGGAGGTGTACTTCTAGTGCACTCTGTAAGACCTGTCCTTGGCCATTGCCCTCTTCAACATGTTTATTGTGAGGGCATACTAAGAAAATTCATAGATGACACAGGAACATCACTGGGAAAGAGGACATTGAACAGCAGAGTCAGAATCGAACAGACAGGCTGAAACACTGGGCTCAAGTCCAACAAGATGGCATTTAGGAGAAACACACGAAAAGCTGTTCACTCGGGTCCCAAATGCCAACTGCATGTGTCGTGCCTGGGAGGACACAGGGTTCTCAAGCAGCATGTGGGACAAGGGCAGGAATTTGGATGGCTGGGTTTAGGCATGAATTAGGACTGTACAGTGTCTGTGGACAAAGCTAACGTACTCTTCAGGCTACACTGGCAAGTGAGAGTTATAATAGCCTTGCCATATTTTGGACCACAACTGTATGACTGTGGAGGCCACCATTTAAGAAGAATCCTGGAGATCTTATTGAAGAGAACGCTAGGAAGATAAAAGAGTTCGAGGTGGAGTAAGTGGACTGAAGGAACTGGAGATACCCTCCCTGAGAAAGAAAAAGAAACTCGGGCTGGATGGGGGGTTGATGTGTGAAAGACTGTTATATGAAAGAAGGTTTAGACTTGACCCATGATAATAGATGAATTTTCTTGAACCAAAGTTCCAGGGAAGCAATGGATAGCAAACTCTAATAGTATAAGTTATCTGAAAATGAAAGAGCTGCCTCTGAAGAAAAGGATTATCTGGACATTACAAGTTTTCAAATAGAAAACCAGGCTGTTTTATTGTCAGTGTTGTAGAAGTGATTGTAGTAATAGAATTTATGAAGCATGTGCTATATGCCAACCTTTGGGTACCTTTTTTGTGCGATCTTATTTAATTCCCACTGAAGCCTTCCAGAGGATGTTATTATCCCCAATTTTGAGCCTAAGTTCTCATGACTGGTAAATGGTGAAGCAGAGTTTAAAATTCAGGTTTTAGTTGACAGTAGAGACTCAATACTGCTCTCACGGCCTCAAGCACAATACAGTATTTTTCATTTGAGAACATTTAATGTCCCTTCAGAACTGGAAATCTGATCATTTTAATAGATAACCACCATTTTTTGTACATTATATCAATGCCTTGCTCTTGTTAGTACAAGATTCTGGTATTGGAAAATCTAGATTTGTTTATCCTGTAAACTGATCTTTACTGGTAGAGTTTTTTCTTAGAAAAATTATTGATATATTTTTAGTGTAATTGATGGCATTAAATGTTTTGATTGTCGTCTTATGGCTTTACTCCACTACTTGATGGAGGAAAATAATTTCTTACTTTATTAATGATGGTTTGTAGCTGATTTGACAGAAACTGAATCCTGTGCTATTCAAATAATGCTTGGAGAATCCATTGGATTTTTGTTTATTTCTTTGTTTTCTAATAAAGGGGGGCTTTTGAAAACAAAAATTTAGGGAAATGCTTCTGTTATTTGGAAACATTTGTTCACATTTCTTGGGGGTGGAGGGAACCGACATGTTTTAAATTTGTTAGAGTCACAGTGAACAACGGGTAAGAGTAGCAGGTCTCTACTCTAGAGCTGTAAGCCCTGGAAAGGAAAAACTGGAAGTGTCCAGAGAACAGTGTGTTCATGGCTTTATTTACTGTTACTCCAAGGCCTGAGGTCACCCTGGCAGATGGGTCACTTGCACTGCAAGCACTGGTGCTGGCCTCAGGGACAGGCATGAAGTCACTGGCAAACTGCAAGAACAGCTTCCTTTCTTTATGCATACCCCACTTTACCAGTCTTGTTAAGACTCTCCTTCCTCCTGCAGTTCTTATCTCCATAACTGACCCCAGTTCTGACCGTGTCTGAAGAAATGGGTTGGTGAGGGCCTCCTTCTGGGTCTCTCTGTTCACCTGATCAGTGACATACACACTGTGTAGCAGAGAGGAGCCATGTCTCCCAGCCCACCTGCCAGCAGAGTAACTGGCTCAGGGCTACAAACTGTGACAAGTGGTTTTTGGATCCTAATCTGAAATATGTTGGCTTAACGTGACCTGGAATTGTTACCTGATGTTTTTAAATCCCTGTACTTTTTCCAGAAAGTGGGAATTGATACTCAGCAGTGACATGCCCTACTAATTTTCATATGATCTAAATTGATCAAGTTGTTTTTTTTATTCCACAATATCTTTTCCCTCTCTGCCTCCAATGCACAGACCCGCACGCATGTGTGTGCGCGCGCACACACACACACACACACACACGCACACCCCTCATTTGTTAGATCTAACACTACACATATAAATATTGAGACTTAAACATGCATTTGCATCAGAGAACTAATCCTATCTCCCTTTACCTAGCCCCTTGCTCTCCTGCCTAGCCTGTGGTAATCTTTGAAAATTCTTTGTATTCTAAGAACTCTCCCAAGAACATAGTAGATGCTCAAGTAATGTTTGCTGAACTAGTTTACATTTGACTTCAAGTAACTAAATGACTGTATCTACATTTTTTTCTATTTATTTTATTCATTAACACCCACTAAGTATACCACACTATTCTAAGAGTAGAGAAGGAAATCCATGAACAAATTAGAAAACAATCTTACCCTGATGGTGCCTTACACTCTAATTATGTGAATAGAAGCTGATGTTGTTATTCTTACTTTTCAAGAAAGGAGAATTGAGGCTTATGTCACATAGGAAAAACAACATATGAGCAAGTCTTGCCCGTAAAATCATTCTGATGGTCAAATGCAAATTTGCTATTTTGGTAGACTCTTGAGAATGTGGAAAATAGACCTGTGCATACATACGGTCCACTTTATACAAAGAGAAGAAGCTGGCACGAGAGTGAGAGTCTTTGAACGTCAAGGATGTTTTTGCATATCTTGGGTTTTGAACAACTGAGGGAGTCAACCTATAAATAAGCAGGACCATGACTTACTACCAGGATCTGAACAGAATGAATCATGGCTTCTGAGTTGGAGTAGACTCTAACCTGCACAAATATAAGCCTTCCCCTTTCTTGGAGTTTGAAGAGGATATTTCAGACTAGAAATAAATTCCATCTATGCTACAGAAAAATTGCAGAAAAACCCCAGAAACTAGTTGCATGTCTTTACACTTTGCTTTCTTTTCTTTTTTAAGTCTTTGTGTTTATGGCTAGGTTCATTTTTTAATATTGTCCAGAAAGATGCTAATATTCAAATGGCCTTAAGGACCACTAACAAGGGGTTGAAATAAACATCCTGGAAAGAAAGAATCGCTACCTTTAAATATTATGAGTGGTGTAAATATGGCAGAACAGATGCTTATGTTGACTTTAGTAACTTTTGAAAACTATTAAAAATGTTTTATTATAGGGATGTGCATTCCTGATTGCGATTTCACAGTGTGAATGAAATATGGCCACTTAAATTGACAGAAACAACCTGAGCTCTGGCATCAGATAAACATGAGTTCAAGTTCTGGTACTGCTCTTTTCTATGTGACCTTGAGACTGCTGTGTATTCTCTCTGGGCGTCAATTTCTTCATCTATAAAATGTGGAAAATAATATGTATGTTAATATGTTATTTTAAAGATTAAAGGTGATAGTATATACTTGAAAAACCAAACACAGAATGTGTCATACTGTATTAGCCCATTTTCATACTGCTGTAAAGAACTGCCCAAGACTGGGTAATTTATAAAGGAAAGAGGCTTAATTGATTTACAGTTCTTCATGGCTGGGAGGCTTCAGGAAACTTAAAATCATGGCAAAAGGCGAACAGGAAGCAAGACACCTTCTTTACAAGATAGCAAGAAGGTGAATGAAAGCAAGAGAAACTGCCAAACACTTAGGAAGCGATCAGATCTTGTGAGAATTTATTCACTATCATGAGAATAGCATGGGAGAGATCGCCCCCATGATTCAATTACCTCCACTTTGTCTTTTCCCTTGACACGTGGGGATTATGAGGATTATGCGGATTACAGTTCAAGATGAGATTTGGGTGGGGACACAAAGCCTAAACCATGTCACATACAATATGTACACAGTAAACACTGGTACCTGTTAATCATTTTCTGTTGCTGAAACTGAAGGTAAAGTTGATATATTTTGCATTCTGTATAAATTGAAATTAAAGAATCTGAAGTGTCACAACTTAATTACAAAACATATAAAAGGAAGGACTGGAATATTTTTGCCTGTATTCTGGGTAGCGATAGTGTATCTCTGTTCTCTGAAGCCTCTTTTACTTGCAAGAAACATTGACCCACCAAAATGTATTCAAACATAGGGTACTAAATTGTAAATATCTAGATAATTGCATTTTGATTTCCTGTGGACTGGAATGTAAAATGCCAAGGCTATTTTTATTTTGAGGTTTTTGTTTTTCAGGGGCAACATTTTCTGTTTCTTCTTTGCTCCTTTCTGTGGTGTGTGCTCCATCCTTTCATTCCTAACTGATGTTTCTTCCTTACTCATCTTGTATGTGGTCCAGATTGGCTATGAGCCCCTACACTACTCTGTGACTTCAGTGATGTCATTGAGCAGATATTTCCCCCAGGATCCCTTATTTGAATTCATCAAAACCCAGCTTAGAATTTTTGAGGACATTTTCTAGACTCTTTAAGTTTACATTAATTTCTACCTGTTCCACTTTATGAACACTTACTGTACTTTAAATTTCTATTCAGAGGACCCTGCTTTGTCATTTAGATGGTAAACTCCTTGAAGACAGAGCCATGTTTTCTTCACTCAGCAACCTTAACACCTGTAACAGTGATTTACATGTAATAAGCAACCATTAATTTGTTTGATTGGTTTGATCATTTATATTAAAAGTCTTTGGGTTGGGTGAGTCTTGTAAAAAATAATGACATCAGGAGCATTTAGTGTTTACTGTAATTGAGTCTATTATCAGGAGTGTGCTACAGATACAGCTTTGTACCATTTCTGAGCTCATCTTTGTTCTTGGACTTTACATCTTTCTCTTCTGTTTGTTTCATGATTGACAAATCTTTTGATTCCTGGCTGCCATTTAAACTCGTTTCTCCCAGTTTTTCACACTTAAATTCACCTTGTCACACTCACATGCTTGATTTCACAGCTGTTTCTAAGACAGTTATGGCTTACACACTATTTCACTCATTCATTTATTATTCAAATATTTATTGAGAAACTACTTTTTCGGGTAGCTTTGCAGGCAATAAGGATATAGCAGTGAATGAAACAGGCAGAAATTCCTGCTTTTGAATTATCACTTCCTTCAGCCTGAGAAATTTTCTGTAACATTTCTTGGACTAGATCTGCAGGCAACAGATTCTCTCATTTTTAAAAAGCATCTTTATGTTCATTTTTGACGGATGTTTTTACTGGATATAACCTTCTAAGTTGATATATATTTTTTCCTCCAGTCTTAATGATTCCATTGCCTTCTGACTTGCATTATTTCTGATAAAAAGTCTATTATTATCTCATTGTTTTCAATATTCTTGTCTTTTTATTGGTTTTCAACAATTTGATTGTAACATACCTTAATTTGGATAATGTATGGGCATATGCATGCCCATGTGTACAGTATATTCTGCTTGGGTTTCATTCAATATGTGTCATCCAGTTTGTAAAATGTTAGCCTTTAGCCAGGCGCAATGGCTCATGCCTGTAATTTCAGCACTTTGGGAGGCAGAGTTGGGCAGATCACGAGATCAAAAGATCAAGACCATCCTGGCCAATGTAGTGAAACCCTTCTCTACTAAAATTACAAAACTTAGCTGGGCATGGTGGCACACACCTGTAGTCCCAGCTACTTGGGAGGCTGAGTCAGGAGAATCTCTTAAACCCAGGAGGTGGAGGCTACAGTGAGCTGAGATCACAACACTGCCCTCCAGCCTGAAGACAGAGCAAGACCTCATCTCAAAAAATAAAAAAGTCAACCTTGATTTCTTTACGTATTTTTTTTCAGCAATTTGCTTCTCTCCTTCTGGTGCTCCAGTTGCATGTAGGTTAGACTACTTGGTATTGCCTTACAGGACACAGAGGCTCTGCTAATTTATTATCAGTCTTTATTCATTTTATTCTTTAAGTTGGATTTTTTTTTTCTTTTGGTTTGTTTTCAAATTCACTCTTCTTTTATAGTACTTAATCTGTTGTTAATTCAATCTAGTGGAATTTTTTGTCTTAATTTCTAGAAGTTTTTCTTTTTTTATATTTCCTTATTTTTTATTATATTCATGCTTCTTTTTAAATATTTAACTGTATTTAACATTTTTATTCTAATATCATTGCTAATTTCATATTTTTAATTTATGAGTGTGTTTTTGTTGTCTGATTTTCTGTGGTTAATGGGTTGATTGGCTGGTGGATTTTACATCAAGTGCTTGATTTTATTTTCTTTAAAGTGTGTTATATCTTTTTCTGTCAGACAGTAAGTTATTTGGAGATCAACTTTAGTTTTTTGAAGCTGTTTTGTAAAATCTGTTAGGTAACAGTCTGGATTAGACTGTATTAGAGGACAAGTTTACCCATAATCTTGGATTCCTGTGGGGTTTTTCACTGAATACCAAACATCATTCAAGCCCTGTGTGGCTTCTCAGAATTGTTCAGTGTAAGTTCCCTGGTGGTTCATTGCCCAGCCTCATGGACTACTACCCTCTGCATGCACAGCTTAATAATCAGCAGAATCTCAAGGGGATTCCTATACAGATTTCTGGAGCTCTTTCTTAGAGTAGGTCTTCACCGTAAGGTTATTCATAAAAATTCTAACCACGTCTGTCTCTCTAAATTCTAATCACTGTCTCATCAACTTAGCAAGACAGCTATCCTCTGCTTCTGTTGAGGTCTAGTTAATGCCTCTAGGTAGAAATCTGCATCAATAATTGAAGGGCTCTAGTTGAGAGGTCACCAAGACCACCCTTAGTTTCAGTGATTTGCTGAAAGGACTCACAGAACTCAGAAAAGCTGTTAGACTCATGATTCTGTTTACTAGAATGAAATAATACAGATGAGAATCAGCAAAGGAAAAAGGCAAATGGGGCAGAGTCCAGGAGAAACCAGGAGTTCATTTCCAGTTGTCTTCTGTCCAGAGTTGTACAAATAGCACTTATTTGTCCCTGCAACAATGTGTGGCAGTACGTACAGAGTGTTGTCAACAGTGGTTGCTCATCCAAGCCTTAGTGCCCAGGGATTTTACTGGAGGTCAGTTATATAAACATGTCTGACCACTCATGTGGCTAACCTTCATTACTGTCTTTAGCCCCTTCAGAAGTCAGACTGATTCTGTGTGGCCCAAAGTCCCCACCAAGAATCACATTGTTAGCACAGACTATCTAGTGTGGCCCTAGGCTCTGGGTAAATAAAGGTACCCTTATAACTTAAGATATTTCAAGGGCTTAAAGCTTATCTCCCAGGACTTCGTCAAGGGACAAACCTTTCTTTCGAATGTGCAGGGTTTGGACGATACGTCTTTTACTGCACAAGAGCTAACCTCCCTTATTTTTTTTCCCTCCCTCAAGGACCAAGCCCTGTGCTATCTAAACAATTGTTTCCAACATTGTTGCCTTAGTTTTAGTTTTATAGTGGGAATATTTGGTCCCAGCTAGTCTATCATAGACAGAAGTTATAGTCAAGTAATTTTAAAAACTCTTTATAAAATGTTATTTCATTCTTATTTCTTCCTTTCTATGCTTTTGAATATATTCTATAATGTGCCGACATAAAAATGTACATAATCCATTGGCATATATAAATGACACCTAAATAAATATGTATGCATATGTAAGGTGCTTACTTATTTTATTCAGTGAACAAGCCCCAATCATTGTAGTTTGGAAGCTACTGAGTTTGACAGCTGTTTATTTGCATCTTTAATAGGAAAGACACTAAGGGAGTTACAAAGATAAATGAAAAAGAATCTTGTTATCACAGACATCCTATGGCAGTTTTTTAAAAAAATTTGTTTTTTAGAAAGAACTTGCACACAAATGGCAATAAATTAAGACAGAATGTGAAAAGTACTGCAGAGGAAGGTAAAAATAACATGATAAGAATATGGCAGTATGACCAGATCACTTCTGGTTTTGAAGATCAGAAAAAGCTTCATGGAGAAAGTAGCATTTCTGAAGCATTTAAAATTTGATTACGATGGTTTTCAGGAGCTATCATTAGAAAAGAAAGATGCTGTGCAAGCTAAAATTGTGAAGGGGAAATTGTGACAATAGTAAAACAATCATTTTTGTTACAGGAAAGTGTATACCAGGTGATTACTTGAAGATAAAGCTGAATGGGTTGTGGAGAGCTGTGAATGTCTGGGGAAGGCATTGGGACATGATACAATTGATTATATTTGTTAAGAGAAGACAAATAATAAAAGCTAAATTTATATTTATCAGAAATCAGCTGTAACTTTATTATTGTTCCCCTGTGCATTTCTTATGTCTGACTTTAATGAAGCTTTCTCTTATTTTCAGAATTTGACTATAATGTGTTTAGCTGTGCTTTTCTTTTTCTGATTTGATGTTCATTGTGCTGCAAGGCTCTTGGGTTGATGTTTTTCATCAGATTTGGGACAATTTTGACCATTACGTATTCCAATATTATTCTGTATCATTCTCTTTCTCCTGTTTTTTTGATAATATTGCACAGGTTACTTATACTCCCAGTTTCCCAGTTTCCACTTCCACTTTTTTCCTCTGTTGCTTCAGTTTGGATAATTTGCATTGGCCCAGCTTCAGATATACTGATCTTTTCTTTTGCAATGTCCAATCTGTTGTTAAGTTCACTCAAATAATACTTTTTATTTAATGTATTGTAATTTTCATTCTAGAAATTTTATTTAGTTCTTTTTTTAAGAGTTTCTGGCCAGGTGCGGTGGCTCATGCCTGTAATCCCAGCACTTTGGGAGGCCAAAGCAGACAGGTCACGAGGTCAGGAGATCGAGACCATTCTGGCCAACATGATGAAACCTGTCTCTACTAAAAATACAGAAACAAAAATTAGCTGGGCATGGTAGCACATGCTTGTAGTCCCAGCTACTTGGGAGGCTGACGCAGGAGAATTGCTTGAACCCAGGAGGTGAAGATTGCAGTGAGCCGAGATCATGCCACTGCACTACAACCTGGGCAACAGTGTGAGACTCCATCTCAAAACAAAAAAAAGAGTTTACATTTTTTCTCCATATGCAATATAGAGATACATACATATATGTTATTATATATATTTTATATACATACATGTATTGATCTATGTATGATAAATGTGTATATGGCAGATGTGTATATATTAAGACCTATATATGGCACATACCTTGTATGTGTATCTTTTCCTATAAGTTACTTAATATATTCACATTAGTTTTAAAATCCTCATCTGCTAGTTTCAACACTTGTGTCATATACAAGTCTACTTTTATCTATTATGTTTTCTCTGCACTAGGAGTCATATTTTTCTGCTTTTTGTTAGGTCACAAAGTATTTATAGTGTTCTGAACATTATATACCATAAATCAATAGAGATTGAAGCATAGTATTTCTTTTGTGTTTTATTTCCCCAAAACGTGGTAGTTCTTTCTTATGGCAATTAAGGTGAGGGTCTGTTCATTCAGAACCTTCCTAGAGTTGAGCTCAACAAGTTGGACCATGATTAGCCCAACTTCCGTCCCTCTGAACAACCACTGCTTTGATATTTCAATATTTGAACTGGAGAGGCATTGACTGAAGTGTTAGTTTTTCAGGGTTTTTTAGCTTTTTGTTTTTTTCTTAAATTTAGTACTGGCATGGTCCTTATACATGTCACTTTGGTAAATTCACTCATTAGTTTTAGTAGTTTAAGGGTTTAGGAGATGAATTTCTCAGAATTTTCTATATAAACAGTTAAATCATTTGTGAATTAAAGTTTTTTCTTTCTAAACTTTGCTTATTTTATTTCTTTATTTTTGTCTGGTACTGGCTAAGATTGCTAGTAGAATATTGCTAATGTTGAAGTAGGAAAAGCAGACATCTTTGACTTGTTACTGAAATAATTGAGTATTTCATCACTGAATATGATATAAGCTATAGATTTTTCAAGAGTGTTTTTATCAGACGAAGAAAAATACTTCTTTTCTTAGTTTGCCAAGAGTTTGTATCATGAATGGATGATGAATATTGTCAGGTTTTTTCTTTTTTTGCAACCATGGAAATAATACTATGTTGAATTACATTGATTTCCACATGTGAAATCATCTTTACATTACTGAGGCTAAAGTTCACTTGGTCATGATTTTTTTTTTTATTGCTGGATTTGATTTAAGAATATTTTGTTAAATATTTTTTCATCTTTGTTTACAAGAAATATATTTTCTTAAAATTGTCCCTTTCAAGTTTTGGGGTCAGGATAATTCTGGTCTCTTACCATGGAATGAAAAGTGTTTTCTTCTATTTTTTTCTGAAAGAATTTGCACAAAAAAATTATTTTTAAAATTTTTAAAATAATAGCAAAAAAAAATGTTCTCTAGTATTTATTAATTGAACCATATGGCCCTGGAGGTTTTTTTTTAAAAAAATAAATAATTATGAATTCAGTTTTTTAATTCAATGTAGGACTATTAGATTTTCTATTTTTTCCCCCCCATTTATTTATTTTATTGCATTTTAGGTTTTGGGGTACATGTGAAGAACATGCAAAATTGTTGCATAGGTACACACGTGGCAGTGTGATTTGCTGCCTTCCTCCCCATCACCTACATCTGACATTTCTCCCCTTGCTATCTCTCCCTAGATTTTCTATTTTTTATTGGATCAGGTTTTATAAGTGTGCCTTTCAAGAAATTCACTGATTTTGTGTGTCCTTGAATTAAGTGGCATAATATTGTTCATAATACTTCCTTATTACCCTTTGAAAATCATTAGGATCTCTAGTGATCATCTTTTGGATTTGTAAATTTTCTCTATTCACAGATTTTCTGTTTCAATTATTTCTACTCTTCATTGTTTCCTTCTGCTTACCTTCTGTTTAGTTTGCTTTTCTTCCTCTACTTTCTTAAAGTGGAAAAGGATGGCAGACTTTAAATTTTTCTTTTTTTCTAATAGAACCATTTAAAGGTATAAAATTCTTTTTAATCACTACTTTATTTGCATACCAGAGTATGGTTTGATATCTTGTCATTATCATTTTGTTGTAAATATTTATTATATTTACTTGTTTTATTTTTCCTTTGGTTCACAAATTATTTAGAAATGTGGTGTTTAATTTTCAAATGTTGGGGATTTTCTAACTATCTTATTACCATTGCTTTCTAAATTAATTCATTGTGGTCATATACCATTCCCTCTAAAATTTCAACTTTAAAATCTATCATATTTACTTTATACCCCAGCTATAGCCCAGGTCTATCCTTTTGGTAGATGTTCCACGTGCACTTGAAAATAGTGTGCGTTTGATAATTATTGGGTATTAGTGTCCCGGAACTGTCAATTAGGTCGCATTCGTGATAATGCTTTCCAGATCTTATGTACATATTTTTTAAATTCATTTTTGTCTACTTTTCTTCTGTTGGTTGCTGTAAAAAGCATGTTATAAAGCTGAAATTATGATCATAGACATATCTGTTCCTTCCTTTAATTCTGTCAGTTTTTGCTGCGTGTATTCTGTAAATCTGCTTGTAGGCACATGTTATGTCTTTCTGAAGAATTTATTGTTTTTCATCATTTTCCAATTCCTTTCTTTATATTTGCTAATAGCCTTCATCTTGAGGCCTATTTTGTGTGATATAATATTAGCCTGAACATCTTTCTTATATTAATTATCTGCATGGTATATCATTTTCCATTCCTTAACCCTCCACCTATTTGAAACTTAACTGGATTAAGAGACGTTGATCTGTGGTGCAGTTGCAGCAAAGATCTTAGCTGGTCTTATGAGGAGTCCTAGACTGTGGTGACAGGGAATAGTCATGTCTTACGTAAGAGGGAATAGTCATTTTGCCCCTCCACTGACACATCAGTAGATGAGGGCTGCCCTCAGAAAGGGTGTGCTCTCGGGCACAGTGACCTTCTTTAGTTAAGGGCAGATTTTGGAAATGAACTCAGTTGAAAGCTGCCTATTGGTGACACTCTCCACAACTATAGGAATGAGTTCTTCAGGATGTCTGGGCAGTGTACTATAGTGGCACAATATGCTGATATTTAAAGTGCTTCTCTTGTAGATCCTGCATAGTTAGGTCTTGGTTTATAGTTATTGTCAGGTTAGGTCTAACCTGACAATACTTGGATTTTCATTGGAATGTTTAGTCCATTGATATTTAGTGTAATCATCAATGTGTTTTAGTTCGAGTGTGCCATCTTGCTTTGTATTTTCCATTTTTCACATATATTCTTTGTTTCCTTCCCTTTTTTTTTGGCTTTTTGGAGTTAATTACATTCTTTAAAATGTTATTTTAATCATTCTATTGGCTTTTTGTTATACCCGATGATATTTTTCTTAACATTTAATGCTAAGGATTACTCAATGTACCCTAAACTTACCTTTTACCCACGTTTAATATAACACCTCATGCCAGATCAAAGAACCTTAACTTTTTGCTATTGTTGTCACATATTACTTCTGTAAGTCCCTCTATACATTGCAAATTATTTTTGCGTTAATCGACTGTCTTTCATGAATTAAGATAAAAATAAAAGATAATCTTTTATATTTACTCGTATATTTGCAGTTATGTTACTCTTAATTCTTTCCTGTAGGCCTGAGTTTTCATTTGGTATCTTTTCTTTCAGCTGAAGGTCTTCCTTTAGTATTTGTTATAGTTCAGGTTGGTGAGAAATTCTCTCAACTTTTATCTATCTTTTCATGAAAGCATGAAAGAAAGCTTCTTTGGGCTACTGCACAGTTCTTTTTTCTAGTTTCCTTTTTAAAGATGGTCAGCCCTTCAAGAATCCCAGTTTTGTTTTATCCCAACTGTAGCACAATCACTGGAGCAAACACAAGTCAAAGTCCCCTATTCCCGAATGAATATTAAAAGTGTTACAAAACCAGCTCTCAGGACTTGGGCTCATTTTTCAGCTTCCTGGGTCAACAAGGGAAGCTTCCTGGGTCAGCTTGAAGCTTCTGCTTGATTTTGAGTTCACACTTTATTTCTAGCTACTTGATTTCCTCATTATTGGTGGCAGGGGATGCCAGGTTTGGGGAATTAAACATTTTCAGCTCTCTAGTGTGTAGCTAAGGTGATCAATTTAGGAGGGTGGGTGTTCATATCAGCTTAAATTGCCAAGATGACAAAATTTGCATTTTTTCTTACATTATTATATGAAACACTCATAGGATTATTTTTTATTTTTATATGTTAGTAATAACATTTTATTTTTTATGTTAGTAATATATGTTTTCCATATTATGTTATAATATGTTATAATAACATGTTATTACAAACAGGTTATGAGGCCTAACTTACTATGGAAGCTTTCCTTATTTGTGTATACATTTGTTTGTATGTTTGTTTGTTTTTAATGAACTGACATGTTCATCTGGTTGACTAAGTCTTAGATATTGGTTTTAATTCTTATTATTGTGAGATTACACGTGCTCCATAGAATAATTGTAATCTATTAAAAAATAATTCCCGCAATTTCAACTTCTGCTCTGCCGCTTACTGCTCTACCAGGTCTATGGAAATGCAGGACCTAGCAAGTCCTCACACTCTTGTTGGAGGTGGTGATACTCCGGGTAGCTCCAAACTGGAAAAATCTAATCTCAGCAGCACCTCAGTCACTACAAATGGGACAGGAGGTAAGTACTACCCTGAGGATACCCAGAATCATATTTCAATGTTTAATTTTACTTCTTAGGGATCTACTAATAAATAAATATCTTATTACCAATAACACAAATCAGCATTATATCCAAGGTTTATATAATTAATATTTATTGTTTTGATGATTTTCTTGAAATTTTTGCTTCTCCTCTATAGCCGGGAACCTTCACAGAGGATAGATAGTGTTGAGCAACATTTCAAGGGCCTTTAGCAGGGTTTTTTTTTTTTTTTTTTTTTTGTATTTGCCATTGTAAATATTTCACAAAATTTAGAAATTGAGGCCAAAGGATTTCCGCCCTGATGGTAGCAAATATATATATGTGTATATGTGTATGTATACACACACATACACACACTTACCACTTTTTGGCTTTTTGGTTTTATTTTGAATTATAAAGAAAGGTTGCCTCAACATTTTCCTTATAAATGTTTTTTCTTAAAAGTACTTTAAAAAAAAAAGACACGGTTTGGAAATACAAAAATACTCATATCTGCTGCATTTTCTTTTCAAAGAGAATAACACCTAACATTCATTTAAAAAGGAATTGCATTTTTTCAGATAATTTGTCATTCTGTTAGCCCATAAATATGCCACAGCATATGGCAAAAATAATAGCTATTATTTCAAATATTCTGCTTTATTATTTTTATAGAATGTGTTTAATTTTTCAGAAAATGTGATTCAATTTTTGTATCACAATATATATTTATAGAGATTATGTACACACTTATATGATATATAGACTGCATTTTAAATTATTCACAATTTGAAATTTTGTAGATCCCATCTAGCCAATAAATTTAGAATTAGATGACATTTAATTTGTAAACTATGTCATCAGATATTAGCATTTGCCACATCATATTTTCTTTTAAATTTTAAATAAATATCTATGAAATTGATACACCTCTTCCCATTTATTTTAGAATAACGATGCAATCTAAAATTTTATTCATAAGGTTGTGTGCATTGCAACTTACCTGTTTTTAATAATGTTTTACACCAATTCCCTTGTAGATTAACATTTTCCTTGTTTATGATGTTTATTTGTCTCTAAACATGCATCTATAATTTCAGCTAATTAATTAAGCAATTGCAAATGTATAGAATATTTAGTGATGAAAACTAGAGCAAAGTACATTTAAACCGTAAGTGGAGTACAGATAACAAAATTTAAAAACTCAAGCACTCTAGAAACAGACTGGTGAAATTCACTAATCATCATATGCATATATTTGACTGAACTAAAACAGACCTGAAATTAAAATATTAAAGTCATACAGGGCAGTTATAATTTTTACTAAAAGATCAGAAATGAGTGCAAGCATTGAAGATTATTCATATCCACTCAGCAGGCATTCAGACAATGAACTTTTATACTGTTCCTGTTCTCAGGGGACAACATGACTGTTTTAAACACAGCAGACTGGTTGCTGAGTTGCAACACCCCCTCTTCTGCAACAAGTATGAGAGATGCTGGTACACTGCATGTGTTTGGGTGTGTGGATTTGGCCCTCTGGTTTGCTGTCTGTTGCTATGTCTATGTTTGCATCTCTTTTCTGTGTTCACTAATTAAAAAGGAAAAATGAATATGCCTTTTGGTTGTTTATTGACAGCAGTTGGTTATGATTTTTTGTATCAATTGGTATTCTTAGACTCTTTTAGATCAGTGTATTCTTTTCTTAAACTTCATAATCTCGTCCAAATGGTGCATATATTGTTTTTCTAACTATTTATCAGTTTATTACATGATAAATTTTGCCCAAAAACTGCCATGTCAAACAGAGCAATTGAAGCAAAGTGGCCATGCATACAAACATAATCACCTTCGTAACCCATAGACTTTCATAATTTAAATTAAATTCTTAATAAAGCAAAAGGATATTTGCTACTCTACAGACTTTGAGAAATATCCCAAAGTATATAAAGTAACATTAAGAATCAATTTTCCTTTCTCATTTTAAAAATCATCAGTGATGAAAGCTATACATTTAAAACTAGAAATTAATATTGGCCTTTAATTTTTTTTGAATTATGGATATTAACTACATTTATACTTAAACTGATATAAACAAACTTTCTCCTAAATCAAATGCTAATATACTAAAAAAAAAATTAAACAATTAAAACACAGCCGTCACATTTTTGTGAAATCACCCAATTGTAGAATCAAAAAGGAGTTCAGCCGGGCATGGTGGCTCACTCTTATAATCCCAGCACTTTGGGAGGCTGAGGCTGGTGGATCACGAGGTCAAGAGATCGAGACCATTCTGGTCAACCTGGTGAAACCCCGTCTCTACTAAAAATACAAAAATTAGTTGGGCATGGTGGCACGCGCCTGTAGTCCCAGCTAATCAGGAGGCTGAGGCAGGAGAATTGCTTGAACCCAGGAGGCGGAGGTTGCGGTGAGCCGAGATCGTGCTATTGCACTCCAGCCTGGGTAAAAAGAGTGAAACTCCATCTCAAAAAAAAAAAAAAAAAAAAAGGAGTTTATGCCTGTCAGAAATGTGCATCACAAGCAGTTAGAATAGGCACAGTTTGGCTGGACATTACTCTATATCTGATTAAATTAGAATATACGATCAGAGAAGAAGTACTTCAATATGCTTATTATTTGTATCTGCATAGTTTTAAGTTTTTCAATTTTATACTGAAATATACTTTTCATACTAAAAAATATGTTGCTAGAATTTAGATACATTTAATTCCATAGGAGGATCTTTTTCTCTAAGGGACCAGACAGTAAATATTTTTGGCTCTGTAGGCCATGTGTCAGTGTTTCAGTGGCTCAGCTCTGCCATCATAGTGTAAAAGCACTCACAGACAATATGTACATGAAGAAGTGTGGCTATGTTCCAATAAAACTTTATTTATGGGCCCTAATTTTAAATTTCATATAATTTTTATGTGTCATGAAATATTCTAATTTTGACAACATTTTAAACATTTAATATGTAAAAAATATCCTTAGCTTACTGGCTGTCGTCTAATAGTGGTTAACATAGGCAACATTTTAATAGTGAATATGTGCAATAAAACAGTAATTTACATCTAATCTCAACCAGAAACATTGTTCTAAGTTGTAAGCATGCTTTCCTGGTTCTTAATGTCACTGTTGCTACTCTACAGACTTTGAGCAATAGTCCAAAGTATGCAAAGTAACATTAATAATCAATAACCCCTTACTTTAAAAGTTATCAGTGATGAAAGCTACACATTTAAAATAATGTGAGGCCCTGGGATAAGAACTAGGAGCTGTGTCATTAGGGGCACCATGAATCTGGATCTTAGCACTACACTTACTGGCTGTGTCACCTTGAACAAGTTACTTAACTTCTCTGAGCTTCAATTCCTTTTTATAAAAGGGATGATAATAATACTTATTGGCAAGGTTTTTGTCTTAGATAATGTATATAAATTGCTTAGCAATAAACATCAGTATGTCTTCCTTTCTTTAATTAGTAATGCAATAACAACTAGGCAATAGCTTTTAAGGAAAATGAAAATATGCATTGTGTGAAAAGGCCCTCCATTTGGTCACATAACAAATTTATTTGCATTTAGAAATGTGTAAACTGGTCTAAAGGAAGCAAACTTCTGGTAACAAAATGTTAGGTAAACTTTGATCGTTCATAATATAGTCCAGGTGTCATATTATGTGAAACTTTTAATGAACTTCAATGAGTTTTTATGGTGGGTGTTTGTGACATGGACTAAGCATTTCTTGCAAGATCTCTTCTATTAAGAATAAACTATTTTATTTTCAATTCTTGCTTTTTATTGTTGGAATTGTATCACTTGCAAAATTATAATAAGATAAAAGGCAAAAGAAAAGAACTAATTTAGTAGCTTTTTAAGATCATTCCAATAAGTTGAGATGTTCAAAAAAAATTTTTTTTTTCTTTTTGAGACAGAGTCTCACTTTGTCTACCAGGCTGGAGTGTAGTACACAATCTTGGGTCACTGCAACTTCCACCTCCCAGGTACAAGTGATTCTCCTGCCTCAGCCTCCTGAGTAGCTGGGACTACAGATAAACGCCACCAAACCAGCCTGGCTAATTTTTGTACTTTTAGTAGAGACGGGGTTTCACCATGTTGGCTAGGCTGGTCTTGAACTCTTGACACCAGGTTATTTGCCCACCTAGGCCTCCCAAAGTGTTGGGATTACAGGCACCCGCACCCAGCCTAATTTTTTTTTTTTTTATATAAGTTGATAGGATCACCTTGAGATGTTATTGTACTACATTGGTGCTCTTTAAGTATGTTCCAGTATTCTTGAAAGTAATTTCAAGTGTTTTACTGCCTTAATCCTAGTTATATAATTACATCTGCAGATTTATATGGAACATAGATTTTTCCTTTGAAATTTTTAGCACTTGTAAAATTATTAAAATGTAAAATATAAAAATAGCATAAATACAAGCATACCTTAGCAAATAAATCAAGCTCAGGCCTTGCGGGCTGAATGCTCTCTGTTGTAGCTATTTAGCTCTGCTATTGTTGCACAAAAGCAGCTGTATACAATCCTAAACAAATTAATGTGATTTTGTTTAAATAATTTGATTTATGAACACTGAAATTTGAATTTCATTAAAATGTTTATGTCACAGAATATTCTCCTTTTGATATTTTTCAGCCATTTAAAAAGGTAAAAACCATTCTTAGCTTAGGGACCATACAGAAACAGGCCATGGGTCAGATTTGGCATGACTCCTGATATAGATCTGCACGTGTATATATGAAGTATGTTGTACGTATAAGAATGCATGCCAGTCATGTGAACATTTACTTCCAGATGTAGGTAATTCCAGATTCTAATTCGCTTAATAGTGTCAGGATTCATGATGAACTACACTTTATATGCAAAAATACTTAGATCTATTAAGAGGGCTAGGGCAGGATCTAAAAGAGTAAATTGTCACTTTCTCACTTAATTAAAATAGATCAAATTCCTATTATATGCCAAGTTCTATGCTAGGAAATGGGAACCCAGTGACCTAAAGAACACGATACCAGCTGTCCAGGAACCAAAAGCCTAGCAGAGGGAAGCAGACATGAAAATAATGAATGCCATAATGTGTTCAAAGTGGATGAACAGTGGAGGGAGGGAATATTTGATTCTACATGGAGATTAAGAAACAACTTCAAAGAAAAGGTTTGGGGGAATAGAAATCAGACATTTTGATCAGCTTTATTGTTTTTTCTATATTTGAAATCAATATATTATAGAAACGAATCTTCTAGAATTTTTAATATAGAGACGACTGATTCATATATAATGACTTAGTTTCTGAATGTTATGTATTTGTGCAGTAGAGCTACCTACTGCTGTGAGTCTGCTCTTTGTAGATTTTTTTAAAGAATAAAAGTCATAAATGGCTACATCAAATTATTTTACAAAATTAAATACTTTATCGGTAGTTAGGAATGAAAGACATTTCGTACTCGTAGGTTTTTGAATGAATATATTGATTCAAACAAGCATAAATCACAGGCTATACTGATTATTAAAACCAGTAGGCAATACTTTTACTGCTTCCCTGCAGTGTTATAAATTGTAATTTTCCTGATCTAACTCTTTCTGAAATTCTTTGTAGAAGCTAAGCTGTCAAAAGCCTCTATATATATGATTTTTGTGGTTCAGAAAGAAGTGTATGTGAGATTACATATACGTAGTTTTTTTAATGGCACCTTAATCTGGTGCACACACGCTTTATTCTATGTTTAAACTACATAGATTTCTGAAGATGAAATGTAAGAGTAAATTATGTGGGTCACCTTCAAGGATGAAGCCTGAATTGCAACAAATGAATATGAACTTTGAGTTATGATAATAAAACAGACTTTCTCTAAAAGTAATTAATAGACATTAACGTTGTACTGAAATTCTAAAGACAATTTAAGGGGACAAGATTAAGTTTGCTTTAAAAATAAGTGTATGGCAGTAGGGATGAAGGTTGGGATGTGAAGAGAGGAAATCTGTGATTTAGTAGCCATTGCTTGTACCTGACAACAATCATGTATGACCTTGATTTAGTCTGTAGGTAGGAATTATTTTTAAAGCTAAAAAAAATGGAAAATCCAATCATGTATGTTAATTTATTTTTTCTATTTGGCTCTGTAAAAAGCATCCAAGTTGCAAGTAGCTAACTAGTGGGGAGGGGACCTGTCAGTAAAAGTATTTCTTAACAGTTCTGTACAAAGTGCTATATAAACTAATTTTATGCCACTTTTTGCAAAATGAACTCTGACTCACTTACTTTGCAACCTAGGACGTTAAAATATCATTATTTCTATTGAAATCAAAACATTTGGTGTGTAAGCTTGCATTTGGTTGAGAAATATGGTGCTTCTCTTCTATAGAAGGATTGTGCTTCCATTCTATTGCGTGTAATGATTTTGGATGGTGTCCTGAAAATAAATTAAAAGCTCTGTTTAAACTTCATGCTAATTTAAGGAAAACAAAATACAGCTTAAAATACATTTGAACAGTCAAAGAATAGATACTGATCATTATTTGGAATAAGGATTTTTACAAGTTAATAGTAGTAAGACTAGATTTGTCTTATTAATGAACATTTTTCCGATAGTGCCTTGCATATATTTAATGAAAAACTAAGTTTCCTGCCACTAGAAAACTTTATAGTAGATGTAATTTAAAGTGTAGAAACAAAAGCAAGATAAGAGTAAACAGAATGCATTTCAAATATATTTGTAGCTTCAGTGAAGATAACTTCGGTTTTCTAAGCTTCATCTATAATTATTATATAATGTTTATGTAGTTATATAAACATCAAGATAATACTTATTTGTATTCTAACATATTTTAATAAATCAGCTAATAATATAGTGTCTGTTCACTTCTCTATTTGAGCTTTCTACTGCTGAAAAAAAAAGTTGTTTCTTATCTGATATTACTGATTATTAAAAAAATCAAACCGAGATAACTTTGGGACTTACTTAGAGTTCAAGAGGTGCTTGTTGGTGCTGGCTTAATGTGAATGCAGTTTATTTTATGTAACAATAAATGTTTCATTCCCACTTTTCCCTCTTGTTCTACACTGACTTGCGTGGGAAAAGAAAAAAAAAAAATTTTACATCAACATGTAACCACTTTCCCCCAAACGCTAGCATCCATTTTGTTGAATTATTACACTAAAATTCAGGTGTCTCAGTAAACCTAACACATCTTGTTTTTTACTCCTCTCTCCATATACTTTCCAGAGGATGCCTTTTCTCAGCAAAATGAACCTCCTTTGTCTAACTTTGACTAAAGGCAAACCTTTACAATTTTAATGAGAGATATTTCCAGTATAATGAATTAGACCAAAAACTCTCCCTCTCCCTCCTTTTGTTTCTCCTTTTGACCTCCCAAAACTTTCTAATTAAGGAGATTATAATCAAAACCAATACCAAGTTTTTGAAATCAGGTCTCAAAGTTGAAATTCAAAGTAACAAAACTAAGCTACATGTCTGGCTTTTAGACCAGTTTTGTTAGACACAGCTCACATTCTGCCACCTCCATTCATGAGTAAAATCTGTATTACTATTAGTATAATAAAGCTACTTTTGCAAATATTGTTCATAGATACAGATATGCACAAATAGAAATTTAGCTGCTAGTAGAAGTCAGAAGCTCCGATAAACTGTTTCTTCGTTTTGCTGAAGGCTTTGGGATACGACTTTTTGTCATAAATGTTAGATGTCAAATGTAAATATTACATGGCATAGAGCAGCCTTTCTACCCATCTGGATTATACTCTTGCATTATCTTCATACAGACAAAGGAATTATTGATTAGCTAGTGCTGCCTAAGAGGCAGTATGGTTTAGAGTTTGGATTCTGAACACGCACCACTTGGTTTCAAATTCTAGCTCTTACTAGCTCTGTGACTGGGGAAGTGATTTAATTTTTTGTGCCTCCATTTCCTTATCTGAAAAATGAAGATAATGATATTATCTACTGATGTTGAGAGGAGTAAATAAGTTAATAGGTGTAAAGGACAGGAACAATACCTGGAATGTATCATGTACCTTTTAAGGGTGTCCTGTTACTGGCTATTACTGTTACCTAATTTCAAATTTGCTACTTCTTGTTGTCTTTTAAAATACCCCACAAGGAAGAAATGGCAGACATGCCTTAGTATCCTATTCCAGTATTTTGCAGTTTTCATTTTTAATGAAGTCTTTATAATTATTCTATCTAGGAAATAACTGCATTCTCATCATGCTCTGGGCCTTTGAGAAGAGGCACTGTCATGAACATAAGCCATTTTCATACTTGAAAGCAGCCTAATATAGCGGAAAGATCATGCATATATTAGAGTTAAAAACCTGAGTTCAAATCTTAGCTCTACCATCTCCTGCACTGGGCCTTATGCAGGCTCTCAACCCCTCGAACTTCAGTTTCCTTGTCTATAAAATGAGTATAGTGATTTGTATTAATTAGGGTTATTTTAGGGATTAGCTAAATGTACATCATCTAGCACCTAATAAGCTCTCGATAAGTAATAGTTTTATAGCAGTAAGTACAAAGGTGATAAAATAATTTTATAGTGATAGGTTTAGTTATTGATCAGGTATAATCATACTAGGGACTACTGTACAAATTACTACTGAAAAGTAGTAACCACCAATTTATTATTTATCATTATATAAATAATTAGACTACTCTTCAGATCATTGTTGCTACTGAAGGATAAGCCGACCTTAAGTTTCCTTTTTTGCTAGGAAAAGTAATCCAAGTTTCTTTACTTTCTGTTTCCAACCTTTACATTTCTTCTCTGAACCTTCCAACTGATCATGTCATTAATAAATCATGGATACTAAATTAATACAGAGCTCACTGAGGGTCTGGTCAATTCCATTCATGTTGAAAAGAACATAATCATTACAGCATGGTTTTCTATCAGTTAATCGCTTTTCTAACAGAATAACGTTACTGACTTGTGTGGTTATGAGTACCCTATGACCCCTCTGTCCTTTTTTTTGTCATTTGACTAGTCTTCAGCTTTCTTCTTTATAATTTTCTGCTTGCTTCTAAGTTCTTTAACTGTATCATTCGTTTCATTTATGACCAGGAAACACAAGAGGTGTTAAGTAGAAAATAACGTAGTTTATTTCCTTGCTGCTATGATATATGTAGTAAAGCTTTGCCAACAAAGGGAAAATATGGTGTGACCAAATGGGTAAAACTTTATTATCACCGCCCCCCACCCTTGTTGCTTCTGATAATGATAATAATGTATACGAGGCCACTTTGTTATCAAGAAAAGATTTTGGCAAAATACACCATTGCCACATAGAAATAACATATTAAAAGAGTTTTCAAAAGATGGACTTGCTGCTGTGGAAAACATCTCTTTTTCTATGCTGATCTCTATAACATATTAAAAATTGTTAAACCATTAAAATAAAAAGCCCAACACCTTATAACTCTTGAGTCTTTTTTAGAGTTTCATTGAGTGCTTCATTTTTCATTCATCATGTGAATGAGCCCATGGTTTCTATACTTTCATATGTCTGCATTATATTATTATGTAAACTTAAAAAATCTTCCTGGTAAAAATAAAATATAAGTCAGTAAATTTCTTTGGTATAATTTTGATTAAATGTACTGAAGACTGATGATGATTCTTTTTTTCCTATTGACTATATTAGAGTGTGTTTAGGTGAATTAAGAATATAAATATGTGTACTGCTGTTTCACTTTTTAAGGTTGACTGCCTTTAAAAGCCCGATTAGAGAGAACTAGCTTGGCCAGAGGATTTTAGATTAAATCCTCTAAATGCATGCTCACTTAGAAGCTAAATTAACAAAACTCTCTTCATCAACTTCTCAAGTTTTCTCTTGCATGCCCATGGTAGCTAGAAAAATCACTAGTAGAACGGACAGCGTCTTTGACATAAATTTAGAAGTAAAACTCACATGTACTTATTCTTCTACGTAGTGTCTCTTCTTGCAGTCAAAACAGAGCCCTTGAACAGCAGTGAAACCACAACCACGACTGGAGATGGAGCGCTTGACACTTTTACTGGGTCAGGTAAAGCCTTTAGCTCGTGTGTCCTTACGTACACATGGGGGTGCATCCACATCTTCCTCCTTGGGAATAAACAGCATAAGCATCCAAGCTCTTAGAGCTTTGATCTTTATAAAGTTAGCAACAAATTCTTATTTTCCATGATGAATTGTCATAGCATATACATTTTTATAAATTATATTTAGAATAATTTTGCTTGATATTTTAGTTGACAGCAAAAGTCCCATGACTTTCTTATTACAGATAAGTAAACCTAACTTCCTTCAAAATTATTTTATACATTGTTTAAGTAATTTAATAATTAAGTTGTAGCAGCTGACCCTGCTTCTTCACTGTACCCATTTGAATTGCATAAAAACTGCCTTGTTTAACATTCGAGATGTAAAACTATCCATTTGATTCCTTCTAAATAACCTTGTTTCCTCTCTGGGTTTAAAAAACTCCTCCTGTGTAAGCAGCTGAGTGACAAGTATTAAAGGTTAATGGGCTGCGGGAGAGAACATGCTGGTTGCATTAGAGCCCAGCCTCTGAGAGCACTGGTATGCTTCAAAGAGAACAATAGCACGTCTTTAAACATCAATCCCTTCAAAACATAAATACCTGATAACTCCCAGCTGGGCACAAAGGACATGAATTAAGTTGACTTAATTAAAGATTTTTTTTTTTAAGCTACACTATCTGTTTGGCTTATTATCTGGTAAAAGGACTTTTCTAACCTGAGTAGGAATAGGTGCGTCAGAAAGAACATTAAACCTAGGAAAGTATTTGTGGTAATTGAATCTCAGTTCTGTTATTCTACTTTAATACGTTTTACATTTATCCATATTCTCATGTTACAAGGATTTTTTGTCAGTATGTTTTATGTAAAAATACTTGAGATATATCTTAGAGTATTATGTCATTATAGCATATATTTGATTTTTACAGATGATCTAATTTTACTGCTTCATACTGATTAGAAGCAGTTGCCATGTCTACATAAATATTAGTACTCCAAGAAAGAAAGAACAGTACATAAACTTGGCATAGAGACTCATATGTACTAATCCACATCTTTTCTAGCAGTTTACCTGCCTCTCAGGAAATAAATAGGTATCAGTTCAGCATTCTGTATTGCACACTTACCATAGCTTTTGTAAACTTTCTGCAAAGTAAATCTATATGAACACATGTTTAAGGAAAGGAATGGAGTTATTAACTTATTGGTGACATAATTCATTAGCATACTATAAGTTAATTGAAAGCTGAATGACAAAACTATGAAGTGTTAACTCCACAAGGAATTTCAGAGCTCTCTAATCCATTTTATAGACAGGAAAAGTTAAAAGTGGTTAAGGCCATACAGTCAAGGCCTCACAGCTGGTCAGTGGTATAAATGAGTGTAGAACTATGTCCTGATGATCAGTCCCTGAATCCTTTCTGTAGCACCCCGTCAGAAAAGAGATGGAAAAAAAAAATAGGTATAAACAATCATCCTGTCTGAAATTCACTCATATTATCTTTGTAGATATTTTCCCAATTTTTTAAAGAATTACCTAGGGACGTGCTGTCCAATAAGGTAGACACTAGTTATATGTGGCTATTAAAATTTGATAAAATTAAAAATTTTATTTTGTGTTTTCATTTTCATAGCAATAATGCACTAAGTATATTTTCAAGAATGTTGTCAATCAAATTTTGAAAATCATCAAGTATGACTAGAAGCGTTATGTTCTCAATATTTTCAGCAACCAAAATTTAACTGAATTTTCACGTTTAAACACATTTCAAGTATTTAACAGCTGCATGTGGTTAGCAGCTACCATATTGGACAACTCAGATACAGAACATTTCCAACACCATGGAAAGTTTTATTCCACAGCAGTGATCCAGGGCAGGGAGTATCAACATCAGCACTGTTAAAGACTTGGGCTAATTATCATGGGAGAGCTGTCCTCTGCACTGCAAGATATTTGGCAACATCCTTGCATCTATCCCAAAATGCCAGCAACACTTCCCCAGATGCTTCTGTACTAAAGAAACAACCAAAGATGTCTTACTAAAGACAACCAAAAATGTATCCAGTCTGTTTAATTGTCCCTGGCAGGCAAAATTCTCACCCCCATCCCATTGAGAGTCACCAGTCTAAGATAGCACAATAATAAGAGTAAAACCTTGAAATTGCTTTGACACCATCAGAGAAACTGACAATAGACGGTAAACATTTATTTTAATTAATTTTCAGGGCATTTTGAAATCAGGTAGTTTTGCTTACTGCTGCATGCAGAAATGATGGAATGTAATGAGTTGAGTGATTTGGGTAGTGTTTATGATTAATCAAATGACTGTGGGGAATAAAACAAAGGTCTTTACAAGGTATTTCAGAAATCATTCTGGAAATGAGGCTGCCCTTTGTGGGAGCAGTCTTTACTTTATCTGCATAATTTCCACTGACTTTAATCCAATTTTGTTGTTCTTTTCAGTTATCTGCAAATTTCTGAATTAGAACAAAATGTATACATTTTAGTAAAGAAGCATAAACTTTCCTACATGAACATCGTAGTTTTCTGAACCAAAGGTCTTGTGTTCTATTTAGAAAATGAACTTATAGATGTTAATAGAAATTTGTAAAGGTTAGTTGAGCCTTTATAGTGTTGTGGGTACATTATTCTAATGATGTTTAGATTTATCATTAGAGAGAGGAAACATCTTATATATTCAGAATTGAGTTAATGTATATGGATTTTTTTCTGAAATGTGTAATTTTGCTCTGTCTTATTAAAAGCTACTGCAATGAATATTTATCTTCATTATTCAGTGTCTCTTTGAAAAAGTCTTCTATTTCACAATATTGATAATAACTGATTAATATAGCCCAAGTCTTGATATACCAAAGAGAAATTCTATAAAGAAGAGACGAAAGAATCTATAACTAAGCCTCATTTAGCTATGTTTTTGTTAAATAGAGTATTTGCTATTGTGAATTGATAAATTAGGATGAATATCATTGTAATAAAACTATTATTATGTAATCTATATTTAATGCCCATTGTGTAGTAGAACAAAGGGTCTGTTTTCATTAAGTTGATTTGAAAATTTAAAACATTCTTTAAGTTTTAATAAGTAGGTAGAAAATTATTAGTTTATTGGCCAATTTATTTTCAACTATACATAGCAAATTCAGTTAAGTTTTGGTTGCTGAAAATGTTAAGAACTAACACCTTTAGTCAAATTTGATGATTTTCAAAATTGACTGATAATATTTTTGAAAATATACTTACTGCATTATTGCTATGAAAATGAAAATATTCTTTCTGTATTCAGAGCTTAGAGGCAAAATAGCATTTTAAACACATTAAATTCTGCATGTTTGTGAAGTAGTAGATCACAAGGGTATGATCTATATAGAAATATATCATGTTTCATAAAATAGTTAACAACCTAAATCTATTTGTCACTTTTACAATTCTGAAAGTTTAGCTTCAGAATTATTATGAACAACTCAGAAAGGACATAGTACTTTGAAGTATAACTATGATTGATTGGACTAAACTAATTCCAGCACTGCATTGTGTACGACTTTAATCTTTTTGAAAAGTGAATGAACAGCAGATGGCCTAATAAAGACACTCTGTGTGCTTGCTCAGTGTGGATTGGCTCTGAGGGGACTGGCTCACACTTTAGAGTCCATATATTTGCAAAACATCTGTCTTAGTCAAGGCAGATAGTTAAAGGAAAGAGAAACTTCCAAGCTTTTGGATATATTCCAGTTCGGAGCCCCATGTTTGGATGAACTGTTAATAGGTCCTGACTTTCACCTTTAAGTTCTTCTCAGAAAATTATTATCTCTGATAGTTCAAACTATATTTGTAAATATAATTGCTACTGCATTTTGTGATTATGTTTTAAAGAAACTACCTGTGCTTTCTCTAGTTATTACAGGAATATTTTAGATTACCTTTTTAATTTTTCGTCTGATGGGTAAAATGAAAGGAAATAGAATTACAGTAGTATTTTACCATTAGAAAATGAAGTTTGGAACATCACACTTTTCTTATTTTGTATGTATTTCAATTAGAATAAATATGGAGGAAGAGCAATGCATATTTGCCATCACATTTGGCATTTTAAAATGCAAAGTTTGCAAATTTTCAAAATTTACTTTTAAATTATGAAAGCTTAATTACCCTATAATCAAATATATTTATTCATAGTCTATTAATATATAAGCTCATGCTAATAATTTGAGAAAATGGAAGAGTGTTAAAGGGAATGATTTGTGAGACAAATGTTTGTTTCACATTTTTAACTAAACTCAAATCGGTTTAATTAAGAGAAAGTGTTTAGGCAGCTGTTTCTTTTTAGAAAATGAATTTTTGGAAACGTGTTTAACAGGGTAATTTCTTCAAATTGGTTGTGTACATTCTAGTGAAATATATTTATGAAGCAACCTTTGGTGCACTGGTATTTTTGTGTCTTACAGTAATTACAAGTAGTGGCTACAGTCCCAGATCAGCACATCAGTATTCCCCACAGCTGTATCCTTCCAAGTAAGTGGTCAGTAGATTCTTTCTGTTTTGATAGAAAAATTTTCCGGCATAATCTTAATTAATCTGTATTCACACAATATGGCAACTTTAAATTGGCAAACATTTATGTCTATACATGTATTATAGATAGTTGGATAGATACTTGGATAGATTAAGTATATAGATAAATATCCTGTACGCATTTGAAATAGAGATGTCCACATTTATCTTGATAATTCCCTCGGATATTTATATATACCTTGAGAGAAATATCAATCTCAAATTAGAATACACTGCTTTTTTGATGCAAATTAAAAAATGCTGGCTGGCTAAAAAACCTAAAGAGATTACATTTTATCTATGTCAACACTTAGTAGTTAATTCCATTATTGAAATTCTTTTATTGGATTTCCAGTTCTAATAAACATATTTTTGGAGAATATGCTTTATTGTTTTTATAACTAATGTAGTTACTTTATTGAGGTCAGTGGTAGATATTTCTTAAGTTTAACTATGTTGGATGTATATCTGAATTGGCTTGGAATCAGCCAGACGTGCCAATATTTTATATTGCTGATACATATACATTTAAATGTAGTATGTTATTTTCTTGAGCATCTAGAGTGTCTGCCTTTATATATGTATTGACTGGAGGTTGGATATCCTATGAGGACCATGATATAAAATGTGACATAATGAAAGGAATGGCATTCCTTTTTTTTTTTTTTTAAGAAAGCCTCCAACCTTTCTTTTTTCTTTTTAAAAATTTCCAGTTCTTGGGAGCGAATTCTTAGTAGGGCTTCTAAATAGAATTTCATAGTCTTTGCATAACAGTAAGTCACTCATGGTGAGTGTGAATTTGCTCATGAGCATATTAATTAGTGTATGCTCCATTTTCCTCATCTACATATTAACTGGAGTGCTATTTCAGATATGAGTAAGAATTATAGACCTGGAAGAGACACTAGATATGATATCTAAATCGAATTTCTCCTTTTACAGGTGAGGCATAGACTTAGGGAGTTTAAATTATTTGTCTAAGGTCACTAGACTGGTTTGTAGCAGAGCCTGAGCTCCTGACTTTCAGACTGTTGCTTTTTCATATATTGTTAAAATTATATTGTAGATAAAGAGGATTACTTCCTGGATATTATAGGGTTTCACTGAATCTAGGCTGTCTGAATTAATACACAGTCTTTGTTGCCACAGTAATGCTATTTTTCTGATATTTAGGCCCTATCCACACATTCTTTCTACACCAGCAGCTCAAACAATGTCTGCCTATGCAGGCCAGACTCAGTATTCGGGGATGCAGCAGCCAGCCGTCTACACAGCCTACTCACAGACAGGACAGCCCTACAGCCTGCCCACTTACGGTATTTCACATCTTATATCTTCTCCTCTGGTTATGGGCAGGGAATCCTGCTGGCTGGTAGCTTTGTATTCTGTTGTAGGTTACAACTTAGAAGGAAGATCATCTAACTAATTAAATGGTTTGCACATTCATTTTTCTAAACAGATTTGGGTGTGATGTTACCAGCCATCAAGACAGAGAGTGGACTTTCCCAGACCCAGTCTCCATTACAGAGTGGCTGCCTCAGTTACAGCCCAGGGTTTTCTACCCCACAGCCAGGCCAGACACCTTATTCTTACCAAATGCCAGGTAAGTAGCTACACATGAGACATATTATGGGAGAACTCATTCTTTGAGTGAGACTCCTTGGCTTCGGGCTAGGAATATCCGATCATGAAGGTAGTTTTAAGCTTTATCACAGCTCAGACAATTTTTAAAGAAAGATGAATAACTAGACAGAAACATAATGAAATGGTTTAGTATACATCAGGAAACATGACCCAAACCAAACTTAGATACTTAAGTTTAAGCTGCATAACATCAGCAGGAAACCAAGTCCAAGCAAAGCAACCTCCAAGCCAGACACCAGGTCAGCCGTGCATTTGGTGACTACCTAAGTATTAAAAGATCCGTAGCACAAACCAGTATTTTTTTTTTTTCAGTATTTCTGAAGTATGTAATTCTGCTTTGATTATACTTAAATTTGAATTAGTTCTTTTCTAAGTTCCATTTATTGTTGACCAATTGAGGATTTTTTGTTCATTCCTAAAATTTCTCTCTTCTATTAATACTATGTTGCAGCCGGGTGCAGTGGCTCACGCTTGTAATCCCAGCACTTTGCGGGGCTGAGGCGGGTGGATCACCTGAGGTTGGGAGTTCAAGACCAGCCGGAACGACATGGAGAAACCCTGTCTCTACTAAAAATACAAAAATTAGCCAGGTGTGGTGGCGCATGCCTGTAATCCCAGCTACTTGGGAGGTTGAGGCAGGAGAATCACTTCAACCTGGGAGGCGGAGGTTGCCATAAGCCGAGATTGTGCCATTGTACTCCAGCCTGGTGACAGAGTGAGACTCTGTCTCAAAAAAAAAAAAAAAAAACTATGTTGCTTAATAGGACTATTATATAGTATTTACTCCCCAATCTTCCATATAGAATCATTATTTTTTTTGAATTTTAGACTTCTATTAAAATTGGATTTTATCTTTTTTTTTTTTTTTTTTTGAGATGGAGCCTCACTCTTTCACCCAGGCTGGAGTGCAATGGCGTGGTCTTAGCCCGCTAAAACTCCACTTCCCAGGTTCAAGTGATTCTCCTGCCTCAGCCTACTGAGTAACTGGGATTACAGACATGTGCCACCACACCTGGCTAATTTTTGTATCTTAGTTTTTGTATTTTTAGTAGATACGGGGTTTCACCGAGTTGGTCAGGCTGGTCTGGAACTCCTGACCTCATGATCCACCCTCCTTGGACTCCCAAAGTGCTGGGATTACAGGCGTGAGCCTCCACGCCCAGCATGTTTTATCTTAATGCAATAGCTGCCAAAATAATTTTAGTGACATAGCAAAAACTTTAAAAGCTGATTACTATCTGTCATTTTCTCTATATGGAAAATCACAAATTTGGGGTTATATTACCATATTTGAACCAACTGGTATGACATTTTGGTTAATTGATTCAAATGAAATAATTATTTAGATATGTTCGACTGGAATAGCAGTGCTCTTTTTTACCTAAAATGTAGGTTGAAACATATTTGAATGCATGGTATAGCCACAAAAATCCATACAGCTTCAGTTAGCCATGTGACAGACAACATTTTCATTTTTTCCACAAACACTTTCATATTGGCTATTCCAGGTCAGGTCAGTTGCACTGATTACATAATACATTGCTAGTCAAAACACATTGATAAAATAAGTAATCAGCCACCTCAGTAGCCTTTCATTTTGCTTCTCGACAAGTATATTCCATAAGGATTTTTTCTTAAGGAAACCTATAATTGACAGCTCACTTGTTTTTGCCCTGATTTGAGAAATCCTTAAATTTCACACCGTGTAGTAAAGTTTTAGAAGGTGCTCAAACCCTAGATTTGTATAGTATAAACAGTTCTCCTTTGAGTCTGAACCCTAAATCACAGCTATTTTTGCTCTAAAGACAAAGGGAACAAAAGTACAAGGAGTTACTAAATGGGGTTCTGTATGTTTATTTCCCTTGCTAATAACCCTGTACAAATGTTGAGCTCAAGTGATTTTTGTATGTAAATACAGTTGATATGATTTGAAAGTTCCAGTAGTTTCCTGGAGGCAGTCTTAGTCTGTGTAAGATGTTATCCTTTGGGTACCCCTGCACTTCTTGACTCCTAACCATTGAATGTTGGCCTCACTCCTTATGAAGACTGTTCCCACATGCTTCTGTTTATCTCGACAGATTCAATAGGAAAGGGTTTACCAGGGGTTACAACAAGAGGGAGAGAGCTAAGCATATTTTCTGTATAAATGTCTCAACCTCAAATTTCACTATCTTCACGACAAATTTCAAAGTGTTTCTCTCACTGAATTCTGCAAAGTGAAATATTTTTATCACTTTACAAGGAATACTTTTAAAATGCAATTTGTTCTTTACCTCTAGGTTCTAGTTTTGCACCATCATCTACTATTTATGCAAATAATTCAGTTTCCAATTCAACGAATTTCAGTGGGTCACAACAGGTATAGTAGCTTTTTGTGTTTATGCTTTTTATATGTATTTCAGATTATTGAAGAGTACTTTCAAGTTGCCATGTAAGTGTATACTTTCCCAGAATAAGATTTCCTTATTTAAAATTATGATAGCATTTCAGGATAGTAAAAAATTAGCTATATAGAACTCTTGGAATATGTGTTATTCTGGCTAATAGGGGACAATAGTGGAAATGAAAAGAAAAGGAGATCTTTGAGATACGTTTGAATATGAAAAGACATTATATTCCCTAGTGGGGAATAGCCTGGATCTTTCCAGTATGTCACCTCATCTTCCTCTGCAGGCGTTAGTAACCTAACAGAGAGCCTCAACACACAGATGTTTGACTTTGGCCCTCTGGGTTCAATTTCCAGCTCTGAAACTTAATTAGATGTTTGACCTTGTGCAAATTACTTAACCACTCTGTGCCTTAGTCCCCTTCAATGTAAAATGAATATAATATTAAGGCCACACAAGAGATTGTGAGGATTAAATGAGTAAATATATTTGAGCCCTTAGAACAGTGCCTCGATACAGAGTAAACACTTTGTAAACGTTTGCTATCACTGTTTCACTCTGAGAAAGAGATGTTCCTAGGAACTTTGTTTAAATATAACGAGGTTTTTGTTCTTGGCTTATAAGCCGTAGTAGGAAACATTGGATCTTGTAATTTTTAGACTAATAGAATTTTAGTTTTCTGCCATATTATTTAATCCTTTATGATCATACACATATTTACTTATAAGGAGTAGTTCTATTATTTTTTGGAAACCACATCAAATGTAGATCTTTGTTTCCTTTGGAACATGTTTCATCAGGGGATCTTAATGTCATGTCCAAGAATTTGTCATCACCGATAACATTTTGGGCTGACACATGCTAGATATATTAAACACCAACTATCACAAGAAATCCTTACTCATCATCCTAATATGTAAAAGGATTTTGAAGGATCATTATTATCATTTTAAGGTTCTTAATTTTTTTAATAAAAAGCAAGTTGGGGTGTTGCTCCAGTGTTTTCATTTTTCTCTTTAATGAAGAAGGGAAACTAAATAATTGAAAAGTTCACTAAAGACTTTAAGTCAAGGCTTCAGGTGATGCATAGTTTGTGAGAGGCTGGGTATAAAAAGAAATCATATTCCTCTTCTTTTACTTACTTTTTACCTTCTGCTAAGAAAACAGAATTTTTAGTAGCCCAGAAAGGAACAAAAATCACAAAAATGTAGACTGTGGTCTCTGGGGAGGCTAAGAGGCGCAGCCCCAACTCCTTGCTGATGATGTTAGATGTGTAAGAACTGATTTTGTGACTATGAGCTGATTCTATCTCCTTCTTTCCTCTTCAAACACATAGGTTTTGATGATGTAAATCCTTGGATAAGTAATTATCAGGAGCAAAGTGAACCATATGCTAATTTTAAGCAGATTAAAATTTGTATACTGGACCTGGTTTGCCAAAACAATAGGGTATTTCACTACTACATGCTTGTAAGAGATGCCCACAAAGTAGTCTCTGCTCACTAGGATCACCTCAAAGCTGTGGACTCAGAAACAAATGGGGCTGAATCTAATCTTTCAATTATCATAATGATTGGTTTTCCATGGAAACTATTACAGAGTAATTTCTCTTTCAAACACACACATCTCAATTATTGTTTCAGGATTATCCATCCTATACAGCCTTTGGCCAAAACCAGTATGCACAGTATTATTCAGCATCAACGTATGGAGCGTATATGACATCAAATAACACAGCCGATGGCACACCCTCTTCAGCCTCTACTTATCAGTTGCAGGAATCTCTCCCAGGACTGACTAACCAACCAGGTACAGATCTTCACCCAGGTGAAATACTTTTATATGTTTTGCAGTATCTAGTAAAATGGAAAAAGTGAACACTCCAAAAACGTGGCTGAAAGCTCCCAGATAATTGTGCTGATGTTTAATCTGTGTTACCATCACTGTATAAGATGAGGTTCTTCTGGCATTTCAGAAGATCATTCTTTTAAGTGGGACAGACAGGCGATTTTAATCTCTAAATGATGGTGTGCATATGAATATGGACCTTTTGCCAGACTAATTATTCATTTTGTGAAGAACTTGCAACAAAGTTGTAACATTATCTTCCTTGAGTATGACTGATAATATTTCCTTTATGCTAAAGAGACTACATAAGCCCTTTACCTTTATGTGTTGTAAGTAGCTCTAGCCAGTGAACATTCCCTACATTACTGGGATTTGTAGATTCAGTGGTAGGTAGTTTAATATCTTTGTGCGATCAGTGTGTATTTGAAATCATTGTGTGTTTCTTTATCTGAAACTTGCAGTATTTGAATTGCATTTGCTACACATAATTTGACACAGCTGAAGTATTTAAAATTAAAAGCAAATTTAACAGAGACTCAGCATAATCCTAAGAAAAGTTTCAGGACTTTTGGAGAAATTATTGAGATGATTCTAAAAATCACAAGAAAAGGTGTAAGAATTAGAATAGTCAAAACTATTGTGAAAAATAAGAACGAAGTTTGAAGACTCACATTATCTGATTTAAATTAGACATAATGTACAGTAATCGAGTGAGCATGAAAATATAAACACGTAAAGCAATGAAATACAGTGGAGAGTCCAGAAGCAGATATATATAATATCTACTAGAAAACTGATTTTTGAATCAGGATACAAAGGCCGTTGAGTGGAGAATGAATAGTTTTTTTTTTTCCCAACAAATGGTGCTGGAACAATTGGACATCTATATGCAAAAGAGGAAAGAATCTCAACTTATATACAAAAATTAACTCAAAATAGAGTGTAAGCCTACATCTAAAAAGCTAAAACTACAAAACTTCTAGAAGAAAAAATGGTGGAAATCTTTGTGACCCTGGCTTACATAAAGACACAATTCTTACAAGAAAATAACAGATAAAATTAGATTTTTAAAAATTGTAAAGAACTTTTGCTCTTCAAAAGACACTATTACAAGAATACAAAGACAAAGCCATAGATTTGGAGAAAATATTTATAAAACACATACTGATAAAGGAATTATATCCACAATATATAAAAAACTCTTGAAAGTCACTAAGAAAAATAAAGTTAAGAATTTTTTTTAAATATCATTAATTTGTTCAAGTATATTTTTCTGCCTTCAGTTATTTGCAAGATCCAAATTCATCTCTACTTCTTTTTTATTCAGCTTTGATTGGGAGAGAAAATAGGGAAACATGGTCACAATACTGTAAACTCCTTCTAACTGGACCAGAGGGGCCAAGATGATTCAATGCCATTAAACAATTATTTATTGAGTGTCTATGAGGTATCAGCACCGTGCTAGAAACTGACATTTCAGCAGTGAATGAGCTCTTGGCACACCTTTAGCTTCCATTTAACAAGCAAGACAAAGATCAAATAATTACAATAGTGATGAGTGTTGAGAAAGGGAAAGTGGTTAAGTCATATGGGGAATATTAACAAGTAAACTAATTTGGACATAAAGTAAAAATGAACCTGATATTTTAAGCAACAGTCAAGATGTATTTATATCATGAATTGATGAAATGATAACATTCATGATTTTTAGTTCCCTGTTCAGAATATAATCTTTATGGGTCCAAGGAAAAATTATCTAGTAGATATAGCTTGTCTTTGATGCCTCTACATAAAGGCACACAGCCCATTTGAATTTCTGGTCCTTGTCCCTTTGGGGCTCTCTGTTTTGGCTTTTCAGCTAGCCTCAGCCTCCCTGGGTATCTGTACCTCTTGCAGGACCAGGATTAGGGTAAGGTCAGTGAAGCACCCAGAGCACAAAATTTAAGATGGAACTCATTCTCAAGGTTCTTAAATTTTGTGTCCTAGGTGCCGTACTCATTAGTCCCAGCCCAAATCACATGTTCCAAATCTGTCATGATCCTCTTTGGGTCAATACTTTGCATTACATCAAGGATCTTACTTTCATTCAAAGAATGAATTATTTCAGAATCCTTACTTAAGCAGTGGGGATACTTTGGGGAGGGAGATATTTAGTGACCTCTTATTACCCTGTGGAAGGTTTTTCTCAATGATGAATGTGTGGAGAAAACAAGGTAGGGTGAATATTTAAAAATGAAACCACAAAAGTATTTCATCGTCAAGATATCAGAGACTGAATGATGGACAAGACCAACAGGGTGTTTTTGAATTTACTAGACTACAGCTACCAAGAATGAAACCCATATATGTGTTCAATATGGTATTTGCTAAGTAGGGCTTTGTGTAAAATGTTGCTTTTGCTCCAATTTCCATATAATCATAAGAAAGCTTCTCTGCAGGAAAGACACAGATGGTTAATTTCCTTATTGGAATAATCAGTATTGAAAATAGCTATTTTATTCATATTAAATATATTAAATGCAGGCAGGTAGATATTCCGAGTGTGTGACTTTGGATGTGACACATTCACATAAGGAATTCTGGCATTCACTATCAGAATGCTGTAATTTCTTCAGGCTTTCATTGGTTGCTGAGGCCAAGAAATATGATTTGACATCATTTTCAGATTTTTATTAGACTTGAATTTAAAGACAGAGTTAATTGTATTTATAGCTATATTATTCTCTCAACCAAAATCATAACGACACACATGTCTGGATCTTTAAAGAATTCTGTGAACTCAGACCTTCAGCCAATGTAGTTTTAAGTTTAATTTAGCCATTTCAGATCTGGCATATGGCCAAAAAGCAAACAAGTTTATAACTATGGAATTTTTCTTTATTATTGATGGAATCTGATGTATTTAGTTCAAGGTCAGGAAAAGTATTTCCCATTGACTAGTTTTGCATTTTGGACTTAAAGTAGAAACCTAAAATTAAACCCACAGTTTTTCATAGAACATTCACTGTTGACTTCTACTTTTATAATGAAAACATACCTTACGTTCAATAAGAGACAGCTGGTTGTTCTGATTTAGTGATAAGCCTAATAAAATAAAGTGAGATATAAATATCCAAACCTTAAAAGGTGCAGTTATTCATTACTGTACTGATTAAAGGATAATTATTCAATCATGTATAGTATTGGGTCAAGAAAAGTCTAAGGCAATTTGGTAATGACTGATGTTATTTGGAAATTGCAAATAGCATTCCATTATTTAATTTACCTTATTAGGTAGTTTGACAGTGGATTTAAAGAAACACTGCAATGCTGATTAAGAGCTGACATTTTACTTCATTATCTTTCTAAAGGTCTTTCTTCAATGTAAAATTTATATTGGGTATATCATTTTTTAATTTGTATTAAGAAAGTTTGAGGACAGATTAGCATATGAAGATGAGAAATATTTTTATAGCTCCTTTTTTTTTCAAATATTTTAAACATCTTTAAAATCAAATATAGTTAGTCATGTATAAATAACAATATTAAGTTTTACCCTGAGACCTTGACAAACATTACAATACATTAGCTAATTGAACCTAACAAAGGTTCCAGACGAGTAACGGATCTTGCGCTGTGGCAAGAACAACGTTGCTTTATGATAGTTAACAACTGAAAATTGATCTATAATGAATATAAGGAGAAATTTTATGGAATGTCATCCATCCAAAATGTTTTCAAAATTCATGCTTAATAAGCGAGAGTTAATTTTAAACACCATTTTAATTGAAAGAGGAAAGACGGTTTGGGAATGTGGTAACCTTAGGAAAATTCTGTTTCAAAAATAATTAAAAATGGAACTTTCATGTGATTTTATTTAAAAGCTGGTGTATGTTCAGATACCCAAAGACTAATTTAATGCCTATACAAATAAGGTGAAACATGATTTACTATAAGACAAGGCTATATTCAACCCTGTAACTTAAAAATCTTATTACTGTGCTATCCACTCTCACCTAGGTGATAACATAGACTCCTGAAATGAACTATGTTGGCAATGTTTTAAGTGGAAATAATATTTGGAGCACAGGCATATTTTTTTGATCATATCCTGACATGCACAATGTTTCCCAAAGAAAATGTTAGAAGTTAGCTATGTAAAAATTACCATTTCTCAGAAAAAGTGATGGCTAGTTTTTTTTTCAGATTTTTTATTTAGGTTAATAACTGTTTGATTGTCCTTATAATTATTTTAATTTTTAAAATTAATGATAAAAATGACAGTCATAATATCTTTTTGTTTAAAAATCATGTAATTTAAATTTAATATAGTTTGCCTCTTAGAAATTTTCACTTTATACATATAATTTAAATCAAATTAAATATAAATCAGTTTATCCCTTAGTAATCCAGAAAGCTACTATAAAACGGAGATTTAGAGTGACTGAATATAATGCTTGAACTCATATAGTAATTCTGACTCTTCAGCTTGTTATACTGTATCTCACAGTTGCCTTGGCTTATCTTAACAACTGCTTCCACAAGTTACTCAGTACTCTCTACCTCCTAAGATACGTTCTCACAAGCTTTAAACATTTCAGATTTTTAGATATCTATGGGACATGCAGAAGTCAATTAGATAAGAAGTCTGAAATTTAGGATGTGGCCTAGTTGGAGGTCTAAATATCTGTCTGGGTCATCACAGATAGGGTCACTAACACATGAGAGATTTAAATCCCCTAGACTGTGTGAAGTGAGGACAGTGTTCAGAGGATGGGATTCTAACACACTATCTTATAAGGAATGGGAGAAGTACAAGAGTCCATGTTTTCTAGCTGGAGAAGGACTGATGGGAGTGATTCTAGAACTAGGCAAGTGTAAGGTATCAGCTGTCAAATAATGCTTTCCAGGAGGTGGTGTTTAAGAGAATCACATACAGCACAGAGATCCTGGAAAACAAGGACTGAGTCTGTCTATTGCATTTGTCAACAAGGTGATTTCTGGGGACTTTTAGCAGAAGAATTATTATTGAGTTTTGGGGAATGGAAGCTATATTATGATAAATTGGATATCAGTAAGTGGGGACAGATATGCCATCCAGTGCTGCAGCCACTGGCCACACGTGACTGTTGAGCACTTGCAATGTTGCTAGTGTAGATTGAGATCTGCTGTAAGCATAGAACACTGCACAACATTTCAAAGACTTAGTGTGAAAAAGAAGACGTAACACATATAATTGATAATTTTATATTGATTACATACTGGAATGATAACATGAATATATGGAGTCAACACATTGATTATAGACTGATGTGTAACATGGATATATTGGGTCAATTAACACATAAGTAATACTAATTTTACATAACTCTTTTTACTTTTTTTAAGCATAGTTAATAAAAAAAACTTTAAAATTTTATATAAGGTCACATTTGTGGCTTACATCATATTTCTGTCATATAGCATTTGTATGCACTATTTTAAGAAGTTTTATTTAAAAGAGAAAATGGAAGCAAATAGTATCTAGATGGAAATGCCAGGTCAGAGGGAAGGACTTTTAAACTTCTCAGTGACCCCAAGAAATGGGAGAGGCTGAAGGGAAGATGAAAGAGGGCTTGACTAATGAAGCATGACTTCCTTGGAGGTGGGGTTGAGAGTCAGGTTTGTAGGTGGAGGGATGGAATTGATCCGAAAGAAGACATCTCATTCTCTGAACTGTGACAAAAAAGGAGGTGAGGACATATCTAAATAGAGATAAATATGTAGGTGAAGGTATAGACAGGTAGTCGAAGGCATATGGTGTAGAAAAGACGTTCACATTTAATAGATCATACAGATTAAAACTAGGAGTTTGTGGAAACTACAAAAGTTCTGACTGACGTGTGTGCTTGGGATTATAAATATTTTTTTGCCATAAGGAAGTTTCTATTGTATAGGAATTTGTTAAGATAATTAATAATGAAGACTCATACTTGATCTAAAAATGAAGTGCTATTCTTGACACAAGTCATGTTATCTATAGGAGAGTTTGATACCATGCAAAGCCCCTCCACACCCATCAAAGATCTTGATGAGAGAACATGTAGGAGTTCTGGCTCAAAGTCCAGAGGAAGAGGCCGGAAAAATAATCCCTCCCCGCCTCCTGATAGCGACCTGGAGGTATGCCTACTCATTCTTAAAGATGATAGTATGATGCTTTATTTTATTAAATGATGCATTCTATATCTTACAGTTCCATTATGTTTCAAACTTAAAAAAAAAAGATATATTATGAATTGAATGGACCTACTTTGTCATAGGCATTTTACAACTCTGAAGTTGGAGATTCTTTCTGTTCATTATAATAGCAAAATTAAAAGCAAATAACAACATAAAAATGATATTGCTTTACAGATTCGTGGCCTAAGATAATTGCATGTTTTGATCTAAATTGGCACCAACAAATTTTAAAAATATAGCCATTGTTTGTGGGATACTTTTCTATGTAACACTGTATTTGATAGCACTAAAGTAGTGAAAGATGTCCAAATGGGTAATTAAGTTTAAAAAGGTAAAAGTAATTTGTATAGAAAGAAAAATTTATCTTCTAAAAATAGACAAATTTCAATCATTTAATAATATGTGTTAAAATTTGCATATCTGAAAATTTTGCTATATGTCATTTTTCTATTTATGAGCTCTTTTGAGATATATTATACTAAGCAGGGTTGATTTTTATTATAAAACATCAGGAGAAACTATTCTTAACCATATTACTATTAATTCTTACATACTGCATACTTCAATTAAGAAAAAAATTGAGGCCAGGTGTGGTGGCTCATGCCTGTAATCCCAGCACTTTGGGAGGCAGAGGCGGGTGGAACACGAGGTCAGGAGATCGAGACCATCCTGGCCAGCATGGTGAAACCCCGTCTCTACTAAAAAAGTACAGAAAAAATTATCCGAGCGTGGTGGTGTGTGCCTGTTGTCACAGCTACTCGGGAGTCTGAGGCAGGAGAACTGCTTGAAACCGGAAAACGGAAGTTGCAGTGAGACGGAATCGTGCCACTGCACTCCAGCCTAGTGATAGAGTGAGACTTTGTCTCAAAAAAAGAAGCAAAGAAAAAAATTTGAACTTCCAGATTTAGTAAAATTAAGTGACAGACATTGTGCTTCTTTATAAGAGATAACTTCCTTTACCTGAACAACAGGAACAAGTTCAAATTGCCTCACGAACTTGACAGGTGATATAAATGAGTAACCAGGCTGAATTTCCCAGCAGACTGTGGGGAGCTCAGAGTACAGGCCCATTCTAAGGGACCTACTTGTCACTGCCATGTAGGAATGGCAGCCAGCCTGGCCGCAGCTTCTAGTTTCTGTACTGCAGTCAAAACTCTGAAGTTTGTGTGAAATTGCTTAGTTTTGAAATGTTAATGAATATGAAATCTTTCAAAACTCCAGGGAACCCAATATATCTGCTGGCCTAATAAGACCCAAAGGTCCATACTTGGCAGTTCTGTTTTGGGGTTACTCATTGATTCTTTTAAATACTTCTTTAAGATCTAATTTTTTGCATATATTGCAAAATTTTACGAATCCCTAAGGTATAAAACTTTAAAATATGTAGAGTTTCAAGCATGCTTCTTTCATAAAGGAATGAAATGAGCACATCTGACTCTTAAGCTTATAATTTGTATAATTCCTGTTCCCCAGGCTTTACAGGAATTGGATTTGGCAAATTTGAAAAAAAAAAAAAAAAGAATTATTTATTTTCTATAAAATATCAAGATGATACCTACCAAGGAAGGGGGACGTTTTCTGCTTGTAAAGAGATTTCTGTTTCCTTGGACTTTTAAATTTTCTGATATTTATTTTTTGTCTTCAGCGTGTGTTTGTCTGGGATTTGGATGAAACCATCATTGTTTTTCACTCACTGCTCACAGGATCTTATGCACAGAAGTATGGAAAGGTAAGAAATCAAGAAATATTACTCCAAGAAATCTTGTTAATTTTTTTTGTTTAAAATCAAGGACCATTTTTAAATGGTCCTTGATTTTAAATAGCTTTTAAGTGGTTTTTATTGCAATCTGTGAAATCTTCTCTTAATTATCTATTTCTAGTGTCTTAAAATTCTTTAATGTGAACTGGCAAATTTAACAAAGCTAATTAGAAATTGAATTCCTTGCTGTTTCCTCAAAAGGACTGAGTTTTCTACATCAAGACTAAGCTTCTTAGTCTCACATAATTATTTTAGAAAAAAAAAATTGTAAGCTGAAATGGACTTTAAAACATTATAAAATCATATATTATCTCCAATTAAAGAGCTTTAAGAAATTGTTTGAACTAATTTGTTGCAAATTTATAGCAATAGTTTCAACTATTGCTATAGAATGTCATTTGAAATAAGTGAGTAATCTTTCATCTGACAGATCCTTTGGATTTATGAATGTATTTTTCTGTAACTTGAGTACGCATATGATGAGCAACCAAGGTAACACCACCTCCCATACACCAAGTCAACAATAGATGGTCTCATTCCTCACCTGCCTTTCTCTCTTGTTATTGCTTTTATTTCTTTTTTCTTTTTATTATTATTATTTTGAGACAAAGCCTTACTCTGACCCAGGCTGGAATGCAGTGATTCAATCTTGGCTCACTGCAACCTCTGCCTCCTGGGCTCAAATGATCCCCCTGCCTCAGCCTTTTGAGTAGCTGGAATCACAGGCTCACACCACCACACCTGGCTAATTTTTGTGTTTTTAGTAGAGATGGGGTTTCACCATGTTGGCGAGACTGGTCTCAAACTCCTGACCTCATGTGATTTGCCTGCCCCAGCCTCCAAAGTGCTGGGATTACATGCGTGAGCCACCATGCCCGGCCCCTATTTTTATAGTTAGCTTCTTAAAACATCATTGTTACAAACCTCTGTGAGTGTTTCTCCAAAGACTGATGCAACACCAACAGGCTTTTTGGATGAAAACATAGTTGTTTAGGCCATAACTGTTTGAATCTTAGACTCTGTAGGTCTCATAGTCAAACTAGAGCCAACTCAGAACATGTTGACTTAGTGCCAGTTACTGTACTCCAAGTTGTATCTTTGATTCCTTTACATATCACACTTACATAAGTATCTTCCTATGTCTTCATAGCATTCCATTATGTGATAATGTCTCAAGCTCTTCATGCAATTTTTAGCAACTATATTAAGCTTTGTCTTCTGGACAAGTAATGATAAAATTGCATTCAAGTCTGTCTTCCTAAATTACACTTTGGGTGAATCTGCATTGCCATTTGATTTTGGTATAGGTAATGGATATTGCTAAACAGATATGAAAGGTAACAATTTTGTTTAACAACCATTTACAAGGAGTGTTAGCCCCTTTATCACAAGTATCATCTAAACCAGTCTTCTACAAAGCAGCATATATACATGTGCACCAGACATACAAGACTCTCCACTGCAATAAGGAAAGGAAATATTAGAATTAATACACACATACATTTGTATCTCATATTTATTAATTTTTATTATCTGTTTCACAATGCACATACTTTGTAAATATGTTAACTCTGCTGCTATAACAAATTACCATAGACCAGGTGGCTTAAATAACAAACATTTATTTCTCACAATTTTGGAAGCTGAGAGGCCAAGGTCAACCTGTCAGCACCTGCCTCCAGGTTTCCACAGGGCAGTTGTTTTTGCTGTGTCCTCCACGTCACGTGGTGGAGAGCAGAGAGAAAGGGAGAGAAAGCAAACTCTTGTAACTTTTTATCAGGACACTAATCCCATTCAGAAGGGCTTTACCCTCATGACCTAATTATCTCCCAAAGGCTCCTCCTTCTAATGCTATTGCATTGGGATCAGGATTTCAATAATTTGAGTTTTGGGGAAACACATCCAGTCCATATTATAAATACATATGATAATAATTAAAATGTAAGTATATAATTTATAAGTAAAGCACTATACAGAAATTTGAAACACACACTCAACATTATACTACTGATAGAGTGTGCAATATAAAAAGTTTCCAGACAGTAACCTAAAGGATTTCTTCTAAATAGTATTGGCTATCAGAAGTACACGGTAAATCCTGTTGAACTGAACTGATTGTGATACTTTTGTGCAGCTAGGTTTCATATTAGGTAAGTGTTTAAAGTAAACAATCTAAAAAGCACATGGACCCAAATAAAGATCCCTTCAAAATGGTCACCATGAGGGGTTACACGTAAATATCCATGTTGCCTCCATACTGCCAAATCAGTGGTAGAACTCATCTTTTGAGATTGTTGTTAGCCTTTAACATATTTCCTGGCTTCACACCTTTATCCTTTTGTGGTCATTTTGATCTTTAAAAATAATAAGACCATTTGGACCCATGACAGTGAATAAGGAGCATGGTAAAACTGTCACTACATATATTTGTTTTATTTTTGTCAAAAATACCATGAAGTAATGAAGCTGCTTTTCTCAATTTACTCATAAACTGGCTTTAAGAGCAATTCCAAAAGCAAAGTTCAACTTCTCTCAGCACTGCTGCATCATGGAAATAAAGCTGTCAGCTCCCAGGATGTCAGCTGGACATGCAGCACTCATTTCAACATACAAGTTTTATTTGTTCAAAGTATTGCCCTAAAAGATTTTTTTCCGATACAAAATAGACTCTCTATGCATCCTGCATGCTTCCAGAAGGTTAAAATAGTACAGCATGCCAAAAGGGTGGGGCAAAGTTAGGGGAAAAAGGAAACTGACCTTTATGGAATGCTCATGATGTGCCAGGCAGGAAGCATCCTGCAGTATAAAGGGGTAGGCTGTTCTCTCAAAGCTATAGATGAGGAAACAAACCCAGAGGGGTAATAAAAATGTGTGCACAGCCACACAACCAATCAGTGGCAGAGATGAGTCCTAGGGCCCCAGATTCTTGGACCCCAAAACCCATGTTCTTTCTGCCACAGCACATCGCATGGCCTAGACAGTTAATATGCCAGATATGCAATAGAAAAATAATGTTTCCTAACGGAAGTAAAGACAGTTAGTGAGGTACTGCGTAGGCAGTTGGGTGAGTTCTCTTTTAAGTTGTAATTTTAATTATCTTCTCTCAGACACTTGAGATATGTTTTCATCAAGAGGTAAAACCTAAGAAATATTCCATGAAATAGAATGTGGCAGACAGCATTCAATACCTACAGGTGGGACAGAATACAGAAAGAATCAGAGGCACTGTTGGAAGGGGGTGAGAAAGATAAACTTACATTTATAGGATACCTATCATGTGGTTCAGCTGATGTTTGACATTTTAGAAGCAGTGGAGTGGTGGTGAAAGCCAAGAGCTTTTGAATCAGATAAACTTAAGTTTGAAAATCCAGTTCTGATGTTTACAGCTTTCGGATTCTGGCAAATTACTTAAATCTTTAGTTTCAAAATCTGTAAAATAAGGACAACACCATCTGTTAGATTGACCACATTGAATAATGTTTTTACTCAGGGCAATTTAAGAAAAGTAAAGTAAAAGTATTTTAGGCTATATTTTCTAATAAAAATAAAAACACCCTTCCCAAATTCCATGAAAAACAACTTATATTGCCTTATTTATTGCATTATTATTTATATTTTTCTAAAAGTTGTTTTATCATTGACAATTTCCTTAATGCAATTAAGGAATTGGCACTGCCTTTTAGCCAGTAAGAAATTAATATCTTGGCATATTGAGAAGTAGCTAAATAAGGCCCATCTTATGAAGTTGTGGACCACATGCACCTCAAGGGTCACTGCAGATGGGGCAGAGATGACATTGGGTAGCTTCAGCTTCACCACAAACCGTAAGTGAAAAGATGGTAAACTACAACGCCTCAGACAGACTGCATCCATTTAGCAAATCGTTAGTAATACCAATAGACATGTGTCTTGCTCTCATGGAGCTTAAAAAAAAAAATCATCTCAGGTAGTGGTAACTTCTGTGGAGACAATAAAACTAGGTCATATAGTGAGTGATTGGGGTGTGTGACTGAGGAAGTGACATTGGTACTGAGAGGAGCTAGCCCTACAAATCAGGAGAGAGGGAAAATTGGGAAGAGCATTCCAGCAGTCGGTGCTGATCTTTCAGTGTTCCAAGAATATGAAGTCCAGTATGGCTGGAAGATTGTAAGCAAGAGAAAGAATAGTACAAGGTAGGGGAAGCAGGTAGAATAAGATGGTGAAATAGAAACCTCTACTGATCGTCCTCCCTGCAGCAACACCAAATTGAACAAGTATCCACACCTTCAGAAGAACCAAAAGCCAGGTGATCAATCACACAATACCTAGTTTTAACACATATTACTGAAAGAGGCACTGAAGAGGAAAGACAGTCTTTGAATTGCTGATACCACCACCTTGCGCCAGTCTTCCAGCAGCAGCCAAATGGCACAGAGAGAGAATCTGTGCATTTGTGGGAGGGAAAGCGTGGTGACTGCAGGGTTTTTCACTGGAACTCAGTGCTCTTTCACAGCAGAAAGCAGCACTGGGTAGAACTTAGCCAATACCTATGGAAGGAGCTTTCAGACCAGTCCTAGCCAGAGATGAATCTCTCATCACACCTGTTGGAACTTGAGTTCTGGCAAAGTATCACCACCATGGGATAAAGTGCTCAGGGGTCCAGGCAGTTTAGGCCAAAAGGACCACAATCCTGGAGAAGTCCTGCTTCTCTCCTGGGCTTGAAGCCAGTGGACTTGGCAGACACATGACCTAGTGAGACACCAGCCTGGGCAGCCAAGAGAGTGCTTGTGCTACCCATCCCTCAGCCCCAGGCAGCACAGCTCACAGCTCCAGTAGAGATGTCTACCTTCCTCTTGGGAGGAGAGGAAAGAGTAAAGAGGAATTTGCCTTGCAACTGGGATACCAACTCAGTCACAGAAAGAAAGGGCAGCAAGCAGTGTCCTGAGGCCCCACTTCCAAACCCTGGCTCCCAGAAAACATTTCTACACATGCCCTGAAGGAAGCTTGCTGCCTTGAAGGGAAGGATCCAATCTTGGCAAGATTCATCACCTGCCACTAAGATTCATCACCCTCGGGCCCTGAATAATCAACAGTAGTAGCAAGGCAGTACTTGCCACAGTCCTTGGGTGAAACTCAGAGATGTGCTTGCTGGCTTCAGGTGTGACCCAGTGCCTTTCTAACTGTGATGGGTATGGAGAGGGACTCCTTTTACTTGAGAAAAGGAAAAGGAAGAGTAAAGAGGACATCTTCTTGCAGCTTAGGTATCAGCTTGGCAACAGTAGGACAGGGCACCAAGTTGGCATGTGGGGAACCTGATTCCAGGCCATGGCTCTTGGATTGCATTTCTGCACCTGCCTTAGGTCAGGAGGGAGACCTGAAGGGAGAGCCCTAGGCATGAGAGCTTTCACCACAAGCTGACTGAAGAGCCCTTAGGCATTGAATGAACATCTGTGATAGCTAGATGGTACTTGCTATGAGCCTGGGGTAGTCAATGGTGTGCATGAGCAGAGAATTCTCTGCTTGTGGGAAGGGTAGAGACAAGTGGAAGGACTTTATTTTGTGGCTTGGCTGCCAGCTCAACCACAGTAGAATACAGCACCAGGTAGATTCCAAATTCGTGTTCTGGCTCCTAGATGTTATCTCTAGACCTACCGGGGCCAGGAGAACTTGACACCCTGAAGGGAAGGATACAAGCCTGGCTGGCTTTGCCACCTGCTGATTGTAGAGCCTTGAGCAAACATAGGTGGCAACCAGTCAGTGGTTACCATAGGTCTTGAATGTGACCCAGTGCTGTGTTGGCTGTAGGTCTGATCCAGCACAGTCCCAGGGTGGTAGTCACAGAGGTCCCTGTGCCACCCTTTCCTCAGCTCCAGGCAGCTCAGCACACGAGAGAGACCCCATTTGTTTGGGAGAAAGTAAGGGACTAGAACAAGAGTCTCTGCCTGGTAATCCTGAAAATTCCTTGAGATCTTATCCAAGACCACCAGGAGGGCACCCCTATGGGTCTGCAAGAGCCACAGTGTTACTGGGCTTGGGGTGCACCCATTTAATGCAGATGGCATCACAGTGACCAAAAACTTAGATCACAACACTCAGGTTCCTTCAAATACCGCAAAAGCCCTCCCAAAAATGACAGGTACAAAGAAGCCCCAACAGCAGATACTCTGGTAAATACCTAACTCTTCAGCGTTCAGGCACTGATGAGCATCCACAATCATCAAGACTATCCAGGAAAACATGACATCAACAAACAAGGCTTCAGTGATCAATCCTAGAGAGATGGAGATATGTGACCTTTCAGATAGAGAATTCAAAATAGCTTTTTTGAGGAATCTTAACAAAATTCAAGATAACAGAGAAGGAATTCAAAATCCTATAAAATAAATTTAACAAATATATTGCAGTAATTAAAAAGATCAAGCAGAAATTCTGGAGTTGAGAAATGTAATGGATATACTGAAGAATGCATGAGAACCTCTTAACAGCAGAATTGACATGATCTCAGCTCACTGCAACCTCTAGTAACCATCATTCTACTCTATCACAATGAGTTCAACTTTTAGCTTCCAAATAAGTGAGAATACATGAAGTTTATTATCCTGTGCCTGTCTTATTTCACTAAGTGAGCTCCAATTCCATCCATGTTACTAAAAACGACAGGAACTCATTTTTTATGGCTGAATAGTGCACCACTGTGTATATGTACCCCATTTTCTTTAGCATTCATCTGTTGATGGATGCCTACGTTGCTTCTTAAATCTTGTCTATTGTGAAAAGTGCTGAAATAAACATGGGAGTGCAAACGCCTCTTCGATACACTGACTTCCTTTCTGTTGGGTATATACCTAGCAATGAGATTGCTGGATCATATGGCAGTTCTATTTGTAGTTTTTGAGGAACCTCCAAACTGTTCTCCATAGTAGTGGTACCAATTTACATTCCCACCAGCTCACACTTGTAATCCTAACACTTCAGGAGGCAAGGCAGGAGAATCATTTTTATAGGAGTTGGAGATTAGCCTGGGCAACATAGTGAGACTCTGCCTCTACAAAAAAAAAAAAAAAAAAAAAAAAAGTTTTTTTTAAATTAGCTGGGCATGGTGGTGCATCCCTGTAGTCTCAGCTACTCAGAAAGCTGACGTTGGAGGATCATTTGAGCTCAGAGATTGAGGCTACAGTAAGCCATGTTCACACCACTGCAGTCCAGCCTGGGTGACAGATTAAGAAATAAATAAATAAATTAGAAAATAACTAAGAGAGTTTAATTGGATTGTCTGTAACACAACGAAATGATAAATGCTTGAGGTGATGGATACCACATTTACCCTGATGTGATTATTATGCATTGTATACCTGTATGAAAATATCTCATGATGCTGTGTGCAGTGACTCAAGCCTGTAATCCCCGCACTTTGAAAGGCCAAAACGAGCAGGTCACCTGAGGTCAGGAGTTCAAGACCAGCCTGGCCAACATGGCAAAACACTGTCTATACTAAAAATGCAAAAATTAGCTGGCTCTGGTAGTGGGCGCCTGTAATCCCAGCTACTTGGGAGACTAAGACAGGAGAATCACCTGAACCCCAGAGGTGGAGGTTGCAGTGAGCTGAGATCATGTCACTGTACTCCAGCCTGGGCAACAGAATAAAATTTTGTCTCAAAAAAACCAAAACCCAAAACTCACATATTCCATGTGTATATATACCTACTATGTACCCACAAAAAGAAAAAATGAATAGTACAAGATGAGAACAGAGAAGTAGGCAAGGGCTGCATCAGGCAAGGACTCTTCATTATGGTAAGGTGTTTGACTTTTTTTTTCTGGTTGCAGTGGGAAGCCACTGGGGAGTTTTAGGCTTATCATTGTGTGCTATGTAGAGAATGGAATTTAGAGGAGTAAGAGCAGACACAAATTGACCACTTAGGAGACACTGCAGTAAATAAGAATGACCATGCCGTATATGGGAACAGTGCTTCTAAAACTTGAGTGTGAGTCACAATAACCTGCAGGGCCTATTAAACACAGATCGCTGGGTTGCAACGCAGAGTTTCTGATTCAGGCGGTCTCGGGTGGGACCACAGGTTTTGCATTTGGAACAAATTTCCAGATCAAACTCATGGTCCTGGGCTGCATTTGAGAACCAGTAGAATAGAATATTTTAAAGAATATTTAAAGAAAAGGTGGTACATATATGCCATGGAATATTATGAAGCCAAAAAAAAAAGGATGACCTTTGCAGGGACGTGGATGAAGTTGAAAACCATCATTCTCAGCAAACTAACAGGAATAGAAAATCAAACACCACATGTTCTCACTCATAAGTGGGTGTTGAACAATGAGAACACATGGATACAGGGAGGGGAATATTACACACTGGGACCTGTCGGGGGGTGGGGGGCTAGGGGAGGGATAGCAAGGAGTCAGGAGATTGGGGAGGGATAGCATTAGGAGAAATACCTAATGTAGATGATGGGTTGATGGGTGCAGCAAACCACCATGCCACATGTGTACCTGTGTAACAAACTTGCACGTTCTGCACATGTATCCCAGAAGTTAATGTCTAATAATTAAAAAAAAACAGTGGCAGTCCACAGTGAAAACTATCATCTACCTCCTAGGTTAGAGAAACTTAGTAAAAATATACCTTCTTTCTGCAGAATGAGGCATAACTAAAGGCAGGTGTTTTACTCCTACATCATGCGAAGTGGCACTGCAGTGGTCTCAAGTATAGCAAGCTGGGAGCTGCACCTATAAAGACCAGAGATGAAAATTATATCCTGAAATTACCATACCTACCTACATATCTACCTGTCTTTCTTTCTCTCCTCTCATCCATAATTAGTGGGCAATAATGAATATAATTTTTGACTGTGCACCTGGCCCTTTGCTGAGTGTCCTGTGAAACACATTCTTTCATTAGCTTTTCCCATCACCCTGTATGATTGACACCACCTCACACAGCTCGTAAGTGGTAAGGTCAGTGGAACCCATATCTCTTTGACAGGTTCTTAATCCCTATATTCTTTTGGTCTGACATTCTTTCCCCACAACCTATAAAAACAAAATTTATATTATTTATATTATTGCATGAACCCATATCTCTTTGACAGGTTCTTAATCCCTATATTTTTTGGTCTGATGTTCTTTCTCCACAACCTATAAAAATAAAATTTATATTATTTATATTATTGCATGAACCACAATAATATAGGAATGACCTTTTACCTATAAATTGTCCTGAGTAACTAACTTTTGTGTTTTAATTAAAAAAAAAAAACTTTTGGATAATTCTACTTCCATTAATAAATTAAACAATGTGAATTTCCCAAGCATCTTCCTAAGTGTTACCGCTTTTTGACTCTGTTCAGTTGTCAACACCGTCTTTTCCAAGCAGAACTCTTCCTGGACATTTCCGATGTTGGTAAATGAGGAACTTTGCTATCTGAGCCCTGCTGCTATGAGGCTGTTGATTGGTTTTGCAGTTGAGCACCAATTGCCATGTACAGTTTCTGTGCTGCAAAACTCTAAAATAGGAGCTTGTAAATTTGACAGGATGTAAACCAGGAATCATCCATCATGTTGGAGTTTATGAACATTATTTCTGTTCCCTGATTAATTGTATATATCATTTGACCTAATAACTTGCAGTGATTCCTTTTGTTTTCAGGGGAGGGTGAAGAAAGCTAAATAAATTGTGCTTTAGGGATTTGGTTTATTTTGGATCATTAATGTTTCATGTGCTATGAAGCTATGATTCTCTAAAGTTATTCCACAGTAAGGACACAGAGGAAATAGCCCAAGTCAGGGGGAGAAAGTGAAGCAACTAAAGGAAAGGTGAATGGCCACCTGGTAATGTGAAACTCAGATTCAGGTTCCCCAAACTGCTTTTTTATTTTAGACAACATCTCATGTAACAGCTGTGCTGGAGAAATAATATGTTCATCAGAATTAATCAATTGATTGCTTGTATATTGAACAGTCTACACACATTCATGTAGAAAAATACTTCCAACATAGCATTTAACTGGATTTTAAATGATAGGCTAGTCATGAAGATAAATACCGCCTTTTTTGCATTTGGACTAAAGAAAGCCAACATGGTTTAATAGGAATTAATAGAATTAACCAAGTGTTAGAACCATAGATCTGAGGCGCTCCTAATGGCAGTGCTAACAAACACCATATGCTTAGAGGTCTCTGGCTTTGGAGGGAGAATAATCCCGAGTTCAAATTCTGCCTCTGCCTCCTGGTACCCATGTGACCTTGAGTAGTTTATTTAGTATTTATGAGCCTCAGTTGCCTTGTATATAAAATGAGGAGAATAATAAAAGTAGTAATTTGATTCTGAGGGTTAAATTAGTTAATACATTAAAACTCACCGGAGTAAACATTCAATAAGCATAACCTATTTATTTAGTTTCAAGAAATCTGAAATACAAGAAACTGAATTTTTCTAAGGTAATTTGCATCGTATATTTGTATCTGTTGTTTTATTTCATAATAGGAGTCAGTCAGCTCAGTGTTGGAGAGAAGTAGCACTCTGCCAGGTTGACTGGAGAGTGGCCTTGGATGTATTATATAAAAGGAATGATTACAGAATTTGCAAGTCTCAAAAATGCATAATGTTTTTACTTGTTGCTTATAGTAAGTTTGATTGTGTGTGCATATGTATGTATACAGTGTGTGCATAAATATCATATGTATATGGAAATAAAGCCAAATCAAAGACAGTGACATATCTCAAACTCTACCTTAGGGAATTTGGGAATCATTGCTACCTATTATCTCCCCTTTCAGATTTTTGTGTTGGGTATATGTTTATTTTTGAGAATTTCTTTTAAAAATTAGATTGAATGGCTCGCTGTGATCTCATAAATAGCCAAATATATTACTAACATTTATTTAAGCCCATCTTTACTGAGTTATTGCTGGAATTATGTTAAAAAAGGGGAAAGATATTTAAAGGACATCACATTTATTAATTTGAAGCTAATATACCAAAGAGATTATGATAACCTCTTAAAAACACATAGAGCAGCCTTCTGTAACCTGCCCTGAAGGTTTCAGTTCTTTTTATCTCAGCTGATGATGATCATTTAATCTCATATCTTGAGGAGATGTGGGATTAGATCATTAACTTACCTTAAGTATCATTTAATCCTCATCAACCCTCTCCTAGGTCTCTCCTCCTGTAGCCATCACCTTTCTCTCTGAATTCCTGAGGAGCCTCATTAGGTGTGTTTATTTGCCCCTCTGCTCTACCACTTTTCTCTGGGCTCTGTGCTTTCTAGCTCATCCTCCCATGGTCAGTCTCACCAACATGACATTTTTCTTTCCATCCAAGTGCCACATTACACTGTTTCCATCTACTCTCACTGTGATTCCCCTTGAAGTACATTTATTTCATTATTAGTTTAATACATTTGGATTCTCTTCTGATTGAAACTGTAGAAGCCTCTAATGGTAGGTAAGTTGTGTGATGATCCTCTTCATCACACAATTTAAGCTTGACAACATTAACTGCTATTCAACTGCAAATTCATTGCTTACATTGAACACTTGAATTGTGAACAAAATCTTTTAATCCAAAATGTACTAGCTTTCACCTTTACCAGCTCCCCAGCAGGTAATTGGCTACATCAGTAAGAAAAAGACACCATCAGACATTTGATCCTTGAAGTTAAGTCCACAGAATGATCTTTATGGAGGTGAAGGGTAGAAAAGGTGCTCTTCCTCATAAGCAACTCTAGAAAGTCTAGCTCTCGAGAAATTATACTAAGCCATAGTTCTACTCAAGTCTGGTCATCCTTTGGAAGCACCCCAAAGGATGCTTTCCAAGAGGCTTAGCTCTTGGAAAGCCAGAAGGTCAGGCCAGCTCTGATTTTTCTTAACCATCCCAGTCTCTCATTATAAGAGCTCATAGACCAGTGTTTATTCAAAAATAACATATATATGAATCACGTGATAATCTTGTTAAACTACCTGGCAAACTAGATCTGGGGAAGGGTCTACACATGTGCCTTTGTAAGAGGCTCCCAGATGATGCCAATGGTGCTGGTCTGTAAACCACGCTTTGAGTAGCAAGGTTGTCATCTGCTGACTCTTGATCTCATTTGTACATTGGACTCACTGCAGAGCTTTAGCATGACCAATGAATGGGCCCACCTCAGAGAGTCTGATTTAATTGGTATGGCATGTGGTCTGAGCAACAGTTGTTGTGAAAGCTCCACGGGTGTTTCCCATCCAGAGTGGAGTTTGAGAACCCCTGTCTTAGATGTCATCCTCCCAGCTTGGAGTCCTCCTTGCCTACCACTGTAACCCCACTTTTCTATAACTCTTCTCTGTCCTTACCCCATTATTTCTCCATCAGACTCACCTTGCAGAAAACTCCACTGACTGCCTGTACCTCAACAGCTGAATGTGGCCACAAATCTCAAGTGGGTGCAAGCACTCTTGGGGTGATGGACTCTTCCTATTGCAGGTTTTAAAGAGCTGAAGGGAGAGCAGGCATGCCTCTACCAATTCTGTACAAACCTCCTCAGTTACTAGGAAAAATGCAAATGAATTCTATCATCTTTGTGCCACCAAATCTGTGCCACCAAATCTGTGCCCCCTACGTCTCTAGCCATAGTCTCTGCTGTGTCTTGCACCTCTCTTATGCCCTGGTTCCCTGCCCCTCCCCTACCCAAGGAATCGACTCCTGAAAGGACTTCTTTCACTGAGCCACCAGTTTCTCACTCTCCTAGATTCTTCCCATCACCATTGTATCTGCTGTCACATTCCTGTCATTAGAAAAGCTTCTTGAGCCCATTTTCCCCTCCGGTGACTACTCTTTCCAGCTTTGCCATAACATGATTCCTGCCAAGTCTGAGGAGCCACCTTGTTGCCAAATCAAGTGTTCCTTCTTGGTTTATCTTGCTGAGGCCTCTCACATACATTCGGAGTACTCTTGCATTCTTAAAATCCTTATTTCCCTCTTTGGGAGGCCAAGGCAGGCAGATCACGAGGTCAGGAGTTCGAGACCAACCTGGCTAAATGATGAAACTCCATCTCTACTAAAAATACAAAAATTAGCTGGGCTTGGTGGTGAGTGCCTGTGATCCCAGCTGCTCAGGAAGCTGAGGAAGGAGAATCATTTGAACCAGGCAGACGGAGGCTGCAGTGAGCCGAGATCACGCCATTGCACTCTAGCCTGGGTGACAGGGCAAGACTCCATCTCAAGAAAAAAGAAAATCCTTGTTTCATTTCTTCTCCCTGGTCAGGGTCCCTCTGCCTCACACTGTTTCTCACACACAGACTCGTTCTTGCCTCCAGTCTCTATGTATGTTCGCTACCATTGCGCCTGTTCATGCCTAGCTCCCTAGCCCTTTTCAGGCCTCTGTTCCTCTCTCTGCCATTGCCTCCTGAAAGGGGCCTTCTCTGAATTTGCTTTAAATTAGCCCTCAACACTCATCCTCATCACTTCTATATCTGCTTATCCTGGGTTTTCTGCCATAGCGTTATCACAACCTGGAATGCTTATATTCCCTTCATTTCCTGTTTGTTTATCAGATAGCTTATCCAGTAATAATATAAATCCCATAAGGGTAGGAGCTTTGCCTTTTGGTTATCTACTTTCTGCTTGGAGTTTGAACATGTCTAATACATAATAGACACTTAATACATATGTGATGAATAAATGAATGTTCCTGAAACCATTCTTCAGTTCCTCCTGAGAACTTGTAAGCCTGCTACCGATCCATCATAGACTAGTATCACAATTGTAAAATTTCCCTTCTGATATGTGACTGCATTTCATTTTATCTCTATGATTTAAAGGGTATATGTTTTCTGAAAAATCCAGGAACTTTCTCCACCTTGGTTCATGGAGCTGGTCTGTCGTCTTTCTTCCGTGATAAACTCGCATCTCTTCCATCTTTGTGCACACACGTCTACACGTGTGCTACGGGTCCCAAAGGACTAACTGTTCCACGAGCTTGATGTCTTTAAGAAAAAAGTTCTTAGCTTCTTTAAAAAGACATAATTGTTGCCTCTCCAGAGATATTTTTACAGTGCGTCCCTAGAGGAGGAATTCCAGCTGATGGCCCAATGCAGGGCAGAGGCCCATAGACAGACAGTCTGGCTCCAATTTATGCTCTATGTTCACATGGCTAATAGGCGTTAGTATTTTGATTTAGAGAAGTGCTGTGCTTGAACCTGCCTTGGTTATACCCTGGTAACATCTGGCTTAGAACCACACATTTAAAGGCCAAGAGCTATTTATTTTCTTCATCTTCCTCCTCCTTCTCTCTCTCTCTCTCTCTCTCTCTCTCTCTCTCTGTCCGTCTCTCACTCTCTGTATTCAGTAAAATGTCTGGGGAATAGTTTCAGTATTTTGATCGAACAGTACACAGAATAAATTGGCAATAGTTCAATTTGCCCCCTGTTAAACACTGTTGTAGATACTTGGAACGTTTTGGCACTGTTGTAATATGTATGATATATATCAGAGCTTCCACAAAACCCTGTGAGTGCCTTTATTATCCCACTTTTTTCCTATATCCAAGTTTTTGCTATCACTTCATTTTAGACCCTAAACTCAACACTCACTACAGTTAAATGCAAAAAAAAAAAAAAAAGGAGCTCTTGATTCATAAGGTGCCCATAATTCTACAAACATCCAAAGAAAATGAGCAAACATCTCTGTATAAAACTTGGATTCAATCCAGATGTGTGTTTGATTCTCAAATGCCTGATAAAACAGTGGAATTGCAGGCGCTGGCAGCTCCTTCACAGCAGTTTGGCAAGATAGAGGGTGCCCAGCATACAGAGACATTGCTAAGACTACACCCACCAAATTTCCAGCCATCTTTCTTGTATTCTTAGATCTGTGAGTCTTTTAGCTGGAAAAATGCAGTGCTATAATCTGCTCACTTAGAATTAGCTCTCCCAGTGACTTACTAAGCTGGAAAAAAACAAAAAGTAAAATTAGATATTTGAAAGTAAGCCCTCCCCAGACATCCTCTTAGAAACAAGATCACCACCTCTTACAGGCATGGTTTTCCTTGGCTTATGGCATGACTATCCCTAGCCCATCTGTGCCAAGCCTTTGGCATGGCTGACGAAACATCTCTCTTTCAACAGGCCTTGCTCTCTGGAAACCTTAGTAAAATACAGCTAGTTCACACTCCAGCAAACCACAAACCTAAACTTTCCCAGTTACAAATGATATTTTGCCAAAATGCTTACTAAGTCCTGGCTCTCATAGAGTGTGTGATGTGGAATCACCACTGCTTGAAAAACAAATGACCAGGCCTCCCAGTGCCGTGGGGTTACATTCCAGTGCAGTGTTCAACTGCAGTTTTTATCACACCACATGCCATGCTTGCTTGCTAGCAGATGCTTGCATTTTTTTTTTAAATTAACCTTGTTTGCATGCTTATCAGATGTACAAAATGCATTCTTCATGGATTTTCCTATCACTGTTTGAGTAGCACAGAGAGTTACGTACTTCAGAAGCATGGAATTGATCAAAGTAACAATCAAAAGGAACAGTATGTTTTCTCCCATCCCCATAAATCTGATCTGTAAATGCAAAGAATGTGAAGAATGAACATAAGAAATTAAATAATTGTATTTAAAACTTAAAAAGAAAAATTGGCAAATTATAGGATAAGAGCTTAACCAACCTGGTCTCCAGAAGGAAAACCTTTTAAATCAGATGTTTCTGAACTCCTATCTGAAATAACTATCTTTAGGGCAGTAATCATCAGAAACATAACAGAGTAATGTGGAGCTCAGTTTTATTGTCTTGCATCCGTGAACATTCCTCAAAAGCATAGCGCGTCACTAATGGAATTATATGTTTTCATGCTATAATTACATTTGATTTTTCCTGATATTTCTGTAGACTTCGTTCATGGTTCCATGACTAGGCAGAATAGTTTCATAGAATGTCTTCAGCCCATTTAATGCCTAGGTCCCTACAACCCCGCCAAAAAGATAGACACTAATAATAGGAGCTTTTCAACCAAAAAAGACAAAATGTATTTTTTCAATTTACACAACCTTTAGAGCTTTTATTTAAACAAAAATATGATAAAAAAAAAAAAAAAAAAGAAGAACAAATAATTTTATACTTGAAGGAAACAGAGCATGGGATCCTTCTGAACTCTGAAATTCATTGAGACACAAACTGACACACACACGAAAAAAATATATACACGCATATATAAATATATATATTTATATATTTATAATATATAAAAATATAAATATACAAATATTTATAGAATAAATATATATAAATATATATATATATATATATAATTTTTTTTGAGGTACAGTTTTACTGTTACCCAGGCTGGACTTCAGTGGCATGATCTTGGCTCACTGCAACCTCCGCCTCCTGGGTTCAAGCGATTTTCCTGCCTCAGCATCCCGAGTAGCAGGGATTACTGGCACACACCACTATGTCCAGCTAATTTTTATATTTTTAGTAGTAATGGGGTTTTACTGTGTTGGCCAGGCTGGTCTCAAACTCCTGACCTCAAATGATCTGCCTACCTCAGCCTCCCAAAGTGCTGGGATTACAAGGGATGAGCCACCGTGCCCGGCCTACTTATCAATAATTTTATTCTTGTTTTGAATAATTTTATTCTTGTTTTGTTTGTTGGGTAAAACAGAACTGATTTGATCTTTGGATATATAGTCCCAAATGGTTCTGTCTCTGGAAGACAGATGAATCTAGCAACACAGTCAAGCCACTGGATGACAAAATACCAGGATGCCATCAAGTATATGAAGAGTCAGCATCCATTTCTGAAAAATGAGAATCTCTGGCTATGAAATCCATGTAAACCTCCAAATGAGGAGATGTAAACAATTAGAAAATTATGCTGAAATCCAACACATTATTGTCTTATCTCTGTCTTCCCTCATAACAAGTCTTAGTTTAGTTCTCATACCTCAATGATCCCTTAGCACTCAATCCCTTTTCCTTAGCATATAATTCCTATTCTCCAGATTTTAATGGCTACAGAACACAGGATGACATCTCAAATGTGTTTACATTTTAGGGCTTCTCCCTCAAAACATGATGAAAGGAAATATAGGAATAAAATGGGTTATTGTAGTGGAGGTGTGGAATGAAGCGTGGTTTTTCCTTGCAAATGGAATCAGTTCAGACTGTAGATGGATACTGCTTGTCCTGACCTGGGTTGCATGTTCTTATCATAAATTGAGTAAAGTTAGCGTCACATTTCCCCAAGTTTAGATACATTTCTTGAAATGCCGTTTATTAGAACATTGAAAACACAATTTCACTTCTCTTTTCTCAAATCCCTGCAGTCTGGCTCCTGGCCCAGCCACTCAACCCAAATCACCCTCTGAGGTCTTCCAAAATAACTTCTCAGCCAAAACCAATAGTATCCTTCTAGACTTGTCAGCTTTATTCAAAACCTTATTCTTCTCCCTGCTAACACCCATCTGGTCTCAAATTCTAAGAGTTTGTCCCTTCCAGGTTTTTTCTTTTCCCTATCTTCAGAGTTGCACCTATTAGCAGTTTTTCTTTAGACATCATTCCAACTTTGATAATTTTAAATACAATGTTTGAGCATGAATTATTTCCCTATTCCAATCCCTATCCCTAAATGCTCCTTACCTTTTAGTCGTATATCTCTTGATGCCAGACCTTCAGCTGCAGTTAATTATGGTAAAGTAACAACTCTGGTCTTAATTTTCAACTCCTTGCTGCTGTTTAATATCATGGTTTCTGTAAACAAAAATTGAGTCATTTTAACTCTTTACTGATCCCTTCACCTTCATTAAACTTCCCAAAGCATATATTTTCTACCTGGATTACACTTACAGAACTAATGTTCTTTTAGCTATTCTTACCCTTCCGTTCTTCAGCCTTACTCAAATGCAGATTAGGCCAAACTCTACATATGTTTGGATAGGGAGATTCCTCTTACCCTGTTGATAAAAATGCAATTAAAAATTAAGTAGTGGTTGCACCATCCTCTGCCAGCTCTTCCTGTTCCACCACCAGATAACATTCTCAAGTCCTACAAATACCCAGTTGACCTATTTTTCTCTATCTTTTAATTCCCATTACTTTTCATTGTTCTGAAAAAGACATCCTTTCTTCTTTTTAGAAGTTTGCTCCATTCTTCAGCACTCCATCCAAATATCTTTCTCCAGACGACTTTCTATAGATTATATGTAAACTGGGTCGTATGAACTAGCTGGCTGCCTTCCTCCTTCTCTCCTAAACATACAGCTTCACCTGAAAAAGTATGCTGAGTCATCTTTACGTATGTCTAAATTGCCAGGTGTGTCTGTGCATTTGGTACGTCTGAAACTTCTGGAAAGTCACCTTTTCGGATAACTGATAAATTTTTTGAATCTTCAGTAAAAACCCATGCAGTCTCCTCCCTCTTCCACCACAGCAGTATGTGCTTAAAATATTTTTAATAGTAAGTGTGTTTACTGAAATTGTACCTCATTATGTATACATTTTCTTTACAGGATCCCCCCATGGCTGTAACCCTTGGACTCCGCATGGAAGAAATGATTTTTAATCTTGCTGATACTCATTTGTTTTTTAATGATTTAGAGGTAAGAATTTTACAGGTTACGAATAGTTGTGTCCAATACCAGACCTCTTAGATGGTTTCAATATCTGCAGATAATCTCAAGAAAACAGAAAGATAAAAATTTAGCTCAAGAGAAGCATAAGGTTCTTATCAAGAGGAAAAATTGTATATACAAATATAAGCAGAAAGTTAATTTGTGTTCATGGATAATACATATGTAAAACAAAAATATCTTTGAAGAGGAGATTGCTAGCTTCACTGTCCTTACTGTCCACAGCTGTACATGACTTAGTTCTTTCAGACACAACCCCCTTGGCACCTTTGGAATCGGCATTAGTTTTTCCAGATTATTAACCAGGAACCTATTTAGGTTAATCTCTAAACAATATTCACAAGCACTATTCATGGTGATAGCATGGGTCATTAAATTTTATGGATAATCTGAAGCTTAACTTCAGATAACATTATCATTCCCCATTTCTTTTCCTTCTGGATAAAACAGTACTAGAACTATTTAAGCACATTTGATGCATTTAAGCACATTTATTTTTTCATTTTTAAATTTATGTTTCCATTTTCAACCTCGAATGGCAAGACAGTGTCTAAATGGCAAATAAAAGGAAGAGAAAATAAAAACAACGGCAAAATGAAAGGGCCCAAGGAAGAATGGCCTCAGAATTGTTGAATGTGTACTCCAATAAGTGATGCCATCTGTGTGCTAATGATTTAGGTTATTAGACATTCAGATGGTAGAATTTGAAATAACTAAGTAGTTCAGGTTCTTGACAGAAGTACTTCTCAGTCAAGCATAACTATGCTAAAATAGAAATTTCCCTTTCATTTTTTTCAGATGACATGTTTAAATTTATTTTTTATCTTAGTTTCACAATGAAATAAAAGTTTCCATTTGTAATTATATTACAAATTGAGAGGGTTCAGATAAAAATTTTACTGAACCCTTACCTTGTTCAACATATTTTATGTTGGACTTTCCATTAATTACTTAACAATGTGTTGAAGTAAATGTGTTTATCATATTATTTATGCAGGGGAGAAACTGTGCAGTCCACAGCATACAAATCACATCCAAAGTTACCCGCTATCTAAATGGTAGAACTGGAATTTGAAGCAGATTTGCTTGGCTCCAGAGCACATACTTCTGAACCATTCTATGCTGAAAATTTTTCAACTGTGTGAGAAAGAAAAGACAAGTTATTGAGTGACTTAAATAAGTTTTTTTTTTTTTTTTTTTTTTAGTGACAACGTCTTAAATCCGGTTTTAGTTACATTTGAGACATGAGCATAAAAATGGGTGGTTCAGTACATCCCATCAATGTGTGTGCTGAAAATATGTGTAAAAGCATTTTGCTGTTGTTTTTGTTTTTCTATACAGCGAGTCAGTGTTTTTACTGAATAATGCAATTACTATTTGTTTAAAGAGGCATTCTTTTTTATTCTACAGTGGACAGTGTGAAAGATCAGTATTACTAGGCAAGGTTTCCAGTTTTATATAACAAATAATAATCACCTCTCTAAAACCTTACTTAAATTGATCCTGCTACTTATTAATACAGAATGATTTTATATATACCTGATAATAACAAACACATTTAATCTTTCCAGAACTTGAATTTTTAACATACAGTGATAACTTTTGGGGTTAGATTTTCTGGTGATCAGTATGGATGAGTTTTATTCTAAAGAGAATCCTATTAGTCCTTTCAGAGATGTAAAAAGAGAAAAGAAATTTTATGTGGTTGTATCCAGCTTTTATAATGCTTAGTTCATTTGGTTAATTATTTTTTTTTACTAGAAATAAGTGGAATAAATGAACTTTTAGCTATTTTAGTGGCACATTAGAAGCCAGATGAAATAAATTTACTACCCAACTTTTAAACAAACACTAAAGTGAGAAGGTGAAAATAGCATATAACAAATTCGTAACTAATTTTAGCAAGTTTGAAATGAATATTGATATATCAAAAACATATTATAGTCATGTATGGTACTTAAAGACTTTTATTTTAGTTCAGGTACTATGTTATACATATTTCAAAAATATTTGGCAGGATCTTTGGTGGAAGTCGTTCCTGAGAAAATACTGGTATTGACTTTCTGTTCTCTGAGCAGACAGCTCTTTAGTTGTGTTTTAGGATGTGGTAAGAATTTCATTTGACCCAAACCCTAGAACTTAGCTATTCAACAATACTGCCCTTAATAAATAAAATAATTGAGTTCAGTTATTTGACTGAACTCTCACTATACATGCATGACACACAGATGCTTGCACGTCCAGATGAAGTACCCAAGGAAACACAAACATTTATTTTTGACTTGAGTAAACAAGTACTAAAACTAATAAAATCAAAACAAAAGCTTTCAAAAACCATTCAGTACAGTTATCATAGCCCCCTATCCTTCTGCATTTGACTTTGAAAGGCAGCTTTACTTTCACACAATTTTTTATTTCAATAAACCTCTTATAACCAAAAATTTTCTTGGGCTCCATAACTAGAATTAAATGATTTCTACTGCTATTGACAAAAAGAATTATTCAAGAGAGTAACTCTATCATTAACTTATTACATCGTCATTGTTGTTGTTGAATATTTAAACTCTCAGGGTGCTTTTTTAAAAAATCTGTACATCTAATTTGACATTCATATCTTTAAATAGATACTGCAGCATATATAGTAGCAGCTGTTTCTCACATAATTCCTTAAAAGATACAAATTTAAATCCTCTTAACAGACATTTTACTGCATCCCGCCCAACTGCAGAGAAGGCAAATGCTCAATCTACCCTCCCCACACAGAAGAGAATCCTGGGTGTTTAATAAAGTGCTATTTCAGTTAGAATAACCTCCAGCAAAGAAGTCTCCAGGAAGTTTGAGATGGCAAAAATGAGAAAAGACTGCTGTGAATAATAACTGATAAATATCAGTGACAACTTTCTGGTCACTGTGTAAGACAAAATTAAAGTATTTAAGGTTAGCTCTAGAATATTTTCAAATGTTTGGGTTCTACTAAAATCTGTTAAAACCAAAACATTACAATTTTTTTTTCAGTATTTTACTTTTTGGTCAAAATGATTCTTAAAAAGTTCCTCAGAGTGAAAAATAATTGAAGAACAATTATTTAGCTTTTTCTAAACATGTAAATAATGGAAGTTCAGGCTTCTTTCACTGGACTGTAATCCTCCGGCAACCATCCAGAGTCAACAGGCATAGTTAACTAGGCATAAACTTAAAGAGAAGCTAAATTTGGAAAAACCTCAAACATAACTTCAAAAATGGAGTTTATGGTCCAATAAGTGTAATATACTGTTGTCCTCAGGAGTAAAAGGTAAGTTTTTGGATAACGTATGTACAAATTGATCATGTGAGTTAATACTTAATGTCAGAGGAATTCCTCTAAAAATTATAATAAGAGGGTATTAAATATAGAAATAACTTCTGATTACCAGGGAAATTTATAAGGATTCCCCCACTTTAAAAAATATAATTAATTTAGTATAAAAGAGAGACACAAACTATTTGCATGAGGAAAGATTTCAGAACTTCAAGAAATTGTCAACTTTGTGCAATATTTCAATAGTGATTTATTCAGTCTATGGACTTACCCAGTATGTCATTATCCCTAAATAAGAAATAGTTCCATCATTTAGAACTACTTTTGTGCCTCCATATTCTGGGAGAGAAACTTTATTTCCAACTTTTATGCTCACTGGTAAAATCTCTCCACTCTTTTCCTTAAAGCCCAGTCCAGCAGTTACTGTTCTTGCTTGCAATATGTTTACTGGGTGTTTGCAGGGAGCGTCATGCTGCCTTTGGTTACAGTTTGGACTGCACTCCTTTCAGCCAAAACTCAGTCAAAGAGGGGAAGACATTTTCTAAATACCGATTCACCAGGCCATGCCTTGGGGAGTCTCTGCACACTTCTCTCTCCCTCCCCTCCACTCTTGATATAAATATCTTTTTACTCTCCTTACTCATTTAGAATGTTTTTATTTTATATCATCATAACATTGTGTTAGAAAATATAAATGATTGTGTAATCCTATAAAGAATTAGCATTTGTCTAGTATTCCCCTATTTATTTAAGAATTGTGGAGTGATTATTCTATGCCAGATGTTCCTTCAGTAGGAATATAACCTGATGAACCAAATGCCACACTCCAGAGCACTTCCAGTCAGATTAAATTTTGGGTCCTTACATGTAGGTGGAGATTTATTCAAAACTTACTAAACCTATAATTTCTGTAAAGTATGTGAACTTTTAACTTACCTGGATTTTCAAGTTACCCAAAAGGTACTGATTGGGCTAGTCACTGAGGTTTTTTGTTGTTGTTGTTTTGTTTTGTTTTGTTTTGTTTTTGAGACAGAGTTTCACTCTTCTTGTCCAGGCTGGAGTGCAATGGCATGATCTCGGCTCACCGCAACCTCCGCTTTCCGGGTTTAAGCGATTCTCCTGCCTCAGCATCCCAAGTAGCTGGGATTACAGGCATGCACCACCACGCCTGGCTAACTTTTGTATTTTTAGTAGAGATGGGGCTTCTCCATGTTGGTCAGGCAGGTCTTGAACTCCTAACGTCAAGTGATCTGCCCGCCTCGGCCTCCCAAAGCGCTAGGATTATAGGCGTGAGCCACCATGCCCAGCCCTGAGTTTTACTTTTTAAAGGAAGCCTGAGTGAGCTCTACCACCTTTAAAGGGGAACAGGATTAAATGCTTTCAGGGTAGAAATCTGGAGACTAGATATTAAATATTTGACTGCCAGATACTTTCAAGCTCAATAATGAATATAAATACTAACTGAAAAACCTTTGTTTAGTATGGTGTATTTTCAAATTTAAACACTTTAAAAATTAATTTTAAATGCTAAGCACTATGTTTATCATCAGAATCTGTGAGTATGAGTAAAATACTTTGAGGGGGACCAAGGAAGCCCAAGATGTTAAACCATACTTATTCTGAGGTTACTATGATATAGTTATTATAAATAATTTATTTTTATTTATTATATATTTATTATTCTGAGAACTAGGCATTTTAAATGCTCTCATCAAATTTCACCTTTAGGTCTTGTAATATTGTACTGGAACTTTGCAGATTACTTGAAGACTGACTAAGACTCAGAACAGCAACAAGGATTGAATCCCTATCTAGAAAAGTTACCATTTGTTCTGAACATACAGTAACTTAAAATCAGGTCAATTGTGTGGGCATACTTACATAAAGTTTATTTTGCTTGGAATTTTGTAGCACATTCGAGATGATAAATCTTCATTATTTCCCTTTTACTTATAGTAGTCTTTTTGATTTGAAAATTTTAAAACTTGACCAAAAAAATGTCAGTGTCTATGATTAGTACCCTTTGTCAAAAGACCAGGACTTTAAAATTAATACCAGCATGGTTCTTTCATGGCTCTGATCCAGCAGGAAGTCGTGGAAATTTCACAGGACACTGTAATCTAAAGCAAGACCCTCTGTTGCTGCTGAACAAATGATAAATAATAGTAACCACCTGAGGTGTTCAGACCAAATAAATTTTGTGTATCTTCAAATTAGCCGTCCTTAAGAATGCACAACAGAAATGGCTGGAAGGAAGCTCAAGTGATCACGAAGATTCAAGAGAAATTCTTATCAATAATTTTTAAGATAAAATTTATTTTTTAGTTGCTCTAAAGAAACCCTCATGCCATATATTTTCTCACCCCTTTCTATGGCACTCTTCTGGATTTAAATTTTATGGAATAGAAATGGTGCCATTCCCCAGTAGAAGAAAACAAGAGTGAGGCAGTGAGATGGATGGGAACATGCTGCCATCTTCTGGCTGTAGTCTGATGAAATGAGAAGCTGGGAAAACCTTCAAACATGGTAACAAGCATCATTTGGAAATCAAATAACTTTTTCAATGTTTTTAACAGGAGTGTGATCAAGTTCATATAGATGATGTTTCCTCTGATGATAATGGGCAGGACTTAAGGTAAGCTATGCCTTTCAGTGCTGTTTCCTACAGAAATTCAGCTGTGGAGTTTTGTACATGTAATTATTTCTTTTTAATGTATTTTGGGTGTTACAGTACCTACAGTTTTGCAACTGATGGCTTCCATGCAGCTGCAAGTAGTGCAAACCTTTGTTTGCCAACAGGTGTGAGAGGAGGGGTTGACTGGATGAGGAAGTTGGCTTTTCGTTACAGAAGAGTAAAAGAATTATATAACACCTACAAGAACAATGTTGGAGGTATGTGTGGCTTTTTAAATCTAACAAAGGCACTCTGCGTATAGGTAGAATTCAAACTGTAGTTTCATGTTAAAGACAATTCTGCTGTAAAGGAAACAAGCAAAAACTCATTAAACCACATCGAGGCAGAAGTTTCTTAGAATTGGTGGGGAAAAATTTAATTACAAAGTAAAACATCCACCACTGTCGCATGAATTGGGAATTCTTTGTGTAACCTTCTGCCCAGACATTTGGTCAGGATTTATAGCAGGGCATTTTGTTTACCCTTTATCAGCTGGTGCTTGGCGCATTATCAGTGAAAACCACACAGAGGAATGGACCAAGGCAATGGAAAGAAGACCTTTCTCAAGAAGAGAGCCTCAAGCATTGAAGGAGAGTTGTTAGCGAGCATTATCTTTCTGGAATCCCATCATAAATAAATATAAACAGTTATTCATGTCATTTCAAAGACTTTAAATAGATTTATCTTTCAAAAAATCACACTTTATGACAATCTGTCTTTCTCATATATAGTGTCAACTATGATTATCATAGTTTTTAAAAGTTCAAATACTTGGCCGGGTGCGGTGTCTCACGCCTATAATCCCAGCACTTTGGGAGGCCAAGATGGGCAGATCACGAGGTCAAGAGATCGAAACCATCCTGGTCAACATGGTGAAACCTCGTCTCTACTAAAAATACAAAAATTAGCTGGGCATGGGGGCGCACGCCTGTAGTCCCAGCTACTCGGAGGCTGAGGCAGGAGAATTGCTTGAACCCAGGAGATGGAGGTTGCAGTGAGCCGAGATCCTGCCATTGCACTCCAGCCTGGGTAACAAGAGCAAAATTCCATCTCAAAAAAAAGAGAAAGAAAAGAAAAGAAAAGTTCAAATATTCTGTAGGTAATATCTAAACCATTTTATACCCCTTCTTATATTTTACAGGAGATATCAAACCTTCGATATCAAAAATGTGATCCTGCATATGTTTCTAGATAGATGATATCTTATTAGAATCAAATTTAGGTAAAAAAGATTCCTAAAATTTGCTATGAGGTCATATCAGATTAATCTCCCAGGATTTTGTTTCTTTATGTTCTTCTCTTTTTTTCTAAAAAGGAAGAGTAATTGAGGAACATAAACTAGAATCCAAAGTAGAATGATACAGCTAAGTATACATGTGCATACTATACATATGTGTATTCACACATTTATCATAGAATACAACATAGTAAATGCAATGTTCATATAATCACATATATCCATATACATCATGAGAGTGGGGCCATGTGTCTGGTCACCTGTTATCCCAGTGCCTAGTGGTAAAACACATAATAATACTCAATAGATACTAAATAACTCCAAGAGAACAAAAAAATATAAAGCCAAAGAGGATAATAATGTTAGCACCAAAAGGGAGCTCAGATAAGGAAGATATTTATTTCCAAATAAGAAATTGACCCCTGCAAGCTGCTGACTTGAATGGGGTTCTAGAGGAGAAACTCTGATTTCCTGATTCACATAGAGCTTGCTGTGCTCTGTACATGATGCTTCTGTAAAATCAAATAAGTATATTTTCTAGTTAAAACCAATGGTGGATAAGACGTTTAACTTTAAAATAAATGTCCCCTTGGGAAATCTGAGTTAATTTTTATCAATCAGATGTCATCATTTCCTTCTTGCAGGGTATTAATAAAATTATTTTAAATGAACAAGAACACTAAGAAATAATCTTGTGTCTTAGAAACTTTAAACAACCACGAATCTACTTTCTGTCATATATGAGCATCTCTTTATTGTAATGAGGACAAATGAAACTTGCTAGAAACTATGAATTTTGATTGGAAAAAAACATTGAAGTGTATATGTGCTCCCAGTATTCTGAAACACAATTTAAGTAAGAAGCTTTCCTTTTTAATGGATTTACATGGTCTTGTTTGATCATAAAAGCAAGAATTGGATCTTTTAAAATAAAAAATTAGCACATCTATATTTTTTCTTATAACATCAATGTTGTAGTTCGTTATTGTCTATAACTGTCCTACACTTCAAGATTTTAGACAAAATTCTTAATTTCTTTTTACATATCAAAGCATTTATAGTAGCATTAGCAATAGTATTAGAAACATTGTAATAGCTACATATGATGATGCCATTGTTACTGTTTGAAAGTTGAAATGATCGTGATTATTAAGAAACTAAATGTTTTCAGACAGTCAAAACATTTGGGGTTTGTGTCCCTAGGTTGGTGGAGCCCAGCTACTCCTCCAGACCTCAAATTATCACAGTCCCTTGGAATGTGACCCAGGCAGGGACATGTTCAAAGCTCTTTCGGTGATTGAGATCCACTGCACCAGATTCTAGGTTCATCAAGGGCAGAGACGGGGGCCACTTTTCACTGTCACTACCTGATACCTAGAAGTTCAGTAAATATTCATTGAAGAAATGAATGGATAATCAGTTCAGAAATGAAGGATCAATATTGACATAAATCTGTATTTCTCTGCATTTCTGATATATACTGAAATAAAAATGATCTATTCTAAACAGAAGGGAGTCTAAACTAGATATTCTGAGAAAATATTCATCTCTTGACTCTGCCTTGCTTTTTGGTGTTGCAGGACTCCTTGGCCCTGCCAAGAGGGATGCCTGGCTACAGTTAAGGGCAGAAATTGAAGGTCTGACAGATTCCTGGCTAACAAACGCACTTAAGTCTTTATCAATTATTAGCACTAGGTAAGTGGAATTGTTACCTTTCTATGTCTATCGTATTGAAGATTTAGTTCTAATTGTACAACATGGATTAAAAAATGGCTTGATTCCTAGATTGTTTTAGATTTTTAGGGGACCTAACTATTCTGAGTTCAGTGATTTGGCATGTGCATGAGAGAGAGGGAGAGTGAGAGAAAGAGAGAGAGTGTGTGTGTGTATTGGGATGGGAGAAGGTTGCTGCTTCTCAATAGACAGGAGACCCTCTCCTGTTTATCTCTCACCACCCATCTCTTCTCACAGCCACTGATACTCCCCACAGAATGGTTACATGACTTCTAATGAAAAAAGAGAATTCTGTAGATGGCAAGGTACAAGGGGTGATGGCAAATATAAAACAGTACTGTATATACAAAAAATGCATGTTTTCAGTGTTGGGGCATAATGTATATATAATATGTATAATGTAATAACATCAGAAAAGCAAGAGAAAGCTCTTGAAAAAATTCTAACCATTTTGTTATTCGAACTAAACAATGAAATTCTGACTTGTGTCCATATAGAGAACAGAATTAAATCAATTTGTAACCAGTTGTACAACCAAGAGCCATATATGCTAATTCATAAAGCAATGTAAATGTACAAAGTGATAAGGTAGACAACTCTACTCTGGTAAGGTAGGGTTGAATCTCTATACTGTTAACTTCCATGATTTTATATCTGAGTTAGGTGAATAAATAAAAACATGCTTAATAAGTAGGAGCTAAATGATGAGAACTCATGGACACATATAGGGAAACAGCAGACACTGGGGCCTACTTGGGGGTGAAGCGTGGGAGGAGGGGGAGGATCAGAACAAAATAACTGTTAGGTACTAGACTTAGTACCTGAGTAATGAAATAATCTGTATAGCAAACACTTGTTACACATGTTTACCTATATAACAAACATACATATGTATCCCTCAACCTAAAATAAATATTAAAAAAAGAATCTGTCAGCATTTCTGTTAAGATTAATGAGATCATGCAGCATTTGCTTTTCTGTTTCTGTGTTAGTTTGCTAAGGATAATGGCCTCCAGCTCCATCCATGTCCTGGCAAAGGGCATGATCTTGTTCTTCTTTATGGCTACATAGTATTCCATGGTGTATACACACCACATTTTCTTTATCCAGTCTATCATTGATGGGCATTTAGGTTGACTTCATGTCTTTGCTATTGTGAATAGTGCTGCAGTGAACATGTGTGTGCATGTGTCTCTATAGTAAAATGATTTACATTCCTTTGGGTGTATACCCAGTAGTGGGATTGCTGGGTTAAATAGTAGTTTTGTCTTTAGGTATTTGAGGAATCGCCACACTGCCTTCCGCAATGGCTGAACTAATTTACACTCCCACCAAAAACCACATGTTCTCACTTATAAGTGGGGGCTAAGTGATGAGAACATGTGGACACATAAAGGGGAACAACACACACTGGGGCCTTTCAGAGGGTAGAGGATGGGAGGAGGGAGAGGATCAGGGAAAAAAAATGGAAATTAGACTTAATACCTGGATGATGAAATAATCTGTACAACAACCCCCCATGACACAAGTTAACCTATGTAACCAACCCGCTGAACTTAAAAGTTAAGAAAAGATTAATGATAAGATGACAAATTGCTAGTTATAAAAAAAAATAAAAAAATAAAAAAACCCAGTATGCTTAATAAATGTATGGGGAACACAGCATTCAGAGAAAGATTTATTTGAACTAATTGAATCAGAATGCAGAAAAAGCTTGACAGGGCAAAAAAAAGTTGATATTAAGAACATGATTGTAAATGAATAGTTGTCACATCCTGCACAGCGTCTGAACTCGTGGCACAGGCAGGAGCTGCATGGATAGCAGAAAGTCCAGATGAAGAGCAGAGGGGAAGTAGCTTCCTATGTCTGATTGGGGAAGCCATGGCAGCTTAGTTTGTCGTTTCTGGGCACCACATTCCAGTGAGGGCTGTGGCAGGGTTGAGGCAGCCTCTGTCAAGTGTGGTAGTCACAGGAGTTTGGACTGTGGAAACCACATAAAAGAAACAAATGGAAGGAGGAGCCAGCAAGCTTAGTCAGAAGAGTCCTGTGTGGATCAAGATTGCTAATTTCAACTGTTTCAGATGTTAGGCTGAAAATCAATTACATTTCTCCCTGTGTCTGTAAAGGAAAGAACTAGGACCAATGAATAGGAATCCTGCAAGGGAAATTCTGACTCTATATAAGGAGGAAATGTCTAACAATTAAGGCCGTTTAAAATGGGACTTGCTGTCTCATGTCCTTTGTAACTGGTGACAAGAGAGACCAGAGGTCAGGGATGCTGGGGTGTGAGGACCCCTAAGCCACTGACATTATGTGTAAACTGTAGTGGAGTGTGCGTTTCTGAGAAGGGGGTTGATAGCTTTCATTATTTCTAAAAGATATCTTTTATATAAGTTAAAGAAGATTATTACATTATTAGATTATATATTTCTATATAATTAATACAGATTATTATTAAACAGGTGGCTTTAAGGCAACTAAAGGAATATGTGATTTTTCAGAAATAAAGATATAGCAAGGGAGGGAGGAGAAAAAGAAATCAACATACATTGAATAGTTACATGCTACGGAATTTGCTGAGTTATCCACACGTATTATCGTATTGGCATAATTGCAGTTTTGCCATTACTTTTAATGGCAAAAACCAAAATTGCTTTTGCATCAACCCAATAGCTTTCACAAAATGCCTGGAATGTCAGAAAAACAGATGCTTTGTTGAATTATGTATCAGAACCCTTAGCAATATTAAGTTGCCTTCTGACCCTAATTATTCGATGAATGTAATCTAAGAATAATCAAAGATATAGGAATATATTTAGGCGGCATTACCTATAATATTTAGAAATCAAAAGCCACTTAAGCAACTGAATTTAGCTTTAAAAACTTCTGGTGCATGTACATGATAGAGTAGTTTTTGTACATTGTTTTGTTGGGAGAGGGAAAATAATCGTTAATAGATATAAACAGGCTCATGATCTAAATACATAAAGTAGAATACGGGAAAACAAAATCTGTATACAAACAGAAACACTTAAAGTAAATGCACAAAATGGAGACAGCAGTTGTCTCTGAATGGTTCAATAATAATTAATGCTTTTTGTTTTCTTCTTTTTATTTGTCTTTTATACATTTTCCTGTTATGAGTATATACGCTGTTTATAATTTAAAAAGAAAGATGTAACTCTGAATATCACACAGTGCAAGTCATGAAATTTCATATCAAAATCACGTCTCTAAACTTTAAAAGTCTGTGCTTCATTTTATTCTACCATGTTTTCATTCTGTAACATTTACCTATGTATGACTTTTAATAGTCTATTGTTTTGACAAAATAATTTGTAGAACTTTAAGCATCACAGTATAGTCATGGGTTTGTGCATTCTTCGTAATAATCTGCCATTATTTGAGGAGCGTCTGCCTGCTGATAGGCAATATCTGATGAATATTGAAAGGGACCATTCATTAAGGAATTTAGAGACCACAGTGACAATTTTAAATCTATTAGAAGTTATTTAGTATTAGAAAACAAATATGTATATTTCCTCCCTATTTTAGGAGTAACTGCGTAAATGTCTTGGTAACGACAACACAACTGATCCCAGCACTTGCGAAGGTTCTACTGTATAGTTTAGGAGGTGCTTTCCCCATTGAGAATATTTACAGTGCAACTAAAATAGGTAAGGAAATTATTTTAAACTCTGTATGGAATGTGTCCATATCTGTGTGTCTCCGCATGGTTCCCTTTTTCATCAGTTTCACTTAGTACATAAAACAAATTTGGATAAAGTTCAAATTATAAAGTCCCCTGCAACTTATCGTGCATATGTGAATTTTCTGAGAACTGTTGCCTAGTGACATTATGAACTCAGTATCTGAGTATAGACATTTCATTCTTGTATTTCACAGAATATCACAGCACATGTTATCTAAATAATATGTAATATCTCTAGCCATAGTATGTAATAGTTTAATTAGTATGGAGTATAGTGTTGCATCCTTGCATATGCAGTAATCTAGATCCAAGATAAAAATACTATTTGGCTTTGCAGGGGAGTCTTAGATGGATTGAACTAGTGTCCTTAATTAGACAAAAAAAAATTAAAAGAATTTCATGAATCAGAAAACAAAACATAATAGGAATATTCATAACATGAGTGACTGGAAATCTACATTTCCAAAAATGTACAGTAGCAATCAAAGAACCAGCACCTTGTTTATTTAGATAATATCGATTTGTGGAGCCATCTTTGATTTTTAAGTGCATTTCTCACAGACTCCAACTTTTAATAAACATTCAAAAGCAAAACTTCATCAACTTCTGCTACATTGAAAGAGTTAAAAGAAAACTGATGTATTCCACTGTCTGTCAAGGAAATACTTGGGAAAATAAGTGGGTTGTATAATATGCCTTGAAGGTCAACAAACTTGGGCTCTGGCACATTGACAAGAGAAGTTCAAAATCCTAAAATCCCCCACCAAAAATAACCTGCCCTGGGCTTTGAGGAGGTCTGATGTTGGCCTTGGCAAAAGGAGCCTCCAGTTGCAGCTGTTTCAAGAGTACAGCTAAGGAGAGCCAAGCTTCCTAGAGTAAATTTCAATTGTCACAAGCACTGTAGTCCAGAGCCTGGATATCAATACCATACATTTTTAATGCAAATGTATGTATTTATGTCAGCAGGACTAATAGAAGATAATTTTGCTTTTTGAGAAATCCAATAATTTTATGGCAAAATAAACATTTATTTTAGTAAGGACAGTATTCTATTGGCCAAATAGTTCCTTATATTTAATCTGAAAAAAAGTCATTTTTATTTTTCCCTTTAAGCTAGTATTTTTTGGAGTCCTGAACCATCAGATTAAGAAAAAAGGCAGAAGTAACGATGGCTGCATGAACATTCTGGGAGTGTGGGAGTGAAATTTAGAGAATAATGCCAATGTTAGGTTTTTTTTTTTTTTTTTTTTTGAGACGGAGTTTTTCTCTTGTTACCCAGGCTGGAGTGCAATGGCGCGATCTCGGCTCACCACAACCTCTGCCTCCCGGGTTCAAGCAATTCTCCTACCTCAGCCTCCCGAGTAGCTGGGGCTACAGGCCACGCCACCATGCCCAGCTAATTTTTGTATTTTTAGTAGAGACAGGGTTTCACCATGTTGACCAGGATGGTCTCGATCTCTTGACCTCTTGATCCACCCGCCTCGGCCTCCCAAAGTGCTGGGATTACAGGCTTGAGCCACCGCGCCTGGCCACCAATGTTTTAAAAACAAAGAACATGTAGAAATTCCACGGTTATGTTCCCATAGTGCAATCAGCGGATACCAGTGTTGTCAGTACTGTGGCCCTGTCAGACAGCACCCTTAGTAGAAGTTATATGAGCAGGCTAACTCTCACACACTTGAAGAAAGGCATTGTTTATCAAGGTAAATTGACTTCTTAGTATTTCCTCATTTCTGAGGTGAACCTTCAGTTTTTCACTGGAACGTATTTAGCTGACATGTCTTTGCTACTTAAAATTTATTTTTAGAATTAAACAAAGATTGTTAAAACGTATAGTTGCCTGTAAAGTTGCCTCAGTACTCTGTTGGTAGAGAAAAACATACTAATATTTTCTCTAGGTCAAATGCTTAACCCTAGTGATGTTTTTGGAGTGTGAAACACATTTGTTTAATCATCTGTCCTAAGTAACTCCTTACATTATTCAAATATGTGTTGATTTCATAAACCCAGATGTTGTGAGCTAGTTCAAGTGATGTTCAAGAGGCATTAAATTAACACTTTATGAATCTTTAGGTTAATGAATACAACGGCTGGAAGAATAAGCAGTGCATTGTTTTTCAGGCAAGGAAAGCTGTTTTGAGCGTATAGTGTCCAGATTTGGCACTAACATAACTTATGTTGTGATTGGAGATGGCCGAGATGAGGAGCATGCCGCTAACCAGGTAACTTCATTCTGAACTTTATCTCATTTATCTTCCAGGAAAAGAAAGTTGCTTTGAACGAATAATGCAAAGGTTTGGCAGAAAAGTAGTGTATGTTGTAATTGGGGATGGTGTAGAAGAAGAACAGGCAGCAAAAAAGGTAACCTGTCTCAAACAATGTTGGTGTGATACTTCTAATGCAAGCCTTTTTGTTTGCATTTCTGTAGTTTGGCCCAATGGCAGCTTGACAAATGATTTAAATTTAGAGATGCAAAGCAATAAGAGCATGAGAGGATCAATACTTACATTCAAATAAACCATTTGGAGTTTAGCATTTTTTACCTGATGATAGGAAATGCAGAGAAATTTAGTTATATGTATTTATGTGTTTGGATGTATATACATATAGTAATATATATATTTGTGTGGGCGTGTGTATATATATGCTTATATATATATGCACATATATATATTAATATACATACAATATGCACAGATATAGATGAACCAGGGGATCTGCAAGAAAGATGGGGGAGGGGAAGCAACCATTGTTAAGTACATGAAATTTAGCAAGATAAAGATTAATGAGCTCCATACAAAACTCATGTGAGTAGTTGATGAGACCTGCATACCATATGGTCCTTGTGAGTGCCTGGAAGTAGCATGCTCAATGATAAGGAATGCTGAGGGCAGATTACATAGCTGAAGAAAAACTGCTACAAGAGATGGTAATCAGCGCTACTGAAATGGGATGTATTGCTCAGATCCTTTTGCACCAATTGTCTTAGCGGTAATGTGCCTCGCATGTCCTAGAAGAGCTTCATCTGTTTTGGTGAGCCAGTGGTACTTGATTGAAGCCAAGCAGCTGGCTTTGAACACATTCAGATCTCACAGGCCTAAGTGTTTTAATAAGCCTTTTCATCTGGCCCATATTTCTGAAGAAGAAACCAAGGCAATTAAAAACCATTAAATGGTTGGTTCAATATCAAAAGAAGAATGATATCAGGATTGGCCCCCAACACCAGGCTGTCAGTCAACTCCACACTGAGATCTACTGCCGCCTTCACTGAATGATAGAAAAATATCATCTAGCCAAGATAAAAGTGATAGAATTTGCAAAACAAAGCCAGATGAATTAGTATTTTTGAACAATGACATACCAGCTTACATTGTTTTACAAAGAAAAAATGTTATTCTTTATTACCCTAAGGACGTTTTAAACCATCATCTAATAAAGCCTTCACCACTTGCATGTGCTGGAGTGTTTACCTGTTTTCAAAAACAGTCAACATAAACAGTTTTATAGAAAAGTTTACAGCTATAAGAGAAAGGAAATGATGTATGTTTCTAGTTGATTTAAATCAAGCAAAATGGAGAAAAGGAAAGCACTTCCACTTTAGAAGATTTGGTGACAGTACTGGCAGCCATACTTGAAAATCTCCATGCTTTTCGATTATCTTTGAGAGAATGGGTTCAGGCTCTGCCTCCCACAGAACACCTCAGCCTTCATTAGCAGTGTCAATGACCCAAGACAGCACACTGGCCCCAAGCATGTCCTGTATGAGGTCAGGACTGCAGCCTCAAGAAATACAGCTTTCATTGCTGACTACCATTTACAATGCTTCCAGTCACACTCAAATGAAATATCTTCTGGAGTTTGTCAATGTCCTGGGTCCATGTTATGATTTTTCCTATTGGCATCATAGTTATACACAGCAAAGAGCAGCCAATGATTAGTGATACAGCCCTGCTCCAGCCAAATTTACATGTCGTTTAGCTTATACCGATTAAATTCATGTATAATTCACTTTTCCAAACCAATGAAGATGTATGTCTTTGACAATTAAAGCTTAACCGAGTCTACCCGTTTTCCACAGCATTAATGTTTAGATTCGGTTTACCAGTTGTTACACCGCCTACTTACTTTATACGTAAAACTTCAGGAGGGAAAGGCATGACCCTGAATGGAAAAGAATCTCAGATAGAATGCTATTTCCAAATGGTTGTTTATGTAGGTACAGTTTTGGTGACGGTGAAGGCTTATTATTCTATTTTAAAGCACAGGTGGTTGGTTTCTCTAGTACCCAGAATGCATGCTTTTCTTTGGATGTAGCAGTAATCGCATGTGCAGAAATGTTAATTAAGTACTGTTTTGTTGTTACAAATAGATCTGAGCTGAATGAAAATAAATGGTACTTCTGTGTGAATTCCTATGCTTTAATTTGACCTAGACATATTTTGTTTGAGAAATTTAAGAAAAAATATCAAAGTTTAGGAATAGGAATGCCTAATTGCGCTCTTCTGTAGAAACATATAATATTAATACAAGCTGCATATGTAGTTTGACATTTTCTAGAAGCCACATCTTAAAAAATTAAAAAGAGACAGGTAGAATTATAACATGTCCACCCAGTATATCCAAAATAATTGTCTTGACATCTAATTAATATAAAAGTTATTGAAGCCACATTTATATTCTTTTTTGTTGTTGTAAGTCTTTGAAATTCAGTATGTATTTTAAACTGGACTAACCACATTTCAAGTGACCAATCACCACAATTGGCTGGTGGCTACCATAGTGTACAGCAAGGAATTATATGAAATAAGGATTATTATACTACTTAATTCTTAAACGAAATGTCTTTTGCATGTTTTATATCTATATACTCATTCCCCGTAGATACACGAAAAGATATTTTCTACATACATATTCTAGAAGATGTCATCAGCCCAAACTTACAAATGCTTTTGTTTTGTCAGTTGCTGTAGTGCAGGGGTTTTTTCTTTTTCATTGTCATCGCCAGTGGGGTGTCTTTAGACTTTTATTTTCTAATTACACCCTTTCATGAAGTTGTAATGCCACAGATGTACTGTATACTATTATAGTGTATCTTTGGAGGACCACAAACCATTGTAATGTCTAAGATTTTCTGCCCCACAAGAACTCATTTTTGTCCCCTTGGGGATGATATCTTCCATTGAAAATGCATGCTAGAGTACTTTCTCTCAACTCTATGTCAATGAAATAAATCAACTCTACTGGCTTGGCTTTCCCAGACAAGTAAGAAAATTACCATCCCCACATTTTTTCTACTTTATATAGTCCTGCTTCAAATTATTTTTATACCGAAAGGAATTCATCCTCTTTTCCTCCTAGATGAACAAAATTAAGAAGTTTATCATTTTATTTTATTTTTAACTCAGAGATAGGCCTGTAAGTTTGATGCACGGATTTAAAACTTACTTTCCATCAGCCAGGTAGTTTTTTGATGCCCACTTGCTTTCCGAGATGTTGATGTCGGTAATGATACTTCCAGAATAAATATTAAACTGCCGAAGAAAATGTTAGTATGTTAATATTTGCTAATATGCTCACTAAAATCCAGTTCAGATCTATTTCTCTGTTACTTTGACAGTGCCATATTGGTGCTGCCAAGCCTTCACATATGATCATCCCGCCTTTAAACTCCCTGCCCTGAACTTGGGTGGACCACACATCCCTGTGTGTGCTGCTGCTTCATTGAGATGATGGTTGTGATCTCTCTCTATGCCTCATTCCTTCTCCTTCTCTCTCCCATCCCTCCTTCTCCTAACCACGCAGCACAACATGCCCTTCTGGAGGATATCCAGTCACTCAGACCTCCTGGCTCTCCACCAAGCACTGGAATTAGAGTATTTGTAACTGTGTTCTGTAGCCAGAGATCCGTTTTTTATATTTCAAGTACACTGAATTTTTATGTGTGATTCAATGCCTCTGGCGCTACACATATAAGTTGTCTTAATGGATGAAATCATATTTGGAATAAGAATTCCAGAATGAAGAATTCAGATTGCTGAATGGAGTTAAACTTTAGTGCTACAGAAAAGACACTCTATGGTCTTATATTTACAACACTTTAATGGGTTCTTTAAAAAATCTGTGGAGGTTGCTGGTACACACCGAATGAGTCCGAACTGGAATGAGCAGCTTTATCAAAGAACTCTCACTCTGGCAAAGCAGCAACACACGTGCCCCGTCTGACAAGGTGGTCAACGACATTCCTCAAAATGAGAGATTTTCTCAGCCCTGAGGTTTGAATCTGACTTTAGCCTACCTAGCCCAGAAAATCTGAATTGGAATGCACTCAGACTGTAGAAGGACAGTCCTATCTAGACCTGTAATTTGTGTAAATTATTGATGAAAATAATTTACTGTGACTTTATTAGCAGCTGACTTTCAAAGTGGATGCAATTTTTCTTTCATTTGTCGGGGAGGGGAGTGGGAGGGGAAATGGGAATATAATATTGTCTCTTTTTTAAGTTTGGCAAACAGAATGTTCATACTGATGTGTTGTGCCTTAAAGACAAGACAGCATTTGTGTGTTACAATGTAACTTTGGTTAAAATCTCTGTAGATAATGAAAAACAAAAACCTTTGTGATGATTCTTAACATGACCAAATTTAAAAGTCAAGCTCTCAAAGCTTAATTACTGCATCAGCAAGAAACTGAGTATTTGTTGCAATAAGAAAACAACAATAAAGGAAAGCTTGTGTTTTATTTGGGTTCTTAATAATTCCAATAATTGTATGAGGCAACTATTTGCGCATCCAACCATAAGCAGAAGGTTTGGGAAAGATTATGGGACCTTTACTTAGAAAGTGAAATGTATGTAGAAGTCTCAAGTACCCCTTCTACAGTTTTGCTGGAGAAAACTAAGAGCCATATTCATGACAACTTGCACAGTTTTGAGGTTGAGACTTTTGATATGTGTAAGTTGCAGAGAGGAAGATATTATCATGCAAATCATGAGCAATTATCACATAAACGTTTTTAGAATATGCATGGACATGGCGTCAAATTCACATTGAGTGAACATGGCTTAAAATAAAGCTAAGTGTTTTTATTCCCAATGTCATTGCACAAATGATAATATCATCAGTAATGGAAGGCAGATCTCCCAGATGGTGTCTAATGAAAGCAATGAGTCTATGAAAATTTTACCTAGAATATCATTGTAAATTAAATTAGCAAGTGAGCTGGATCTTGACAGCATCACTGAAATGACAACAGCAAAATAGTACCTGGTTCTCCATCTGAATACATCAATGCAGGTTCTCTTCCTGACAGGCTTGCATTTGTTAGTTTCTGCCTGTATCATTACTGCGCAATGGATGGCATTCATTACCAGAAGAACCTGTCATCACTGTGTTTGCATGGTTTTTTTTTCCTTGTGTGCAGCCCATGTTGGGAACATGATACAGGTTCTCCTCTTATTTCCTATGACATGATTTCCCTTGTGGAAATTTAAGACTTTAAGAACTAGAGTATTTTAATGGTGTCTGCACCTGCAGTTCTGTGTTTAAAATATCATAATGTGGATCCTGGAGTCAGGCTACTCATCAGTGCCCCTAGCCAGAGGCTGGTTCATGAGTTCATCGCTTGGGGCCTCTGAGGCTTCAATAAAGTCTACATTTTGCTCACAGATCACAACATTCACTGTGGAAATATGATTTCATTTCTTCAGGCTACAAACCTGTATTTCTTTACTGAATGCTAAGGCCATGTTTATATTGGGCAGAAAGATATTGAGATCCCAGTTTTGCACAAGATTGTGATTTCATCATCTAAACCTTAAACTTATCCTTTAAATTTTGTAGCTTTTGGCTGCCTCTGCCCCAAGTACTATTCCAGGCAAATTAAAGTTGGAATACTTTCAATAATATAAAAATAATGATAAATTTTACACATTTGTTGGCCTCTAGCTTGAAAATAGCAGTTAAAAAAATTTAAGTGTTGCCTTGATTATCAGCACTTATTTTGTGCACCAAATCCTTAAATATTTATTACTGTGAATAAAAACAAATCATCTTTACTGTATAGCCTGTTTCTTTTCTTTTTTTTTTTTTTTTTTTTGAGATGGAGTTTTGCTCTGTCGCCAGCCTGGAGTGCAGCGGCGCAATCTCGGCTCATGCAACCTCCGCCTTCTGGGTTCAAGCGATTCTCCTGCATCAGGCTCCCAAGTAGCTGGGACCACAGGCGCATGCCACCACGCCCGGCTAATTTTTGTATTTTTAGTAGAGATGAGGTTTCACCATGGCCAGGATGGTCTCGATCTCTTGACCTCATGATCCACCCGCCACGGCCTCCCCAAGTGCTGGGATTATAGGCGTGAGCCACCATGCCCGGCCAGCCGGTTTTTTTGAATGATAGAACTGTGGCATTACATCTAAACTTGTTAAGTCTTTTCATATCAAACAAGCAAGGCTTTTTATGCTGCTAAATTTGCACATGCAGAAAGAAACACCCTATGGAAGGGCAAAGAGAAGTTGGCTGGTTGCATCACCCCATGCTGTTTCTCACACACGTCTTTTTTTCTGATTCTGTGTTCAGAAGAGGCTGACAGCATAAAACATAAATGCTAGATTGACGGACAACAACTTGCTTGGCACAACAGTGCTGCAGGCCCACTAGCCAGCATCACAGCTTGGCCACGGGACTTTGAGCATACGCAAACTAGAACTCTTCCCTTCCCACCTTAGGAACAGAAAATCCCCTTCCTTTCTAATCTGAAAAATGAAAACCGAACTAACAAACACAAAAACAACCCCTTGGCAGTTCCCACCTCCTATTTACATACGGAATATTGTGCCTTATTGTAAACCAGTTTGAAAAAATGTTCTGTAACTAAAGTGGGTTTTTGGCTGTTATGTATACAAGCTTGGTATATTACTAGAAATGATAACCACCTTGTGTTGCACCTTAAAAATATCAAAACCACGTGATTTCAGTAGCAAAATAGGTGGCCTGGCTACAGAATTATAGCATACAATTAGGACACTATGCCCCTGCAAAAATGTGTAAATCAAATTCAGAGACAAAAACATGTTTTAGAATCATACAGTTTGCACACAAAAAGTAGGTAATAACTGTCTCTAAAAATGCTTTCTCCTTAGTCTGTGATGAGCTAAGATTCAGAATAGCGTCAACAGCATGCTCCTGTATGAAGCTGCTTTTTAAAGCACATTTGTTTATGACAGGCCTGCGTTCTCGGTGAATATGGCATTTAGTATTTCTTTCTAAAACAAACTTAAGCATCATGAGCCAAAGTTGCATTTTGACTCCCAACTACAGTAGCATTATGGACAGCTCCAAATGTCAAGGGTTTCTGTTATATATTAGTAAAGTATAGATTATCGGGGCCTACATAATTTAAAGAAATGTAAATTAATATTAAAAGCTTGTAAAAATATGTATATCTTTACTATTTCTCAATAAATACCTTTGCAAATGTTTTCATTTCCTTCACCCTCCCATGTTGTAGAGTTTTGTATGTTTACGTAGCTTGGTTCTGAATCATGTGAAATTTGTATTTAGGTTTTCGGTCTTCATAACTTTTCTTTTTTGTACCTAAGTTGCATAGTTTTCAGTTAAGGCAAAATGAGATGTGACACAGTAAAACGTCACTAATTATGACTGAAAGTGGTCTACTTTACTGAAAAAATGTCAGTTGCATAATTTTTTACACACAAGTAGCTATATCAAGTAAGTATAATGCATAATGTAGCTACAATTCACTAATGATAAAGTAATTAGAATATTTAGACCTATTAGAATATTTAAAGCAAGTATCCTTTAGGTGAATGTGGGACATAGTTTTTAAGTATCTTCCAAGAGGATAAAAAGGTAGTTTTCTGTAACAGACTTAATAGTTCCTTTATTGTCTGGTGTATAGAATTTATTTATTTGCAAATCTGTTGTTCCCATGTAAACCAAATGCAAATTTCAGATCAACCTCTGCTCATTCACAAGTTTTAAAAATGTCAGCCTCCAAATTAATGAGATTTAAGTGGAGTTATGTGGCAACATTCTAGTAAGCCTTACACCATCCAAAAATCACTTCTGGTTTACAGAAAATGAAAATGTTTAAAATTAATTTAATATGTAAAGCTCCTTTCTTTTCTCTTATATCCAGTTGACACTGAAATTAAATTTGTGAGAAAGACTAAATAATACGTATCATATCCCAGCTCTCCACTGAACCCCAAACAAATGTATCTTGTTTGCTTATTTATAGACCTGCTTGGAAGAAAGGACCTCTCAAATCAACATGTCCAAATCTGAGCTTGTGCTTCTGCACCGGCCCCTTCTCGCCTTTCCCATGACTACCACCCCAGCTGGAACCCGCATCCTTTCTCACCTAGATAAGTACATCAGCCTCTAGCTTAGTCTGCCTTTCTTGGCCCTCACACCCTTTCACTATATCTTATCACACTAACCAGAACCATACTGTGCATCAGAGGATGTCCTTCCTCTTCTTGGAAACCATCCATAGGATGTCTCTCCAGCTTGGAAACCTTTCCGGCTCGCTTGGCACAAAGACCAGTGACCTTTGCAATGGCCTGTAAGACCCACAGGCACTATCCCTGGTGAGCTCTTCCCTCCTCTGGCTCACAACTCACTGCCAAACTGGCACCTCTGTGTTTGGCACATACCTGCACCCACCCACCTGCTGCAGGGCCTTCGCACTCGTTGAAAAGGTTTTCACCCAGATCTCTGCATCACCTATGCCCTGGGTTTCTTCAGTTCTTAAAGAATACCTTGTTGCCATAAAGGTCCTCCTTTCTGGAATTGTGCCTGCCTCCCCAACACTTCCAGCATTTTCCTTCTTTGCTAATAAAAAATACTTAGTTCTTAGATTAATCCAACATGATACACATTTATTTTCTGTGTTGTTGACTCATCCTTTGCAATGTGTAGACCATAGAAAAACACTTACATGAGCATGATCTAGAATTAAAGAGATTTAAAGTGGCAGAGGACCATGTGTGATGGCTCATGTCTGTAATCCCAGCACTATGGGAGGCCAGTGGGAGGATCACTTTAGTTGAAGAGTTCAAGACCAGCCTGAACAACATGGAGAGACCCTGTCTCTCTCTCTGTCTCTTTTTTTAAATAACCAGATGTAATAGTGTTTGCCTATAGTCCCAGCTACTTATGGTGCCAAGACAGGAGGATCACTGGAGCCTGGGAGGTGGAGGCTGCAGTGAGCTGTGATCACACCACTGCACTCTAAGCCTGGGTGACAGAGCAAGACCTTGTTTCTAAAAATAAATAAATAAAAATTAAAATAAATGATCAAGGTAGATTTGAAAAGGAAAAGGAGGGAAGAAAACATACACAGGAACTGTGTGGGTTTTTACACCTTAGCTGAAGTGTTGGCTGTCCTAATAATTTATGAAAATAAAGAGCAAGGGTGGCAATAAGCAAAGATGTAATTGAAAAAAGGATGGCGATAGGCAAAGATTGTAATTGGAAAGACGATCATACATGACCTGAGAATGATCGTCTGGATAAAAACGTTTACAATGAATCAGTAATTGCCTCCTTTATGCCCCCTTTTTCCCTTTCATAAAAGAAAAAGTATGCAACATTAGTAGGTTTAATTGACTTAAAGTACTTAAAGCTACACACAAAAAAACATGTAAAAATCAGATCTCTCTGCAAACTGTGTGGTTCATGATTCTGAGTCCCTAAAACTAAACTGTTTTTGAAGGGTAGGATATTATTTAGTTAGCAAAAGATAACCATTTATTTTTTTAATCCAGGGTCTTGCTTGTTGTCCAGGCTGGAGTGCAGTGGTGCCATCATTGCTCACTGTAACCTTGAACTCCTGGATTTAAGCGATCCTCCCGCCTCAGCCTCTCAAAGTGTTGGGATTACAGATGTGAACCACTGCACCCAGAAAATAACCGTTATTTAACGTCTCTGCATGGTTGTATATATTCTTTAAAAGTTATTGGATGTAATTCTGGCAAAGCATATATGGGTTCCAATGCACAGGTCACTACTCAAATCAGTCTACATTTGACTGGGCCGGAGTCAATTCTTGGGATATACTGTAGTCAACAAAGATGCTCTCTCAGAGCCTCGAGGGGAAAATGTTCATTGTGCCCAAGTTCTGACTTTCAACAGAAATAGTATCCATTATTCCTTAGCTTTTCCTTCATCCACAGAACCTTCCAGGTCTATGTTAGCACACAGTTTGAAAAATCTCCAAATGTAATATGCTAAGGAATCTCTGACAATGCATATAACTCTGTACAAGCCAGATGATTATTTTCCCTCCCAACTAAATGGCGTTTGATTGTAGCTTGCTGGGATAGCGTCTGTATGACTGAAAGGCAAAGCATTGTCCTTAGTAGTCATGAAATCTTAGATTCTTATGCCTCATGTCTGCTATGACGTTGCCATTTTAGTTTTCAGATGAGCCTTCAGTGAAAATATGCAGATTTAAAGTGTATTGGGAAAGGCAGAGGGGCCACCAAGTAAATCAGCCTCCACAGAACACAGCAGAGTAGTGCCAACCCTAAACTCATCACAGTCCTGACCCTTAAGGTTCCTATGCTTTTCAGTGGGGTGATTCTTAAGATAATGAATGAAGGGTGTTAGAAGGGGATAAGCACAGGGGCATGGTGAGTCACTTGCAGAGAAACCTAACCTGCCCTTAAAGGGAAGATTCTTGAAAAAAAATGAGTCCAAAGCTGAAGCCCCAAGGACAAAACTGAGAAGGCCAAAGCATTTGCAGGATTGGATTGGAAGCATCTGAGCAAAGTGGAAAATATGTAAGAGAATGCAGGTCAGAGGGAGAAAGGTAGAATGGTGTAGTCAGGGAACTGCAAGTAATTATTGTTTCTGGAGCATGGAGTGAATAAAAGGAATAGTAAGAAATGAGACTGAAAAATAAACAAGGGCCCCATCATGAGGATTTTTAATACAGCATCAACCAATTTCAGTTTTACCCTGGCGTCGGTAGGTTCTGAATGAAAGGTTTGTCAGCAGAGGATTTATATGCCCCAGTTTATATTTTATAACAGTTACTCTGGCCAGGCTGAGAAGAGTGAGTGATCTAAGAGGCTGGTGCAGGATCCTGAGAGATTCCTGAATTAGGCGATGGGCATGAATATGAGACACTGCATAGATTCAAAGAAATTAGGGTATTAAGAAAACCTTAGGATTTCGCAGTGGTTGCTCTTTCACCTGATGTCCTCAGGCAAATCCAGCCTGACCTGTAGGTTTCTGGCTTGGCCAACTTGGTAGACTGTAGTGTAGTTTACTGAGACCAGAAACACAAAAGAAGTAAAAAGATTCTACTTGCTGTTTTAATAGTGGTGAGTGATGCTTGTTTTTGGAGCGGGATACTGAGACCAGTTTCTGGAATTGTTAATTTGGAGATGGCGGCATCCTCAAATGGACTTGTCCAGCACAAAGTTGAATTTGTAGCAACTTCCTGATTGTCTGTTAAACACCTTGCTAGGTCATAATTGAATTACTCTGAGCATGGTAAATAAAATCCTAAGTAATTTAACTATGTCACATCAGTTAGTCATTTAAAAAGCATTTACAGTATGTGCAAACTTGAGACAGCATAGTGGAAAGGCTGGGAATTATGCCAGTAATATAGACTGTGCATGTGCAATGAACACCATGGAAAATGATTTGGGGTCACCAGTTGATTTAGCATCATGCTTTCCCATCTCCTGCATTACCCAATGTCCAGTAAGATAAAGTAGTAGCATATCTGGATTTACAGCCCCAAAGAAATCCAAATGCCCTTACGAGATTTTCATCAGTGACTTTTGTACAAAAAAGTCATCGCCAGCTTATGTCTGCTTGGAAACCAGTATGGCATTCTGATTTATTTGCCAAAGAAAGAAAACATTAAAGAGCTTCACAGCAGAATGATAGATGATTAAATACCTATTTTTAGACATATTAATGTATTCCAAAAAATATGGTGAACATTAAAAATGTACGTTTATGGTGGAATAAACTATTTCATAAGAGTGGGCAGTAATATCTGGAATGTGAATAGGAAATTAAATTAATACCAAATACACACCTAGAAAACCATCCTATTTGGCTCATGAAATTATTTCTACATTAGTTATGAGAACAGCAGGGGGTGAGAGAGCCACTGATGAAGGCAGTGAAGAAAAAGTGGTATAACATCATCTTTTAAATTTTCATCTGCAGTTTTACAAATGACACGTGCATCTCCTAAATTTTCATCACCCGCTGATTTTCTAAATAAAATCTACTACCACAAACTGGTCACTTTGGGCAATATATGTTTCCGTGCATGACTCAAAAATTGGCTTTAAAGAAGAGAAAAGGGAGTGTTTTTCTTGTTTCTGTCTAGGCAGAATGGGGTCATTTATCCATGCACCTTCTTCTGTATCCTTGAAGCCACTGTTATTGTTTTATTCATCCAACTTCAGCACCATCTTCTGGACATAGACAGCTGGTACCCTTGTTGCAAGGTAAGGAATGGAATCATGTGTGATGGGCTCAGGCTTTGATTCAGTCGCTTGCTCTGTAGCCAGCTCTTCAGTGAGCATACTGAAAAGAAGAGTAAGGAAACCAATGTTTGAAGAGACTAATCAAGGAAACTAACATTTGAAGAGGCAAATCAACTAATGAAGAGACTAATCAATGTTTGTCTTATCATATGTTACCTCATTTAATTATAACACCCAAGAGAGTCAGTGACCTCTCAAGATTATACAACTTGTAAGTGGCACAGACAGAGTTGGAACTTAATCCCTCAGGTGGATGTTATCAGGACTGCAAAGTAGGCTCATTGCACTGTATCTGCCTGTCCATTGACTTCACTTGAGTTGTTCAGCATTAGCAGGGGCATGATCTGAGGAAAAGTGTTATCAAGAGCAGGTGACATTGCAAGCAGTGGAGTTAACTGTCACTGTTTTTTCACTCTGCGAACAGAAGTGCCATTCAAGTAACTCCTGTGTTGCCTATGTGAGAAATGGCCCTTATGCATTAGGAATCTTACTTTTGCAGATAAGCGGTAGAAGGACCCTAAGCTGATTATTTGACTTGGTGATTGCAATTATATCCAGTCCTGTATGAAAGCCCAAGAGATAACTATTCAATTAAAGCTGCCCAATTAATTTGCATTTAAGTAAGATACATTTTCCAGATACCTCCCTTTCAAAACACTTTTCAGCATGCATATCAACTGCTCTTGGTACAAAAGACTTACAGGCTCCCTAACCTACAGCATGGTGCCAAGGAGGGTACTGAACAGGCTTCTGATTAGAGTGGGGAGTTACGAAGGTTCCGGGGCCACCTAGTATAGGGAAAATAAACCATGGTGGAGCACTGAGGAATCAGCATGATTTTAGGAGCATCTGGATGGAAGATATTCAGAAGGAAGTCCCTAAAGGGTAAGTGGAGGAAAGCAAAGCAACTTAGCCAACTTTGCCTCTTTTCTGAAATTCTATAATGGAGACTTTTTTTTTTTTTTTTGAGGTGGAGTCTTGCTCTGTCACCAGGCTGGAGTGCAGTAGTGTGATCTTGGCTCACTGCAACCACTGTCTAGTGGAGATGATTTTTTTAATTGTGATAAAATGCAGACAATGGTAGTGATCTTAACCATTTTAAGTATCCAGTCAATGGCATAAAGTACATTCACATTGTTGTGCTGCTGTCACCACCATCCTTCCACAAAACCCTTCCCGTCTTGTAAAACTGAAACTCTGTACTCATTGAACAATAACTCCCCATTCTCTTCCCTTAGTACCTTGTAGCAACTCTTCCACTTTCTGTCTCTTTGAATTTGACTACACGAGGTACCTCATATAAACAGAATCATATAGTATTTATCCTTTTGTGACTGGCTGATTTCATTTAACAAAATTTCTTTAAGGTTCTTCTGGGTTGTAGCCTATGTTAGAATTTTCTTCCTTTTTAAGGCTGAATAATGTGTGTATGCTACATTTTATTTCTCTATTTATCTGTCAGTGGGCACTTGGGTTGCCTCTACCTTTGGCTCTTGCAAATAATGACACTGTGAGCATGGGTATACAAATACCTGTGTCCCTGTTTTAAGTTCTTTTGAATACATACCAAGAAGTGGAATTGCTGGATCATATGTAATTCTATTTTTAATTTTTAGAGGAACTACTATACTGTTTTCTATGGCAGCTACACCACTTTACATTTCTACCAATAGTGTGCAAAAATTTGTTTTCTTCACATCTTCACCCCTTGTTATTTTTGTTTTTTATCATAACCATTCTAATGTGTGTGAGGTGATACTGTGGTTTTAATTTGCATTTTCCTAATTATTATGGCAAATTGGCCATTTGTATATCTTTGGAGAAATGTCGACTCAACCATTTGCCCATGTTTTAATTGGGTTGTTTTTGTTGTTGTTGAATTGTATATTCTAGTATTAACCTTTCATCAGATACAAGATTTGCAAACATTTTCTCCCATTCCTTGGGTTACCATTTCCATAGTAAACTTGACTTTTGTGTGTGTACAAAGCATCCCCCTTTTTAGGGAACCACCATACTCCTGGGCATACGGCTCAACCCTAACCAATCAACATATTCCACCCTCTTTGTCATATTTATTTGCCCAATAATGGTTCAGGACCCAAGCTGAGGCTGTGAAAACTACTACTAAGACTTTTCTCCAAAGTCATTGTGAAAGATACACTGTCTTTCTGGGACCAGGAGCTCTGGTGATTATGTCAGTCTAAAATGCCAGAACCATCTGGTAGGCATTCCTACCACATTGAGAGAGCATCTAAATATGAAGCCAACATGAGGGAAACAGGTCAGAACCCATGCCTGGTGATGCTGTCAGAGCATTTAGTTGTAAGGATGTCAGGAGACAACTTCCACTCAACGACCATGCCTGGAATTTCTAGTTTTGTAAGCCCAAGAATTTTTTATTCTCTTTCCTTAAACTTGTTTGACTTTAGTTGCTGTCATTTGCAGTTAAGAAAGTGTATATGAATGTCCAATTGGAAATGTTGATTCTTAGAACCAGCAGCTCAAAGCATGCCCTCTAATCAGTGCTTAGGATTGATTAGAATGAAAGATGTTAGAGAAAAAATGATGTGACAGTTGGTCACTCAAATTATAAAAAGTGAGACTGAGACTCCTGACTGTGTTATTTCCTAGGTCTTCTGTTCTTACCAGCTGTACAGTGGCCAAGACATGTGAGACTAGGAAGAGATGGGCAGTTATTTATAAGGAAGGGGGCTTCACATGTCTCACAATAGTTTAAACTTGTTACTTTAAAATATTTCCCCCTCTAAACTGTGGTGCTTTGGATGAATCCTGGCACTCACGCTATGTCACCCTGCCATTTGGCCATACCTCTCGAGAACACAGATACCCAGGGCTAGAACTGCACAACGCCATCCCATAACCACATCAAATCATCTGTGAAGTGCACTTTAGAACTCACTTAGCGAATAGGATGCCAGGTCCTATGACCACACCTTAATTTTTCTTCTTTGGAAAAATGTTTGACCTATAGCCCTGACTCATAACAGTCCCACCCATAGGCAAGCAATGTGTTAAATAGAAAGGGCACTGCTGAATCATGTTAAGTCTCCAAAATTCTATATAACAAGACTAGCGTAGTAGTCAGGAGTGTATAGCTTTTCTTTTTCTCCCATTTCTAATGAAACTCCAATACACCCATACTGGCTCGCACACTGAGAGCTTATTTACTGTGCTTTTGAATCAACTATAATTTTTTTAAAAAAATAACTAAATGATAAATTCTAAAAATAGAGTTTCTATTGCAATAAGAGACAAGACGTTAGTGCTAGAAAACACATCAGCATGCCAATGGAACGACAGATCATGGTCTTGACAGGAATGAGGCTGTTGCCGAGACATTTGTCTGTTTTTTCACAGGGCAATAATTCAAGCTTGAAGGCACATATTTATTTAACATTATGTCTAGGAATAAGTTGCCTTCCTAGACTGAAATTTCCTTCCTTACCCAATGACAAAATTGTATATAATTAATGAGTACATTCTTTGTGTTTTGTTTTTTAAAAAATGGCCTAGCAGATTTTTTTCTGAATATTTAGTTTAATCATGTGTATTAACTACAAACCATGAGATACTTGCCAACTGTGGCCATAAAATGTTCTGTTCTGAGGCTGTCCCTTTCTGAGGAGAATAAGAAGTCAGTTATCTTGAAAATGACCAATCCTATCCTGAGAAAACCTTCCAGTTACTTTCTGTCCTTGGATTTTGTTGCACTTGAATACAAAAAAAGGTAATTATGTTAAAAAAAAAAAAAAAGAACTAAAGTGAAATAAAATAAAAACAAAATGATCTGTAATGGTGGAGGCAAATGGAATGAAAGTATGCTTTCCATTCAAAACAATGTACAAATGAATGTTTAAATTCATCAGCCTTTCACCGTGTAATAATGTGACATGTTTACAGTGTTGAAGGAAATCAGGTGTTTTCATGCTAAATGAAAATAAAATTTATGTACTGTTATTACTATATTCTTTGCCTGGTGTTTCTCACTCTATTCATCATTAAAGGCTGTTCAATAAATACTATGCTAACTGCCTGTGGGGATGTTATGGAGTAATAACTCAGAATAAACCATAAATAACCACCCACCAGTGCCTTGGGGGGAGTCAAGGCTTCAAGAGGGAACGCTTGCTCCCTAGTTGCTGAACGGTGAAAAAGACAGCCATAAGTCAATTTTCTCTCCATAGCGGATCCATTAGAAGCAAGGCTTAGACACCGGTATTCCACCTTCAGACAAGGTCTTTGTCCATCATCATCTGAGGAGCTGAGGCAAGCAGTGGGCTAAATAGTGTGATTTTAGACGTCTGAAGTTTTTTTCTACCCAACCGTTATCAGAAAACCTCTTGGAGAAAGACGTACTTGTCTTCTTGTGCTTTAGTTCTCTATTGCTGTGTAATGAATTTCTCCAAAAATGTAGCAGCTTAAAACGTCAAACACATATTATCAATCATAGGGTTAGAGGGTCAGGGAGCTGGAAGCAGCTTAGCTGGACAGTTGTGCCTCAGGGTCTCTTACAAGATCAGAATCAAGCTGTCAGCCAGGACTGCAGTCCTCTCAAGTCCTGATGGGCCGGAGAAGCTCATCCTGTGCTCACGTAAGTGGTCGTTGGCAAGAATCAGTTCCTTCCTGGCTCTTGGCTGGACCCTTCAGTTCCTTGCGACATAGGCCTCACCGTGAAACTCATCACAGTATGGTAGCATGCTTGCTCACATGGAGAGATAGAAGAGGAAGAGGCAGAGGAAGCTAGCAAGAGAGGAAGCTGCAGTGTTTTATCCTAACCTCAGAAGTGGCATACCTTTTGCCATATGCGATTTGTCACATAGTTCAAGCATGGTATAATGCAGGAAAGGAATACACAGGGATGTTAATACCAGGATGTAGGGGGTCGCTGGGGCTCCTTAGAGGCTGGCCGCCTCGCTCTTGGATGAAGCTGGCATTGACGCTTACGAACAGATTGAAAAGTGAGATGAATCGGCGCAGTCAATTAAAGGGCACATTCAGAGTAGGATGTACCTGAGTCGTCCAGGTAGCAAGAGTGCTTTCTGCTACCTTATGGTAATTACCTCCCTGAGCCTTAACCTTCCCATCTCTAACCATTACCTGTCTCTTGTGGTTGCTGTGAGGGTTAAATGAGATGATATTTAAAGAGTCTGCCTTCTGTGGAGATTCTTCTAAAGGAAATTAACAATAAAAACAAAAAAATGTAGGTTTTTATAAGATAGAGGAAAGAATCCAAAAATAGCACGCCACGGTATTTGGAGGATACAGTATCCTCAGGAATTGGCTTCTATAGGAGATGTGAGGGTGCTGGCAATGTTCTGGAAAGGGTAGTGCTTTTGTATTGTCTCTGCTCCTATTGTTTTCTACTGAAACCTGAGGTAATGGTCTTGCTTCACTGTATCAGTCAGAGTGCCCAGGAAGTGCAGTTGAGTCATTTCCCAAGCATTTATTGAGCCCTGGTACGTTGGGCACTGCTAAGACTCATCTCCTGACCTCATGTTGCTCCTCATCCTACCTGGAAGTGGAGAGTAGATGAGGGGGCAGGCACAGAGACAGTTCTCGCCTTAGGCGGGAGTTTGGAGAAAGAAGTGTGTGTGTGCAAAGGAAGGAGGGCCTGACCATCTGGGAGAAAGAGGCAGGACCTCAACCAGCCCTGTGCACTCAAGCAAGGGAGTGTCCACCAGAAGGGGCAGTGACAACGTGGGCAGGGAAAGGGGTGGTGGCCTGCTCGCTGGATTTCCTCCTAGGGTTCATTGCTAGGTTAGCAAATACAAATGCAGGACGTCCAGCTGAGTTAGAATTTAAGGTAAACAGTAAATATTGAAATACTTGAGACATTTACTAACAAACATATTCTTTGCGTATCTGAAATTCACATTTAGCTGGGTATCTTGTATTGTCTCTGGCAACCCGATCCTGGGGAAAGCATTTAATTTGCCTAGAGTAGTGGGAGCTGAGGCTGTGGAATAAGGCAGCAGAGAAGATTAGGAAGGATTTTGAATGCCCGTTGTGAGGAGTTTGAATATATTAATAAACCAATATCAGATACATGCTGGAGAACCAGTAGGTTTTCACTGGAAGAATGTCATGGTCAGACTCATTTCAGGTAAGACCGCTCCAGTAGCTGTGCGGATGTGGTGGGAATGGGGTTGGGGGGCTGTGAGAGTGATTAGGAGACTCTTGGAACAGGACAAGATGTGGAGAAAATGGACTTGACCCAAGCCAAACTTCAGTAGAGCAGACAGGCAGATAGAATCATGTCAAAGGGCAGGAATTGGTGATGGAGCATTTAGTTAGTAAGACACATCTTCTAAAGGGTTAAATGAATTATTCCAAACCTTGGCTGTACATTAGAACTACGTAGGAGGTATTTTTAAGAATACTGAAGTCATTCTTATTGATACTGATTTAACTAGTTTATGTTGGGACCTGGACAATGGTGATTTTTTACTCCTTGGGTATTTTAATGCACAGTCAGGATCAACAGCTATGAATAAACTCTCTTATCTTTTATTATTCCAAGGAATGTCCAATTTTCCTGACAGTACATGTGAATGACAGCACACTGTTGTCATGAAGGAGCTTAACACACCCTCCTGGACAGAGCCATGCCAGGCACTTCCATATGCCTTGCAGGTTAAAAACTGGCTATTCCTGCCCAAGAACATAAATAGCCTATTTAATTTATTCAAATCATTCTGTTAGGAAACAGGGTCTCATTCTGTCATCCCAGCAGGCATGCAGTGGGACAATCGTACTTCACTGTAGCTTCAAACTCCTGGGCTCAAATGATCCTCCTGCTTCAACCTCCAAAATGGCTAGGACTACAGGTGCACACCACCACACCTTTAACTTTTTTGTAGAGACAGGCTCTTACTACATTGCCCAGGCTGATCTCAAACTCCTGACCTCAAGGTGATCCTCCCACCTCGGCCTCCCAAAGCATTGGGATTACAGACTTGAGCCACTGCACCTGGCCCTATCAATTACTTTTAAAAATACGTTACCTCATTCCATTGTAAAGTAGAAGGGGAATAGGATCAAAGGCTTAGACCCACCTAAACATCCACATGTGCCTTTTCTGCCCCAAGCAGTTGGTCCAGAAATTGCAGGCATTATACTTCTAATTTCTACTTAGACATAAATTTCTGAAGAAAATATGTTAAAATGTCTGAGTTTCCACAGTTCATTAAATATCCTTCAGGAGAACTACCTGATTTTCACTAAGCTCACGTTGATTTGTTATAATGTCTACATGTAAGTACCACTGCCTGTTTTCAATGATTGGATTGTTTAGGGCAGGTGTCCCCAGTCCCTGGGCCATGGACTGGTATCAGTCCTGGTCTGTTAGGAACCAGACCACACAGCAGGAGGTGAGCAGCAGGCAGGCAGGCAGGCGGGTGAGTCCGCATTACTGCATGAGGTCCGCCTCCTGTCAGATAAGCGCACCATTAGATTCTCACAGGAGTGCGAACCTTATTGAGAACTGTACACGTGAGAGATCTAGGGTGTGTGCTCCTTATGAGAATCTAATGTCTGATGATCTGAGATGAAAGAGTTTTATCCCAAAACCATCCCCCACCCCCACCCATGCAAAAATTGTCTTCGAGGAAACCAGTTCCTGGTGCCAAAATGGTTGGGGACTGCTGGTTTAAGGTCGTGGAATATGAGCTGTCCTTTAGTTCTTTCCAGGTCAGGTGGGTGTTCCATTTTAAGGCAAAAAGAGAGTATAGGAGCCTGTTACTCGGCTTCTTATCAGCAGCCTGGTGTCTGCCTTTGACAGAGATGCATTACGGACACTTGTATTTGTATCTTAGGGTTTGTTTTTGACTTATACAAGATTCGTCCCAAGATTCTTTAGCACTAGGAATGTTTCAATTTCTATTGGTGAGTTTCAGTTCATAAACAACTGTAAAAACCATATATGCCAATATGTTCTAGCTCATTTCCTTCTGGCTAAAGACATGCTTTTCTTTTTGCCTCTCAACCAGAGTGTCCCAGAGGTCAAAGGTTGTAATATGTGCTCTTGCATGAGGAAGGAAGGAATGAGTGATTTGAACATGTGAGATTGTAACCAGTCAAAGAGAACCAAGAGATTTCCACGTTACACACAGGACCAAGAGTTTACAAGATGTTTTGGTGTTTAATCAAACCTGAAGTGGAATTTATACCATTTATTTTTTCTTTCTTCCTTTTGTCATTAGAATTCCTTTCTTTGCAGATATTTTGATGTGATTTCTGTAAAAGAAGAAGCTGAGAGTAGTAGCCTGCAGTATCCAGTGACAATCATTGGGAAAATGTTTAAGTGGTTCAGTATTGGCAAAGAGCTGATCATAGGAACTCTTCTCTCCAAATCTGATTCTAGTGAATATATAGAGACTAAGTTTAAGAGTTCAAGGAACTTAATATACAAATGATGCTTAGTAACAGTTTTGGAATTCTAAAAAAAAAATAAAATTTGTAAAAAGACCAGTAAGTGATGATAGGAAAAGCAATGGATTCAGAATCAAAGAATATATTGTTACTGTCTCTCTCTATATAAGTATTTATAGTTGTAGAAGTTGGAAATGAGGATAAGAAATATGTTACTTCTGTTTCCACTGAAGAAATATTTTGGCATCTGACATTAAAAACTTACCGATCAATTTATTCAACACTTACTGAGCACCTATTACGTGTCAAGCCCTCGTCCAGCTACCCGACCCAACATCCAAGGAGGTAGGCCCGTGCCTCTAGGGAGGAGACGGTGGAGGGCTACAATTAGGATCACAGGCAACAGCAATGCCCTGGAATAAGTGTTATGATAAAAGCTACGTGATATAGTATCTGGAATTGAACGCTGTTTCCAGTTCAATAATGTTTGAGGTGGAATCTCTTTCAGCCGTGTTAAAACAAAAACTAAAACGGCTTCCACGTCTTACATCACAATATAAACATTGTAATGGATTCCAAAAAATGCAGGCCTTCTGCTGATCCCGTGCAGAGAAAGCATATGTGCTTAGACATATGTGTTTAGACATCCACTTAACAAGCGTTCTGTCAGCCTGTCAGGACCAGCACCACAGCTGAAGCATATACAGCCCCAGACATCAGCTGTAGAGGAACCAAATGGTGCCTTACCAAAAATCGCCTTAGAATTCAAAGTATTTGAACAGTTTGACAGGCACAACCAATGATTTGCAAGGGAAAACCCACAGCACATAGACATAGCCCCTAAGTGCAGTAAGGAACCATTCTGAATTTCAACTAACTTCAGTACTGAATATGAAATCTTCATAGATTTCAAATAGAAACAAAACAGTGCATAATGCCATGAAAATAAGCCTAATGAAAAGATGCATTGTGTTAGCCAAATCATGGTAGATTGATTAATTGGTAGGATCACACAAATTTAAAGCATATGGAAATTTCAGAAATCTTTGACTATCTTTTTATGGTTAAGAGAAGTTCAAAAATGGAGACACTTTTTTAAAAAAAGATTTCCAGCCAGGAGCAGTGGCTCATGCCTTTAATCCCGGCACTTTGGGAGGCTGAGGCGGGTGGATCATGAGGTCAAGAGATCGAGACCAACCTGGCCAACATGGTGAAACCTCATCTCTACTAAAATACAAAAATTAGCTGGGCATGGTGGTGCATGCCTGTAGTGGCAGCTACTTGGGAGGCTGAGGCAGGAGAATTGCTTGAACCCAGGAGGCAGAGGTTGCAGTGAGCAGAACTCGCACCACTTCACTCCAGCCTGGAGCCTGGTGACAGAGCAAGACTCCGTCTCCAAAAAAAAAAAAAAAAAAAAAAAGATTTCCAGAATAGAAAATTGTTACTGAATTGGTTTTGTATTTATTAAGAATAATTAAAGAAAAACTGAAGACCTCATACTCCTAGGCAAAGCCCAAGAGTTCTATGGGTTTGCTACCCAGTAAAGAGTAGAAACTAGTTTTAATACTGTTTAATCAATAAAATTCAGTTCAAGGGCTGTGATAACAAATACACACCAGAGCTGATTTTAAACTTATCTAACTAATTAGAGACGACTTGCTGCAATGAACACAGTTTTGAAAGCCAGCCAATCAGCAGCAGCCTTACAAATTTCAAGTGCGCCATTGAGTGGTACATCCTCTCTAGTGAATGTGCTTCTAAGGCTGTCAGTGTGGGTTGACACCCTGTCACCCACACAAAACATTGCATCCAAGACTGAAGCACGCTTCTGCCTCTGCCACCAACAGAACACAAAACAGCTTCTTCCCCAGATCCTTTGTAAGGACTTTCTTTGCTCAGTGAAACTGTGCCTGGACTGGCACAGCTCTTCCAAAGTTCTTCCTTCCTCCAGCAACACAATTAGCTTTTGTATCTTTGGGATTCAGTGTGTTGGTCTCCTCCTTTTATGCTATATTCACATTATTTGAAATTATAAGATGAATATTTACCACTTTATACAGGGTTGCTTTTCTACATATCAATCTAGATTTTAATGGCAAAAACCAAAATTACTTTTGCATCAACCTAGTAGAGGTTAAAATAGTTTATTTAGGAAACATTCTTTATAGGGTCAGGCAAGGTGCAGTGGCTCACGCCTGTACTCCCAGCACTTGGGGAGGCCAAGGTGGGCAGATCACGAGGTCGAGATTGAGACCATCCTGGCCAACATGGTGAAACCCCGTCTCTACTAAACATAGAAAAATTAGCTGGGTGTATTGGCGCATGCCTGTACTTCCAGCTACTCGAGAGGCTGAGGCAGGAGGATCGCTTGAACCCAAGAGGCAGAGGTTGCAGTGAGCCAAGATCATGCCGTTGCACTCCAGCCTGGTGACAGAACAAGACTCTGTCTAAAATAAATAAATAAATAAAACTTAGAGGGTCAGATCTCAGGGTAATATCTCTCTGCTTTTTATGAGTTTATCTTAACTTAAAACTTTTTCCTTTTATTTCTCCAAAATTTGGCATTTCACTTGAAGTTCCAAACTGGAAACTTCTCTTCCCCTCCCCATCTTTGTTTATGCCATACCATCCACCTAGTTCTCCAGACTATCAAAGTTTAACTTAGTGTTGACCCTTACCTTTCCCTTTTCTGCCGAGGCTTATGAATATTATCTGTGAAATGTTCTTCAAATCTCTTCCCTTAATTCACTCCCTTTGCCTTATCTCTAATTCAAGATCTTAATAGATGATAATAGAGTTAAATTGTTATCTGAAGTCCCCGTCTTTCTAAGACATCCTACATGAGCCCACTGGGGTGATAAAGAACAGAACTGAGCTTGTCTGTCTGCGTGATGCCACGATCTTTTAAGAAACGAAGTAGAAACTGTGGGACCAATACTCTGGTTTCTATTGACCAGAACAGAAGATAATAGAGTAAGTTCCCGGTAAGTGTTAGTTTTAAAAGATTTCATTTATGTATGGGCTAGTTTCTACATGTAGACCTAAACACATTCATAGGACTTGTAGCACTTACAGAATTTCCCTGCAGAAAACTCTTCATCCTGTTAATCCACTTGACCCTGACCTTTCAGCACTGCCTATATTAAGGTCTATACATTTCTCTGAGCAAATGTTAGTCTCTGGTTTCATTTTCCTCTCTGCTGGGCTTTCACTGAGCTATTCTTATGAGGGAAGGCCAAGGCATTCCACAATGGATTTTTGCATGTGTTTCTGGAGTAATGTTTCTTGGACTTTGTTGTCGTCACTGGCATTTTAGAGGAACGACTTCTTAGATGGCAACGGAACCACATGATTGCAGAATGTTTGCCTTGGCAGTTGATAGCGTTTCTTTGGCAGGTAGTTCACACACCTCCTGATTGGGGAAGTGGTAGTTCAAAGAAATATTTATTGAGCACTTACTATATGTCGGGTACCATGCTAGATGATCAGGATGCAAAGACAATTAAAACACAATAAACCCTCACAGTTTGCACTCTAGTAATGAATGAGCTGGGTATAAAAGTAAATAGTAAAGGCACTTGAAGAAGTGTTGTGCAGGCATAAAGCATGTACTACAGAAGCACAGAGGATAAGGAGGGCTTGCTGGAGAGGTGCTATTTGCATATGCATGTTGATATACATGCATATGAGCATATATGAATGTACATGCTGCCTAGAGAACACACCCATAGAAGGGGGACTTAAGGAAGGCTCTAACTAGGAAATCTTAAGAAACTATTTCAAGTTAACAGTTTCAATTTGTCTTTAAACTGTCTGTCTCAATAGGCTGTTCAAATGCACAGATTTGTTTGTCTTGCTTTGCTTTGCCAGTTCTATACCGATGGTGTACTATACTACCACACTTTTTGGATCTCTTCAAGGCAGGGTTTATGCAATGTAAGAATGAGTATGTTTGCACAAGCAAACATCAGTAATCATTCTGAGGCCATGCTCCTAAGAAATTCTAAGTTCTTTCCTTGGACATAGGGGTGGGGTTCAGACAACAGACCAGTAAACACAGTAAGATTGAATAAATAACAAAGCATTGTGTAAGCCTACTGGCCACTTTCCCTAGGGGTGGCAACCCTTTGAATTGCTGTCTCTTGTTGACAGTACCTTTGTGTCCACTTGACTTTTACATGCCCAACTCCGTGTGTCAGGGAAGGGCACTCTAATCCCTCCTGCTGAGCTCAGGTCATTAAACACTCGCCCTACATTTTACAGCTTCGACCCCGTGACAGGGGAGCTGACCCCAGCTCAGTGCCAGGCACCCAGCAAAATGGGGATTAATAAAACCAGCCCTAGTGTAGCCAAGGGCTCTACAGCTGCTTCTTGCAATTAGACTTGTCATCATTCCCTTAAGAAGCCCCTGTTGATTTTTAAATCCTAATTGGCAGGAGCCACCTGTTTCCCAATAGGAAGGGGTCATTCATTTGCAACAGGCACAGGACAGAGGCTGAGGAGCTGTATGAACGAGCACAAATAGATGCTTTTGCCTTAAATCTGTTTGCTGCCACTTGGAGTCTCTTTGTTGTTCTTGTTCTTTTTTCTTTTCCTTTCTTTCTTCCACTTTTTTCTTCCTTTCCTTCTTTTTTTCTCCAGAACGGCACATACAGGGTCAGGCTGGTCCTGGGGAATAAGTAAGCATTCTGCTCAGAATATTTTTTCCAGCAGGAATTTTCCACTGGCCTCTCCTTAGAGCATCCTCCTTACCATCTGGCACCCCTCTTGGCATGAGGAGATTTCCTGGCTACTTTTTTTTGCCAGAATCCCGGTTGTCATTCATTCCGGTACTTAGGTATTTATTAACTGCCTGCGAGATACTTACACTGTAACTTATTTGTGCCTGTGAAGATTATTGAGTGTATTTTTAGTTCCTGTCTTCACTAAGCTTGCATTCTAAATTGAGGGAGGCCTTAGAACTGCATGTGGTAATACATGTGCAGTATTCTTGTCCAATTACCATATTTGAGACAGCGCCTGTGTATAGAAAGAGCAGCAGTAAAGGTTGTGGGGATCATTTCCTAGAGCTTTGAGCATTTTGATTTTCTCTAAAACACATTCTCCTTAGAGTTTCTGCTTAGATCTAAGGTTTTAAGTTGTCTGAGTGGTATCAAGTTACACTTTTTCACTGGGAGCCTTAGTAATGTCTGATAGAATTCACCGTGATCCTTTCTCTTGATTAATACCAATGAATATTTTGAAATTAAGTGTTACTGTTATTTCTTACTCTCTAGTCATTAGGGCAAGTATGTAAGATAATAAAATGACTGCCTGAGAATATGAGTAAACTGTGAATCAGCAAATATTACAAAGCAATAGAGTCACAGTTCTCATTTTTATGCATCAAGCATTTATTGAACACCTCATATGTCAGGCTGTATTCTAGCATTTGGACCTCTGTTAGGTCACTCCAGGTTTCAACTCAGCTAGTAGAGACTGTCCTCTTAACAGAACTTTGCCAATAGCCAGTTAAGCCCGCTTGTCAACCTTGCCACGTCCTTGTGGGCTTCAGTGAAATTAGGCAATCAGGCAAGACCTATTCCAACAGAATACCAGTAGAATGTCCTTCAAATGCAATACAATAAGTTCAAATAATTTCCTCTGCCTCGTTTTACTAACCATATGCCTTGTTTTACATCTAATTTTACAAGAGACTATGTCTTGTTTACTTACAATGGCATTGTCACTGCCATTGCTGAAAAAATAAAGGAAGTGAATAACTAATTATTGCCCTTGAGAGGTTTGTATCTCAGTGGATGATATATACATAGTAAGAACAAGCACCTCCAAGTGCCAGTTCTGCACAGGGGGTTAATTGAAGGCATAGTTGGAGCTCATCACACTCCATGACAGCTATTCAAGGAATGACATTGTTATCAGTAGCGTGAAAGCCTCTTAAGATCCTAAATAAATGGTCCCCAAAATGTAGTGTCCAAAAAGATTACTCAAGAATCTCATTAAAATGCTGATGCCTGGGGCCCCAAACTCAGTGATTCTGTTCACTGAGGAGTGAGTGGTGTGTGGTAGGAGTTAGGAATAAACCTTGAAAAAGCACTTCAAATGATTTGGACACAGGTAGTCTGCACTCTAAACTTTAGGAAACTATGAGTCCCACGCCTAACCTTAGGGCCCTTAAGAAACTAGGAGACCTGTCCCTAACCCTAATTAGGGCCCTTTGGATAAGGGAGATTGTGTATGGAGGAATAAAATTACAGAGCCATTTTTGCCTCCTAGATCTTTCATTTAAGACCAAGTGGGCTTCACTGTTGGATGTTAAAGACTCCTAAGGGTCATGAGTTCCTCCATGTGGTCCCATATATGTAATTCCATCTGAAAGTGGTTGGCCATGTATCTGCCTTATTTATCTGGTCTGCTAAAAATAACCACTGAAGGTCTTCAACTATTGATATTGCCTTTGACTTCCATGGTCCTTTCCAAGATAAGGCCCTGGGCTGAGAATGGTTCAGAGATCGGTTATTGCCATATAAGGAGGGAGACAGGCTAAAAGCTCCTTTTAAATGTTCGGTTCAAAGTGCGAAGCTTTGCAGCCTCCATGTGTTTATGACATAAGCAGCAGTGAGTAGCACAAAGAACTTAGAGGAGAATTGGTGATTCATTCAGGAAGAAATAGCTTGCACCTGTGAGAATGTGAGAATGCTGAAGGCGCCACTTGGCATTATTGGGGTGCTGCCTCAGCTGGAAGGCAGGCTCTGTCCCCACACGAACTGACAGCTTGTAGCTCTTAAGCGGCCCTGGGCCTCTCTCACTGTTATGTTTTGCTGTTGGAATGAAAGCAAACTTGTGACTCACTTGGGAGCTGAGGGGAGGTATGTGCTTAGTAGCATTCAGTCTTGGCAGGAGGGCAGCCGCCGCGGAGATGGGACGCAATCTAATAAGCACATGTGTTCTTACAGTATGCCTCATGGCCAGGCCACTTTATCTTCAGTAATCCCAATCTGCGTCCCAGAATCACATTATTTGGCCATAGACCAGACCCTGCGTATTCTTGGCTTGAGGAAAAATGAAACGTGATCTCAAGACAAGATAGGATCATGAGCTGAAGAGACACTGATGAATTTTTCTCCCCCCAGCAGCACAACATTAAATGTAACATTGTACCAGGAAAATACATTTAACATGCCAGTAGAGAAGACCAAACATTGCCTTCTGTACATGGAATTCTGCCTCGATAGCTTATGTTTGCTGACAGGAACAAATTGGTGTTAGGGATAAAAGAACATCGGAAAACAAAGCTTCATTTGTAGGCAGAATAGCCCTGAGTGTATTGCTGTTATTACAGTAGTCATTCGTCTTGGAGAAGACACTGGATGCTATTGTACATGTCATCCAAAGAGCCATTTATCAAGAAAAGTTCTTAAGGGTACACTAATGTTAAAATTAAAAACTCTTTGTGTTTAGAGAGTGCAGTGAAAGGGACGAGGCAATGTCAGGAGCTCAAAATGGTCTTTCTGGTCCTCCTTTGGGCAAGTCCAGTGCGGTGGGCTAGTCTCTGGGATCTAGGAAGGGTGACTCAGAGGGCAGCCTTCAAGAAGGCTCTGACAGGTCAGGCTGAATCCCTGTGGTCACTGAGGATCAGAAAGTAATTGGCGTTGGTTCCACTAGTGGGGAAGAGAATCACTTGCTTGGAAAGCCTGACTCATAACTTTCTTGCTGTAAAATCATGTATAGGTCATGTAATCTCTTAAGACAACGATAGTTCTTTTCTAAGTCCATCCCATGGACAATGATTAATATTCTAGTCTACACTGCAAGGAACCCTTTTCAAAATACAAACTATCCTTAAGTTCAGTGTTTGCCCTGATATTTATATATTAATAAATTGGGCAAGCAAAAGTCATGGCTGCACAGAATAGAAAACAGTACAGAGTGGCAGGGCATAGGGTAGGGGTGGGAGGAAGTCTTGTTGACTTCATATGAATACACTGAAGAGGGGCCCAGGACAGGCATTTTATTACCTTGATGGAACACAATTTTTAAAAATACCTCCAAAGTTAAATTTCTCAAAAGGAAAGGAGTATATATTTTGTTTTTAGGTTTTGGTTCTATATCTACAGAGAATGAAAATTCTATTTTTTTGTAAAGAAAAACATCAATGAAATTTATTTTTTCACTAAATGACCAGTAACCTGTGACAAATTTCATTTGCTCTATGGTGAATACAGAGTTCTAGAAAAGGCAGAAATAGTCTAACACTGCCACCTGCTGTCACCCTTCACACATCTGGTTGGACTTGGATTTTACTTAGCCTCTGTCACACAGGAAAAGACCTGTGGTCGTAGCTCTCAATTTTCTTGCTTTTTTAAAAACATTTACTTTAAGCACTGGGATACATGTGCAGAACATGCAGGTTTGTTACATAGGTATACATGTGCCATGGTGGTTTGCTGCACCTATCAATCTATCAGCTAGGTTTTTTAAGCCCCTCATGCATTAGTTATTTGTCCTAATGCTCTCCTTCCCCTTACCTCCCACCCCCCGACAGGCCCCAGTGTATGATGTTCCCATCTCTGAGTTCTCATTGTTCAACTCCCACTTGTGAGTGAGAACCTGTGATGTTTGGTTTTCTGTTCCTGTGTTAGTTTGCTCAGAATGAGGATTTCCAGCTTGAGCCATGTCCCTGCAAATGACATGATCTCATTCTTTTTTATGGCTATATAGTATTCCATGGTGTATATGTGCCATATTTTCTTTATCCAATCTATCATTGATGAGCATTTGGGTTGGTCCCAAGTCTCTGTTATTGTAAATAATGCTGCAATAAACATATATGTACATGTGTCTTTATAGTAGAATGATTTATAATCTTTTGGGTATATACCCAGTAAAGTGATTGCTGGGTCAAATGGTATTTCTGGTTCGGGATCCTTGAGAAATCATCACACTGTCTTCCACAACGGTTGAACTAATTTACACTCCCACCAGCAGTGCAAAAGTGTTCCTGTTTTTCCACAGCCTTGCCAGCATCTATCGTTTCCTGTCTTTTTAATGATCACCGTTCTAACTGGCATGAGATGATATCTCACTGTGGTTTTGATTTGCATTTCTCTAATGACCAGTGATGATGAGCTTTTTTTAAAATATGTTCATTGGCCACATAAATGTCGTCTTCTAGGAAGTGTCTGTTCATATCCTTCGCCTACTTTTTGGTGGGATTGTTTTTTTCTTGTATATTTATTTAAGTTCCTTGTAGATTCGGATATTAGCCCTTTGTCAGATGGATAGATTGCAAAAGTTTTCTCCCATTCTGTAGGTTGCTTATTCACTCTGATGATAGTTTCTTTTGCTGTGCAGAAGCTCTTTAGTTTAATTAGATCCCATTCGTCAATTTTGGCTTTTGTTGAAATTGCTTTTCCAACTGGCATCAGAATCAACTGGAGGGCCGTGAAAATACAGATTTCAGGGCCCAACCTTCAGACTTTCTTACTCAATAGGTTTGAAGAGGGGCTCCAAAACTTGCATTTCTCTTTTTCTTTTCTTTTCTTTTTTTTTTTTTGTTTTGAGTTGGAGTCTGACTCCAACCCAGGCTGGAGTGCAGTGGCGCCATCTCGGCTCACTGCTGCTTCTGCCTCCCCATGTTCAAGTGATTCTCATGCCTTGGCCTCCTGAGTAGCTGAGATGAACACCACACCCAGCTAATTTTTGTGTTTTTAGTAGAGACAGGGTTGTACTATGTTGGTCAGTGTGGTCTCAAACTCCTGGCCTTAAGTGATCCGCCTGCCTTGGCCTCCCAAAGTGCTGAGATTACAAACACAAAGCTTGCATTTCTAATAAGTTCCCAGATACTCTTCCTGTTGCTGGTGCAGCCACTGATCTATTTTTAAGTGCCAGGGATGCCCTTGGCCACAAGTGTACAGATCTCTTGACAAAAGAACTAAACTTCTATAGCTCTATGGAGAATTACATTTCATTGCTTATTCTAACTTATCCTGTACCTCACGTAGGAACAATAAGTCAGGTGTGAAAGCCAAATACAAAAGGAATTGATCAGAGGTGCAATCAATCAGGCTTGTGGGTTACTGTGCTTGAGGCTGAATAGTTATCATAGAGGAGCATGGGATGAATTAGGCTACAGAAGATTGTTTATATAAAGAAATAGTTTGGCCTGGAATGTGAAAGACCTGTCCATATATAAAAGAACTGCTTTCAAACTGAATGGATAGTGCTAGTCTTTGAAGGTCTGGGCAGAGTCCCAATTTTCCTGCCTTTCTTTCATATGCCACATGTTAATTTGTCTTCAAGACTCATTGACTCTGAAAAGCAGATGGCCAGAAGTGTGAAATTTTGGTGGTATTAAGTCCTATCATTTTTGTCATCACCTGTGTTTTCAGTGAAACTGGAATCTTCATTGATTAAGTAACTCACAACCCAAAGCTGTACTTTTAAACTTTGGAAATGTATGAGAAGAGATGGGATGTCCTTTAGCTTCAAACATTTTTATTGTGATGAAAGACACATAACACTAAATTCACTCTCTTAACCATTTTAAATGTAAGTTCAGTAATGTTATGTATATTCACATTATTGTGCCACAGGGCTCTAGAACTTTTTCATGGCGCGAAACAAATTCTATGCACATGAAACACTAATCACCCGTCCCCAATCCACCTAGCCTTTGGCAACTACCTTTCTAATTTCTGTCTACCGTTTTGACTGCAGTGCTTTAAATAGTTCATATGAATGGAGTCATACAGTAGTTGTCCTTCTGTTACTGGCTTATTCACTCGGCATAACATCCTTGAAGTTCATCTCTGTCGTAGCATGCGACAAGATTTTCTCCTTTTTTAAAGCTGCATAATATTCTATTGTATGTGTGTATATATATTACATTTTCATTAAGCATTTGTCTGTCAATGGATGCTTGGGTCTCTTGTATCTGGTGGCCCTTGTGAATAATGTTGCAATAAACATGAGTATGCAAATAGCTCTTTAAGATCTTGCTTTAAATTTGTTTGGATATATACACATGAGGGTGATTGCTGGATCATGTGATAGTTTAATTTTTAATTTTTTAGGAAGATTTATACTGCTTTCTGTAGCAACTGCATAATTTTACATTCCCATGATGGTGCAACAAAAAGGTTCCAATATCTCCTTATCCTTGCCAGCCCACTATTTTTCTGTTCTTTTGTTACCGACCATCCTAATGAATGAGCGATGGTATCTCATAGTGGTTTTGATTTATATTTCTCTAATAATCAGTGATAGTGTATTAGTCAGGGTTCCCTAGAAGGACAGAACTAATAGGAGATATCTCCCATTAGTTCTGTCCTCCTATATATATACAGAAGTTTATTAGGTATTAACTCACACAATCATAAGGTCCCACAATAGGCTGTCTGCAAGCTGAGGAGCAAGGAGAGCCTGCTCAAGTCCCAAAACTGAAGCACTTGGAGTCCGATGTTTGAGGGCAGGAAGCATCCAGGATAGGAGAAAGATGTAGGCACATCTGGTCATTTCTCCTTCTGCAAAGTGCACTACCAGGTGCACTGCTCGAAGTTCTGCCCACTGGGAAGGTTTCCCTTCACTGCTGTCCTTCAGGGATGTCCTAGAAAGGGGCTGTAGTGCTGCAGCTGTCCACTCTCAGGTGGTGCCTACATAGTGTGCAGAAACATCTGTGAATCAGGCCCTAGTATTCTCTTCCTTTGTCAACTGATCATGGGGAACTCCCCATGAGGCCATAGGCTCAGGCTTGGGAAGAAAAGGCAGGGTGGCAGGAATGGAGGCCATGGGCATTTGAGACACTTCCTCATGTAACCTACTGGTGGCTTCAGGACCTGCTTGAGCCCTATCACGTATATACCACTTCCATTTGATGATGGAATACCTCTGTGCACAACCTACATAATTACTAGATGGGTCAGAAAGCATCCAGCTTATGATAGGCAGTTCAGGTCCCATGGTGACTTGATGACCCATAATCAATCATTCAGTTTCCATTAAAGCCCAGTAACAGGCCAAGAGTTGTCTTTCAAAAGGAAAGTAGTTATCAGCAGAAGATGGCAGGGTCTTGTTCCAAAATCTTAGAGGTTCCTGCTGTGATTCCCCTCTGGGGACCCACCAAAGGCTCCAAACAGCATTCCTATCTGCCACTGACACTTCAGGCACCATTGCATCTGCTAGGTCATATGGCCCAAATGGCAGAGCAGTTTGCACAGCAGTCTGGACCTGTGGCAGAGCCTTCTTCTGTTCTGGACTGCACTCAAAGCTGGCAGCCTTTCGGGTTACTCAATAAATGGGCTGGAGTAACACACCAAAAATAAGGAATGTGTTGCCTCCAAAATCCAAATAGGCTTACTAGGCATTGTGCCTCTTTCTTCATTGTAGGAGAGACCAAATGCAGCAACTTATTCTTCACCTTAGAAAGACTATCTCGACAGGCCCCATAATACTGGACCCCTAAAAATTTTACTGAGGTAGGTGGTCCCTGATTTTTAGGAGGATTTATTTCCCATTCTCTGACATGCAAATGTCTCATCAGTAAGTCCAGGGTGTTAGCTCCTTCTTGCTCACTGGATCCAATCAGTTATCAACGTAATGGACCAGTGTGATATTTCTGGAACTGAAAGGCAATCAAGGTCTCTCCAAATAAGATGATGACCCAAAGCTGGAGAGTTGATATCGTTGATATGCTCCTGATGTAAGACAGTAAAGACATATTGCTGGTTTTGCCAGCTGAAGGCAAATTGCTTCTGGTGGGTGTTATGGACAGGAATGGAGAAAATGGCATTCGCCAAATCAATGGCTGCATACCAGGTACCAGGAGATGTGTTAATTTGCTCAAGCAACGAAACCACATCTGGTACAGCAGCTGCAACTGGAGTCACCACTTGGTTAAGCTTATGATAATCCACTGTCATTCTCGAAGTTTGATCTATCTTCTGCACAGGCCAAATGGGAGAGTTGAACAGCAATGTGATGGGAACCACCACCTCTGCATCTTTCAAGTCCTTGATGGTGGCAGTAATCTCCTCAATCCCTTCAGGGATGCAATATTGGTTTTGATTTACTATTTTGCTAGGTAGAGGCAGCTCTAATGGCTTCCATTTGTCCTTTCTCACCATAATGGCCCTCATCCTGCCAGTCAGGAATCCAATGTGGGGGTTCTGCTAGTGGCTAAGTATGTCTGTGTCTATTATGCATTCTGGGACTGGGGAAATGACCACAGGATGAGTCTGGGGACCCACTGGACCCACTGCAAGTTGAGCCTGAGCTAAAACTCCAATAGTAACCTGATCTCCATAAGCCCCTACTTTAACTGGAGAAACACAATGTTTGGAGTCTCCTGGAATCAATGTTAGCCAGAGCTAGTGTCCCGTAGTCCCTGAAATGTCTGATCATTTCGCCTCCCCCAGTGAACAGATCCCCTGGTAAAAAGCCAAAGGTCTCCTTGGGGATAGATAGGAGAAAGATTCACTCCATAAATTGTTGGTAATGTAGTGGTGTCCTTCCTCAAGAGAACCCAGCCTCCCCTTCATTCAAGGGCTTCTGGGTCTGTAAACTGGCTCAAGTCTGGAAACTGATTAAGGGGCCATGATTCTCTGTTTTTGTAATTCAAATTAGTCTTTTGTCCATTCAACCTAGAAGTTTTCTGCTTATATAAATTAAATAGGAATGCAGTAGGCTTCCTATCATCACTTCTAGGAACACAAAGATTAATTTGCCAGTACCAGAGCTCTACACTAGACAGGCTATTCTTATTGCCGCTTTGCCTCTGCCGTCCATAATGGTAGCTGCACCGACCTTGCCTTTGACCATTGAGTGCTGCCATTTGGCCCCTGCCACCTTGAGATCTGATTATTCCCATTGTATTTAAATTTTATAGTTGAGTGACTGCAGCTCCCACAGTTAGATCTGACATACAGAGAAGAGCAATCACAAAGCTCTTCAAAGATGCAGGTGCTGCCCTCACAAATCTATTTCACAAGGCATTGGGCAAGGGTATATCTTCTGGACCATCCCAGCTGGGATGAGTAGATCTAAAGTGGCAAATCCACTCCACCATCTCAATCTCCCTAAATCTTTGGATCCCTTTCTCTACATTAAGCCAAGGGAGATCAGGCATTTTCAGCTCACTCACAGTGGGCCATATTTTAATACATATTTCAGCTAATCAAGCAAATAAACTATTAGAATCTTTTTTAACTCCCCGAGTTGCAACATTAAATGCAGAGTCCCTACTTAGTGGGTCCAAATCAATAAATTCAGCTTGATTCAACTCTATATTCCTTCCACCATTATCCCACACCCTTAATATCCATTCCCAGGCCTATTCTCCAGTTTTCCGCTCATATAAATTAGAAAACTCATGCAGTTCTTTTTGAGGGTAGCACACATCCTCATGGGTCACACTCTCAACCTCACCTCTAGGGTCCCACTGGAACTTTAGTTTTGTTAAAGATCTAGAAGCAAACAGGGGTGTTTGGGGTGGCTCCTGAGGAGAATCAACATTATCTTGCCTGACAACTGCCTCAGGGGAGGTCATTCCTCTTTCCTCAAGCAGTGCAGGGTTTATCTCCTCAGACAAAGGCAGAAAGGCTGATGGCAGCATGGGTTAGGGAGGGGATGTTGCTACTGGGGATGGGGAAGCTATTTCTTCTGGCAAAAAAGTTGCATCAGAGTCTACAAACTCAGTGTCCCTACCTTCATCAGGGCTCTCCCACACGTCTCATTCCAAGTTGCAGGGTCCCACTCCTTTTCAATCAGTGCCCTCACTTTTTAAAATATTTATTATTTATTTATTTATTTTGAGTTGGAGTCTCAGGTTGTCGCCAGGCAATCTCGGCTCACTGCAACCTCACCTCTTGTATTCAAGCAATTCTCCTGCCTCAGCCTCCCAAATAGCTGGGATTACAGGTGTTCACCACCATGCCCAGCTAATTTTTGCATTTTTAGTAGAGACGGGGTTTCACCATGTTGGCCAGGATGGCCTTGATCTTCTGACCTTGTGATCCACCCGCCTTGGCCTCCCAAAGTGCTGGGATTACAGGCGTGAGGCACCACGCCTGGCCCCAGTGCCCTCATTTTAACAGTAGACACCTGTGAGGCTGTGCATGCACCTTTTGTTGCAAATCAGCTACTTGCATGACAAAAGCTGTGTCTGTCTTTCTACAATTTCAACTCTTTCTTTACAAAAGATGAAACTCTCACTCAGGGCAATCTTAGCAGATCCGAGGCTCAGTACATCTGCTTCTGAAGCTGGAAATTAGAATCTCTGAGTTTATCATTTTCTTTCATCACTTTGTACACTGAACTTAGGAGCAACCAACCAGCTCTATTATGTTCCTTGGTTCTCCACATATGGTCAAAGGTATTATATATAAAGTCACTAAACTCCTTGCCTCTCATAAGCAGTGAATCAAGAGTGTCACATGCATTTATTTTGCATAACTCTCTAAACAGTTTCTGTCAAGAACTATCAGTGTTCTTCATACTATGAGAAGTAGAGTCCTTAGCATTTTTTGGTCTAATCATATTAAGCAGCCAACTCCAAAAACTTCAAAACCAATGAAAGAACTACATCCTTAATATTCTGTTCCTTTAGAATCACTGCTGATACCAAAATCTATATTAGTCAGGGCTTTCTAGAGGGACAGAACTAATAGGATGTATCTATATATCTATATATATATGTGTGATAGATATATAGATACTTATCATAAATATACATAGCATTGTGCTATACTTAGCATTGTACTAAGTACCTGACATATTTCTTTGCCTTACCTCTTAGTAACTCCACAGCTAGTCCTGGAAAATGTTTATATATAGATATATAGATATCTATCATATATATATATAGATATGTAGATATATCCTATTAATTATGTCCGTCCAGATATATGTATTTTATATATATATATAATGTATAATACATATTACATCTTATATATATAATGGAGAGTTTATTCAGAATTATTCATATATATATGTATGTATTAAAGAAGAGTTTATTAAGAGTTAACTCACAGTATCACAAGGTTCCACAACAGGCCATCTGCAAGCTGAAGAGCAAGGACAACCAGTCCAAGTCCCAAACTGAAGAACATGGAGTCCAGTGATAGAGGGCAGGAAGTATTCAGCTTGGGAGAAAGATGTAGGCTGGGAAGCAAGGCCAGTTTAGTCTCTTTTCTGCTTATTTTATTTTATTTTTTTCATGTTTTTCTGCTTGCTTTATATTCTGGCCACACTGGCAGCTGATTAGATGGTGCCCACCAAGACGAAGGGTGGGTCTGCATTTCCCAGCCCACTGACTCAATTGTTAATCTCCTTTGGCAACACTCCACAGACACACCCATGATCAATACTTTGCATCCTTCAATCTAACCAAGCTGACACTCAGTATTAACCATCACAGTGAGTATCTTTTCTTTTGCTGTTTGGCCATTTATATATCTTCTTGGAGAAATGTCTATTTAAGTCCTTTGCTCATTTTTTAACTGAGTTATCTTTGTTGTTGTTATTGAATGGTAGAATTTCCTCACATATTATGATTAATAATCTCTTATCAGATATATGATCTGAAAATATATTCTCCCATTCCAAGTGTCGCTTTTCACTCTAGTGATTGTTTTCTTTGATGTGCAGAAGTCTAAGTTTCATGCAGTCCCATTTGTCTATTTTTAGTGCTGTTGCCTGTGCTTTTGATGTCACATTCAAGAAATCATTGCACCTGTAAAAATCACATTTCTAAGAATAATTAATGAAACAGGACAAAGTACAATATTTAGATGTATATGCCTAGTGAGCCAAACTGTAACAGGGAAAGCTGGAAGGCTGTACTTCAAAATATTAACAGGCTCTCTCTAGGTCACCAGATTATAAGAATCATCTTCATTTCTTTTTCTGTAGTTTCTGAATTTTCTACAATGAATAAGTTTCACTTCCTTAAGATTATAATCTTTAGAATTTAATTCATAAAAGGCATCATTTTAATTTTAAAAACAACTTTTGAATAATGTAAAATTCACATTTTAGGAATATATGAGTAACAAGTATTATAAAAATGGAATAGAGCAAAATCAAGTATAAAGAAGCTCTCAGATTTAGTATGCCAAAGGATCTAAAACTATCTCATGTACTAAGTATTCCATGGCATTAAACCTTAGAAAATCACTAGAATAATAATCCAGGATTATAACTAAAATTCCACCAAGAGAGGTTAGTTTATAATTCTTATTAAAACCAATAACAAAATAAAATAAAAACATAATAAATACCAAAATAAAAACAAATCTTTGCCTAATTAGCATTTTCTCTAACCATTTAACATATCTAGTCTAGATCAAAGACTCACAATCTGAAGAAGGCTTATAAAATTATTACAAATACCACACATACATATGTTCATCTAACAGTGTGTGTAGTCTGAAAAATACCATACATAGGCACTATTGTTTTCTAAATATATGTTGATGATATGGAGAATAGCAAAACACAGTTACATTTAAAAGTTTTACCAAGTTCACATAGGTAATTGATCTTTATGTTCCTAATCAATGCGTATTATGTGGGAATTTGGTTATGTTTTTGACATTGAATGTGTGCATCCTCTACAAACAACAGTAAAAACAAATTTTGATACAACCTGAGAAATCAATTATTAATTGACTATAATATGGGACCAAGAACCATTTTTAATTTTGTTAAGTGTTATAATGTCATTCTGCTTATGTTAAAACATCTTTATATAAAGGTGAAATAATATAAAATGAGATCTGCTTTCAAATACAAAAACAAGCAAGGAAAAAGTAATAGGCAAGCAAAAGTAGCAAACTATTGATAATTTTTGAATCTGAGTAATGGTTATAACAAAGTTATATGTTACCATTTACTCTACTTAATGAATGTTTATAATTGTTCATTGATATTAGAAAACTTTAAATGAGTCATTATACTGAAATCTTGGTAACTATTGAATTAAATAACTTTTAAAAACAGAGCAAATAATTTTCTTAAAAAGAATGTGGGAAAAAAATGTTAATTTTTTTTCTCAAAAGGGCTATCTCAATTTTTAGGATGACTTTTAACCTGTTGGTGACTCCTGTGTAAGTATTGAGATACAGTTCACGTGACCAAGGAACCAGGTTATCAAGAGTGTATATTCTACTCTTATACCTTGTGCATAGTTAATTTCTAGGAGAGCCAAACATTTCAAAACAGCAACAAAAGGAACAATCTTGGATGATTTCTTACATACTTCCCAAAGATTAGGAAGGATAAGAATCACCACTAGGAAAGGGCTGAATGGGAATCTGTTTTATTCCTCAGGTATTAATAAAAATATTGGTCTCAGAAACACAGGATTATAATTTTTTCAAGAAGTAAACCAACTTAGATAATTGTAACAAATCCCAATAGGCAAATGGTTTATAATTTTTGAAAGTAAAACATTGCCCATTTAAAAAACTAGGATTCTGCTCAAATAATTGTACCTACAGAGTAAGCACGGTCAACAAGTTTACCAAGATTAGAGACTATCATTCAGGTAAGCAATCTAAAAATATTCAATTCTGCTGGGGAGTTAAGGAGAAAAGAAAGAAGAAAAAATAAATCTCCAGGTATTTTACGTATTCCAGTTTACTAGATTACAGTTATTACTTTTGCCTAACCAGAAAGATATCTTAAGGTCTAAAACTTTTAGAGCAATTATTATTTTTAAAATAAAAATGATAAAAATGGGTCTCCTAAAAAGCCATGAAGTGGCATCTATGATTTTCTACTTCACCCACCTAGATAACCCACCATCAGAAATCCGTCATCATTCCCAGTGCTGACCACCAAACCTAGATTTTCCTCCAAAATACAGCACACCTGAGATTTATGGACAAAATGAACTTATAGTATGAGTTACATTTTATGCTATTTCAAGGTGCCTCTTTTGACTTCCATTTCATATACTTAACTAAACAATATGGAACATTTTCCTAATTGGGGTATTGTTTCTTCTTGTTTTTAATTTGTTTAAGCTCTCGACAGCCCATCTCAAACAGAAACTTAAAGGCTAGCCATGTAAGTGAATATAAGTGAATTGACCTGGTCTCACTTTATCTACAATTCATTTATTAGAATGTACCTCTATCACTCATCAATTCATTAATTTCCTCAGCAACATATTGATAAATCATCTTTTAAAAACACCACAGATGGTTGTAGATGTGTGGCATTATTTCTGAGGCCTCTGTTCTGTTTCATTGGTCTATATCTCTGTTTTGGTACCAGTACCATGCTGTTTTGATTACTGTAGCCTTGTAGTATAGTTTGAAGTCAGGTAGCATGATGCCTCCAGCTTTGTTTTTTTGCTTAGGATTGTCTTGGCTATGCAGGCTCTTTTTTGCTTGCATACGAAGTTTAAGGTGTTTTTTTCCAATTCTGTGAAGAAAGTCAGTGGTAGCTTGATGGAGACAGCATTGAATCTATAAATTACTTTGGGCAGTATGGTCATTTTCATGATATTGATTCTTCCTAAGCATGAGCATGGGATGTTTTTCCATCTGTGTCCTCTCTTATTTCCTTGAGCAGTGATTTGTAGTTCTCCTTGAAGAGGTCCTTTACCTCCCTTGTTAGTTGTATTCCTAGGTATTTTATTCTCTTTGTAGAATTTGTGAATGGGAGTTCACTCATGATTTGGTGCCCTGTCTATTACTGGTGTATAGGAATGCTTGTGATTTTTGCATATTGCTTGTGTATCCTGAGACTTTGCTGAAGTTGCTTATCAGCTTAAGGAGATTTGGGCTGAGATGATGGGGTCTTCTAAATATACAGTCATGTCATCCTCAAATAGAGACAAATTGACTTCCTCCTTTCCTAACTGAATACCCTTTATTTCTTTTTCTTGCCTGATGTCCCTGGCCAGAACTTCCAATACTATGTTGAATAGGAGTGGTGAGAGAAGGCATCTTTGTCTTGTGCCAGTTTTCAAAGGGAATGCTTCCAGCATTTGACCATTTGGTATAATATTGGCTGTGTGTTTGTCATAAATACCTCTTATTATTTTGAGATGTGCTCCATTGATACCTAGTTTATTGACAGTTTTTAGCATAATGAGTTGTTGAAGCAGACACAAGAACAGAAAACCAAACAGTGCATGTTCTCACTCATAAGTGGTGTTGAACAATGAGAGCACATGGACACAGGTAGGGGACCATCACATACTGGGGCCTGCTGGGGGGTGGGGATCTAGGGGAGGGACAGCAAGGGGTGGGGGGCTAGGTGAGGGATAGCATTAGGAGAAATACCTAATGTAGATGATGGGGTGATGGATGCAGCAAACCATCATGGCATGTGTGTGGCTATGTAACAAACCTGCATGTTCTGCACATGTACCTCAGGCCTGAAAGTATAATTTTAAAAATAGAAAAAAAAATCACCAGTCCAAAAAAAAAAAAAAAAACCCACAGGCACATCCTATGCTAAGTACTTATAATACAAAAATAAATAAGAAGACATGGTCTTTGCTTCTAGATATGAAAACATTTAACAAAACTCCAACAAGCAGAGACATAAACTGAAATGATTTCAGAGAACCTGAGGAGAATGTATTATGAACGAGTTCATCTCAAATTAATAAAAATAATAATTGTAGGGTTCTGAAGTTGTGTATGGGTCTCTAAGATACAAAGTGGGAGGCGAAGTGCGACTGGAGGAAAGTAAACTCATTTTCAAAATACATTACTGCATCATTCAACCCAGTGTTCTGGGGATCTTTGGGCTTTGAATCTATTTGAATTGGGGATAGGACTTTCATTTGCAGGATGTTAGTTCCCTGTACGGCGGCATAGGCCGTGAGCATGCCAAACAAGACAAAACAGCAAAGAAACATAAAACACGGTAGATGTGGAACCTTGGCTCTGCGAATTCCTTCCAAACTTGCATTTATTAGGGCAGCTGCTCCTTCAGTCTCTGACTCACTTTGCTTCAAATCTCAGTCCCTTTTGGTTTTTTTCTATTTGGATTTTATAACTGAGCCCTGGATCCTTTAATGCTAACTAATAGGCCACATAGGGCACTGCCTCTGGTCATTACCTGTCCCATTACAACTATGCCCTAGTGCCAGCCCAGGCCTGGGGATACTGCTGGCCACTTAGCCTTTGGGGTAGAAGCAGGGAGACGCCACCCTAAGGCACTGCCACACCCAGGCCTGACATTTGGTGTTGTTATGCCTTTTCTAGCACCAACCGCTCTCCCTACATTTCACATCTTCTCATTCCTGTTGCAAGTGTCCAGAGCCCTCATGATGCTTCCTTGCTCTCTGCTTTACACACCTCTTCATTCTCCCCAACCAGCATTTTCTGGACAGTGCCCAACATCCCAGACTTCTCCAGTGCCTTCTTCCAGTTTCTGATCCATATTTAAGTGAATACCTCATCCTACCAAGGATTCAGTTTCTGCAGAGGAAAGTTAATTGATTTATGTCTCTAAGCAAACAGAAAATAAAGTACATTTTGAAACAATAGATCAAAATCTCCACCACTGAGGGCTCAACATGACTCTTCGTACAGCAGCACGGGGCACAGAAGGAATTCAGGAACCCTTTTCCCAATGGAAGTGACTTTTGATGCATGTGCTTCCGTAGCTTCTGGAGATGGGCTACGTGGAAACACAGAATGATTCGCAAGTACAATTGAGACAACTTTGAAGAGTCTCAGAAATTTGGGGGAAGAATTTGAACTTACCTGCAATTCCCAAACCGTAGAGGAAGCTGGTTCTATGTTCACTTACAGGTTCATGTTGTCTGTGAAAAAAACAAGTTTGATTAAAAATAATCAGCAAAACCTGGATAGCCAGAAAAGAGAGCGAGTGAGAAAGCTGCAAGAATCCCCTCCACCTTCTTCGCCTTCCTTTTAGCACCTAACACAGTACATGACACATGGAAGGAGCACCACAGATATTTGTTCAATGACATGCTCATTGCAGTTATTGCTCTCTGAGGCCAAAAGATATGGGGTCAAACGTTTAGAGCACAAAATAACTGGCTCAAGGCTGAGGAAAAACAACAGTAACAGTAACACGAACCATATCAACAAAATAATAGGCTGGGCACAGTGGCTCACACCTGTAATTGGGAGGCCCAGGCAGGCAGATCACATGAGGCCAGGAGTTCAAGATCAGCCTGGCCAACATAGTGAAACTCTGTCTCTACTAAAAATACAAAAAAATTAGCTGGGCATGGTGGCACATGCCTGTAATCTCAGCCACTGCGGAGGCTGAGGCTGGAGAGTCACTTGAGCCCTAATAGCAGAGGTTGCAGTGAGCCAATATTGTGCCGTGACACTCCAGCCTGGGCAACAGAGCAAGACTGTCGCAAAACAAAAACGAAAGGAAACAACAACAACAACAACAAACCTAAGGAGTGAGATAAGAAAAAAGAAGTTCCTTTATTCCTCATAAGAATCCCTCACCAGGTCCTGCCCTAGAAATAACCTAATCATTGCTAAAATTTATTCAGTTAAAGGAAAAAAAAAAAAGCCATCAGTTTTTTTCTTTCCTCCTTCCCTTCATTTAATATTCAGGTTCCTGGAAGTCTTCCCACTGGCAATACCTCAGAAGGACACCAGAGGGCGATCTATTTTAACAGTTTGGTTCTCTTTAAAACCCCGTCTTTCTTTTTCAAGAGTCTCAGATCTCAATGGACAAATGAACCTAAGAATGATTCCATGAATCAAAGTAGAAGTAGCATGTCTTCTAGAGAAGCCGTGGTATAATGTATTATATTTCAACATTAATATTTTATTTTACACAGAATTTCTGCAAACTGCATAAATATTGATTAGATTATTCCAAGTCTAAACAAGAGGGGGAGTACAACCACAACACCCTGGAGAGTAGGTGCTTAAAGCTTTAGAAGACTGCAGTCTACTTTGTTACTGTAGCAGGTTCCTGGCTGGGAATAGGCTTCTTTGTGGCGCTACCTACTTGATACATGTGATGCTGCTACAAACATCCAGGAAAAACCTTAGGTCTCAGGAAAAGAATTACAGGAGACATGTATGTTGTCCTATGAAAACAAGTATACATATGTGTGCAGGTACATACATATGTGTGTATTCATGTGCATATTTGTACAAATTATGATTCTCCCCCCCAAAAAGAAATATGCCATCAGTCTTTCAAGTGTTAACATTACAGATAGTATTCCATCATTCCTGACTGTAATTGACAGGAGTTTGAGAAGTGAGGATGACAGCTTTGGTGACTAAAAGCTCAGCACTTTGTAGTCGCCCCAGCAGGGTGTGTCATAGGAGGGCCACGGAGCATGTATCATCCTGAGGAAGGTGTTTAAAACTAGCTGCCCTCGATGAGACAATCTCAGCTCTCCCTCTAGCTAAATCGGGCCTTATTGCCCTAACTCTAGTACACCAGATTTAAATATGCTTCACATAAAACAAACTTGTCAAAAAGTGCTAGAAATTAAGCACTAGCAGCAACAGCCAACTTACTAATTAAAATGTAATTTTCCTCAATATCTCAGCAATGATGAAGTAATCTGGCTTTAGGGTGGAAGTAAAAGCATTATTTGCCATATATTTTTTGCAATTCAAGCCCTCTTGAAACCTCCTTGCAGAAAGTTATTGGCCCCAATGTCCTTAAAACCCTTTGAAAAGAAGCTGAGATCATTCTTCTTCCCCAGAACCCTAAATTGTTGTGTTTTCTGTGAAGATACATTTAACATTCAGAAATTACTCTGTAATGCAAAATACAACTGACTCAAAACATACAAGTAGTGGAAGGGATTCTAACCTATAAATAAAAACCTCTTAAGTCTCAAAACATTTTCAGTAATTTAAAAATATTTAAAAATTTTAAAAAGTAATTTATTAAATTAAAATAGTCAGCAATTACTGGTTAGTACTAACATTAGCAAAATCACTGAAGGTTCAATGAAATTAAACCTATAAAAATCTGGGATTTAAGAATAATATATTTATATTTCTACAGACGACAAGCCACAAATATTTTAACTTGAGAGTCTCACATAGAAAACACACCATAAGCTAAATTAACCAAAACAATTTCTTAAAAATTAACTATATTTGAGGTGTCATGGTAGAGATCATATTTTAATGTATCAGAAAGAGATTTGATACTTGACTAATTTCATTTCAATGCATATTTCTTGATTATCATCCAACATCCCAGAACCTTATTTCCCTCATCTGAACCAACACTTAGAAATAGAGCAAATATTATTAGACAACAAAAATGAAAATACATTCAACTACATTACCAAAGAAATGCAAATTACAACCTATATAAGAAAAATATAAAAATAATCAAGTATTTTAAAATCAGTGAAATATATAGTTTTAATGAGCATATGATGAAACTAGTATATTCATACATTGCTAGTTTTAATAAATGTTAATGCAGTCATTTTGTAAAACAATTTTGCAGCATAGTTTAAAAGATAAGATTCCATTCATTCAGCAAGTCCAAAAGTAATTACTGAGCACCTCCAATGCATTGATTTAGGGACTGGAAATACTTCGATCAGCATTTACAATAGCAAAGACCTGAAATCAATTCAAATGTCCATCAATGATAGACTAGATAAAGAAAATGTGGCATATATACACCATGGAATACTATGTAGCCATTAAAAACGATGAGTTCGTGTCCTTTATAGGGACATGGATGAATCTGGAAACCACCATTCTCAGCAAACTGACACAAGAACAGAAAACCAAACACCACATGTTCTCACTCATAGGTGGATGTTGAACAATGAGAACACATGAGCACAGGGAGGGGAACATCACACACTGGGGTCTGTTGCAGGGTGGGAGATAGGGGAGTGACAGTGGGAGGCAGGGAGGTTGGGGAGTGATAACACTGGGAGAAATGCCTGTTTAGGTGATGGAGGGATGGAGAGAGCAAACCACCATGGCACGTGTGTACCTATGCAACAATCCTAAGATCAGCACATGTACCCCAGAACTTAAAGTACAATTTAAAAAAAGAGAGAGAAAGATTCACTTCCCCAAAGGAATGTGAAGACACAGTTGGTGTATTGTGTTTAAAACACCTAAAGAAGAACTGATAAAGCAAGCCCTGAAATCATGAGAATGGCAAAATATCATGCCCGGAGTGATCTTCTGGCCTACATGGTAGAGTCTACTAAATATTTATGAAGAAATGCAATTCTGGGCTGGGTGTGGTGGCTCATGCCTGTAATCCCAGCACCTTGGGAGGCTGAAGTCGGTGGATCACCTGAGGTCAGGAGTTCAAGACCAGCCTGGCTAACATGGCAAAACTCTGTCTCTACTAAAAAAATTACAAAAATTAGCCAGGCATGGTGGCATGCACTTGCAATCCCAGCTACTCAGGAAGCTGAGGCACAAGAATCATTTGAACCCAGGAGGTAGAAGTTGCAGTAAGCTGAGATCATGCCACTGCACTCCAGCCTGAGCAACAGAGCAAGACTCTGTCTTAAAAAAAAAAAAAAAAATATATATATATATATATATATATATACATATATATATATATAATTCTGCACTCTCTTCCAGGATATAGAAGAAGCTGAATGCTTTGTATGAAAGTTAACACAAAATGAATAATATATCTAAATGTAAAACATGAAATTATAAAACTAATTTTGGCTTTCAGTCAGCTATAGCTTAAAGTTCTTCCCTTCAAGTCACTTCTTTTTGAACCCATTTTTAAATCTATAAATTGGAAGACTAACACCTCTTAAATTATGACCTGGAAATTATTGCAAATATCAAAAGAAAAAGTATATACAAACTATTATTATTATTCTCTGATAACATTCCCTAATCTTTAATCAGGTCAGATCCATCAATCAAATATTAGTAAAGAGTATATTTCATGCGGTTTTGAGTTTTTGAGGAATACCAGAACTCAGGGAAAGAAATTTGCCAAACCTAGATGATCTGCCAAGTCTGGATGAGTGAATTAAGAGTAATAAGTGGCCCTATATTTTTAGAACAGATTGCCCTCAGCATATGTTGAATCAAATATATTTTATTTTGTATTATATTATGATTATGTACATCTGATTGGTATACACTTATAAAGGAATTTTTTATTTATTATTATAATCTATGTTATTAGACCTAGTGGATTTAAAGAAGGAGACATATAACAGTGAAGAAAGTTTATTCCTAAGTGTTTAAAAAGCTATTTGCTGGAGGGCAAGGGAATCTAGCTAAATGGTCTTACAAAAATTCAAAGGATGATAAGACTTCCACTTCCAGGAAGATAAAATAGATGTGCTTTTCTGTATTTCTCCCTCTAAGAAAAACTAACAAAATATCTGCAAATTATATGTAAAACAAAACAAGAAGATTCTGAAAGAAGAAAGCAGATTAGACAGAAACCTCAGGACCGGAAGATTGACATATTGGTGAGTTACCTGTTTGTTAGTTTGATTTTTAGCTCCTATGTTCTAAACTGAATTCAGGAGAAGCCAGAAATGCTAATAGACATGAACAAAAAAGCTCTGAATATAGCCTGCGCTCCCTAGCCAAAAGGCCAAGAAAAGGGCAGTCTAGCAAGAGATAAAACTTTTAGAAAATAACTGGTCTTCTATATCTAAACACCACACACACACACACTCACACACACACGCATGCACACAGACACTTCTGTGATCTCTCCCCAACCCAAGATGGCAAAAACAAAGATCAGTAGAGACCTAGTGTGAAACAAGAACTCTGACCCTCAGTAGTAACAAGGAGCCCCCTTCTCCTTGGGTGCCAACAGAAACTGAGTAGAGATCCTGGACTTCTACCACAACCTGGCAGTAGATTGGCAGCACCTGCCACTCCCTCTGCCAGAGTAGTGTTACAGGAAGCCAGCTTAAAAAAGGTTTAAAGATGATTCAGAGTCTCATAATATAATATCCAAAATGTCTAGATTTTAATAAAAAAGTATCATACTAAAAACTAAAAGATCTCAAACTTAGCATAAAAGACAATCAGAGATGAATTATCTCCCAATGACTTTAAAGCAGTCGTGATAAAAATGCTCCAACAAAAAATACAAATGTGCTTGAAACAAATGAAAAATAGAAAGTATCAGCAAAGAAATAGAAGCTTTCACTCAGCAAGATTAAAAAAAAGAAGAAGAACCTAGTGGTAGTTTTAGAAAGAAAAAAATAAAAAATATAGTAAAAAAGAAGAAGAAGAAGAAGAAGAAGAAGAAGAAAAAGCCAACACCCCAGCAATTTGAGAGGTTAACAAGGGAGGATCACTTGACCCCTGGAGTTTGAGACCAGCCTGGGTAACATGGGGAAAAAAATCACCAAGGCATGGTGGCACACGCCTGTGGTCCTAACTACTCAGGAGGCTAAAATGAGAGGATCACTTGAGCTGGGAGAGGTAGAAGCTGCAGTGAACCATGAGTATGTCACTGCACTTCAGCCTGGGCAACAGAACAAGACCCTGTCTCAAAAATAAAAAGGTTGCATAGTTATGATTCTATTTATATAACATTTTTTAGAAGTGGGAAACAGATTAGTGGTTGACAGAGTTAAAGAATGGAATAAAAAGTGTAACATGAGGGATCTCTATGCTGATGGAAATATCCTGCATCTTGACTCTATCAAATTCAATAACCTGATTGCGATATTGTATTATAGTTTTGCAAGATGTTACCACTGGGGGAAACTGGGTAAAGTGTACAGGGGTTCTGTCAGCATAATTTTTCAAAACTGCATATGAAGCTATTATTATCTGGAAGGAAAAATTTCAATAACAATACATTCAAGCTAATATAATATTATTTTCCCTTAAAAAATAAATCGTGAACAACTTTATGCCAATATACTTGACAACTTAATTGTAATGAACAAATTCCTTGAAAGACAAAATTTACCATAACTGATGCAAGAAGATATAGAAAATATAAATAGCCCCGTGACTATTTCAGAAAAACTGGATTCATAGTCAAAAGCTTTCCCACAAAGAAAACTCTACAACAAGTAGATCCTTTGGTTAGTTCTATAAAGCGTTTGAGAAAGAAGTAATACCAATGTTACGTAACTCTCTTTAAAACAAAAAGAGTAGGAAGACTTTCTCACTCAACTTAGGATGTCAGTATAACTCTAATATCGAAATCCAACAAGAATATTGTAAGAAACAAAATTATTACCAAATTGAATCCAGTAATATCTAAATAAAATGCATAATAACCAAGTAGAGTTTATCCCTAGTGATACTGTTTAGCTCAGTGTCCCTACCCAAATCTCATCTCAAATTGTAATTTCCACATGTTGAAGGAGGGATGTGGGGGGGGGGGGCGGTGATTGGATCATGGAGGTGGTTTCCCCCTTGCTGTTCTTGTGATATTGAGTGAGTTCTCATGAGATCTGGTGGTTTAAAGGTGTGTGGCAGTTCTCCCAACCCCAGTCTGCCATGTAAGACATGCGTTGTTCCCCTTCGTCTTCTGTCATGATTGTAAGTTTCCTGAGGCCCCCCCCCAGCCATGTGGAACTGAGTCAATTGAAACCTCTTTTCTTTATAAATGACCCAGTCTCAGGTATCTCTTTATAGCAGTGTGAAAACAGGCTAACACACCTAGAATTTAAGACTGTTGTAATATTCTTCTAATACGTTAGACGCCTCCATGGTTAAAGCCTGATCTATTGGATCAGGACCTTCATACAGAAATCTTTGCCTGAAAACCATGAGGGGAGAAAACTAGAGTCCAGTTACTGGAAGGCTGCTACCCTTCAGGGAAGATGTGAAGTAAGATCTGGTTTTGGAGTTATCTATTCTGATTTTTGAGAGTGTCAAAATGTAGTTTTCAAATACATAATCTTTTGAATGTTGTCAGCTTCTGCTCTTCCCAGAAATAGGTTAGTTTAGTTCATTATTTAAAACAATGTTATTATTCCATACATCAACTTGTTCTTGGTTCCCTCCAGTAGGAATTTCTCCCATATCTTGACCTGTGCTCCACTTTCCCATGGACTGCAAGGTCAACTGCTATTTGATAAGATGGAACCTTTCACCATGAGACATAGACATAGAAGGAAAATTTTAGTTCACCAGTTAAGTGACCATTCAATGCTATAAACATCAGAGAAGTGGAACCTTCTAAAGAATTGCTAAAGCTTTGTTGCTGCAATTTCAGTTTCTCTCTGCCCAAGCTGTTTAACTCCAGGATTCAGATCTATCTGGGTAGTTGGAAGCCTGAGGGACAGAGAACTCCTAAGGGAAAAAAAAAAACAAAACTCATTCCAAGGAAATGATAAAGTGCAGTCAGATCATGGAAGTGGAAATATTTTTTTTTGTTTTAGTCCCGAAAATGGTCCTTCTCTCTGGTTCCTGTGATCCAGTATCAGAATTAAAAAAAAAAAAAAATTATAGAGAAATCTATTTTTCATTTCATTTAAATTAGAATATCTACAAGAACTGGAGATCACCAAGAAGCTCTGCTTCATAGTCTCCTTTGTATTGCAGGGGTAGTGAAAAATGTGTGCTGAAGCCAGGTGAAACACAGGTGGGCACTGTCCTGAGAATGGATCCAGATCAACCAACACCTAAGGGCAGAGAAAGGGAAAACATCAGATTACTGCATGGGTGGCAGGCACCGCTTGGCAGCCAGAGTTTTAGAACAGAAACACAGAGATGCCTATAGAGCAAGAATAGAAATGTGATCATGAGAAGCAACATTAAGAGGCAAGCAAACAAAAAGATTTCAAATCAATGACCTAACTTTACAACTGAAAGAAGTAGAAAAAGGACAAATTAATCTCAAAGCTAGCAGAAGGAAGGAAATAGTAAAGATTAGAGCAAAGACAAAAAAAGATAATAGAAAAACAATACAGAAATTAATAAACCCAAAAGTTAGTTCTTTGAAAAGATCAACAAAATTGTCAAACTTTTAGCTAGATGGACTAAGAACGAAAGAGAAGATGTAAATTACTAAAATAAGAAATGAAAACGGGAGTACAGAACGGGGGCCTGACTATTAGAAGGAAGACAAAGAAACAGAAAGAAATAACTTCATCAGCAACAAAAAGGACATCCACTGAGAGACCCCATCTGAAAGTCACCAACCACAAAGACCACAGATAGATAAATCCATGAAGATGGGAAGAAACCAGCACAAAAAGGATGAAAATACCCAAAATTAGAGCACCTCTCCTCTGCCAAGGGATCACAACTCCTCACCAGCAAGGGAACAATGCTGGATGGAGAATGAGTCTAATGAATTGACAGAAACAGGCTTCAGATGGTGAGTAGTAATACACTTCTCTGAGTTAAAAGATCATGTTCTAACCCAATGCAAAGAAACTAAGAACCTTGAAAAAAGGTTTGACAAAATGCTAATGAGAACAGCTTAGAGAGGAATATAAATGAATCGATGGAGCCGAAAAACACAACACGAGAAATTCACAAAGCATACACAAGTTTAAATTGACGAACTGACCAAGCAGAAGAAAAGATATCAGAGATTGAGGATCAGCTCAATGAAATAAAACAAGAAGGCAATACTAGAGAAAAAAGAGTAAAAAGAAATGAACAAAGCCTCCAAGAAATATGGGATTATGTGAAAAGACCTAATCTACATTTGATAGGTGTACCCGAATGTGACGGAGAGAATGAATCCAGCTGGAAAACACTTTTCAGGATATTATCCAGGAGAACTTCCCCAACCTAGCAATGCAGGCCACCATTCAAGTTCAGGAAATATAGAGAACACCACAAAGATATTCCTCAAGAAGAGCAACCCCAAGGCACATAACCATCAGATTCACCAGTGTGAAAATGAAAGAAAAAATGCTAAGGGCAGCCAGAGAGAAAGGTCAGGTTACCCACAAAGTGAAGCACATCAGACTTACAGTGGATCTCTCAGCCAAAACCCTACAAAACAGAAGAGAGTGGGGGCCAATATTCAACATCCTTAAAGAAAAGAACTTTCAACCTAGAATTTCATATCCAGCCAAACTAAGCTTCATAAGTGAAGGAGAAACAAAGTCCTTTATGAACAAGCAATTGCTCAGAGATTTCCTTACCACCAGGCCTGCTTTACAACAGCTCCTAAAAGAAGCACTAAACAGGCTGGGCACGGTGGCTCACGCCTGTAAACCCAGTACTTTGGGAGGCCGAGGCAGGTGGATCACAAGGTCAAGAGATCGAGACCATCCTGGTCAACATGGTGAAACCCCGTCTCTACTAAAAATACAAAAAGTCAGCTGGACATGGTGGCGCATGCCTGTAATCTCAGCTACTCAGGAGGCTGAGGCAGGAGAATTGCCGGCAGTTGCGGTGAGCCAAGATTGCACCATTGCACTCCAGCCTGAGAAAAAAGAGAGAAACCCCGTACAAAAAAAAAAAAAAAAAAAAAAAAAAAAAGAAGCACTAAACAGAGAAAGAAACAACTAGTACCAGCCACTCCAAAAACATACCAAATTGTAAAGAGCATCAAAACAATGAAGAAACTGCATCAACTAATGGACAAAACAATCAGCTAGCAACGAAATGACAGGATCAAATTCACAGATAACAATATTAACCTTAAATGTAAATGGGTTAAATGCCCCAATCAAAAGACACAGACTGGCAAATTGGATAAAAAGTCAAAACCCATCATTGTGTTGTATCCAAAAAACCCATCTCACATGCAAGGATATACATAGGCTCAAATTAAAGGGATGGAGGAAGATCTATCAAGCAAATGAAGAGAAAAAAAGAGCAGGAGTTGCAATCTGAGTCTCTGATAAAATAGACTTTAAACCAACTAAGATAATAAGAGACAAAGGAAGGCATTACATAATGGTAAAAGGATCAATGCAACAAGAAGAGTTAATGATCCTAAATATATACGCACCCAATACAGGAGCACCCAGATACATAAAGCAAGTTCTTAATGACCTACAAAGAGTCTTAGACTCCCACACAATAATAGTGGGAGATTTTAACACTCCACTGTCAATATTAGACAGATCAATGAGACAGAAAATTAACAATGATATCCAGGACTAGAACTCAGACCTGGACCAAGCAAACATAATAGACATTTACAGATCTCTCCACCCCAAATCCACAGAATATACATTCTTCTCAGCACCACATCACATTTACTCTAAAATTGACCATATAATTGGAAGTAAATTACTCCTCAGCAAATGCAAAAGAATGGAAATTATAATGAACAGTCTCTCAGAACCACACAACTTCACTGAAACTGAACAACAGGCTCTTGAATGTTGACTGGATAAACATTAAAATGAAGGCAGAAATAAAGATGTTCTTCGAAACCAACAATAACAAAGACACAACATACAAGAATCTCTGGTTCAACATACACAAGTCTATAAATGCAATTCACCACATAAACAGAACCAAAGACAAAAATCACATGATTATCTCAATAGATGCAGAGAAGGCCTTCAACAAAATTCAACAGCCCTTTATGCTATAAACTCTCAATAAACTAGATATTGATGGAATGTATCTCAAAATAATAAAAGCTATTTATGACAAATCCACAGCCAATATCATACTGAATGGGCAAAAACTGGAAGCATTCCCTTTGAAATCTGGCACTAGACAAGGATGCCCTCTCTCACCATTCTTATTCAAGATAGTATTGGAAGGTCTAGCCAGAGCAATCAGAGCAGGAAAAAGAAATAAAGGATATTCAATTAGGAAAGGAGGAAGTCAAATTGTCTCTATTTGCAGATGACATGATTGTATATTTAGAAGACTCTGTCATCTCAGTCCAAAATCTGCTTAAACTGGTAAGCAACTCAGGATACAAAATCAATGTGCAAAAATCACAGGCATTCCTATACACCAATAACAGACTTAAGGAGAGCCAAATCAAGAACGAGCTGCCATTCACAATTGCTACAAAGAGAATAAAATACCTAGGAATACAACTAACAAAGGATGTAAAGGACCTCTTCAAGGAGAACTACAAACCACTGCTCAAGGAAATAAGAAAGGACACAAACAGATGGAGAAACATTCCATGTTCATGGTTAGGAAGAATCAATATCATGAAAATGGGCATACTGCCTAAAGTAATTTATAGATTCAACGCTATCCCCATCAAGCTATCAATGACCTTCTTCAGAGAACTGGAAAAAACCACCTTAAACTTCATATGGAACCAAAAGAGAGCCCACGTAGCCAAGTCAATTCTAAGCAAAAAGAACAAAGCTGGAGGCATCACTGCTACCTGACTTCAAACTATACTACAAGGCTACAGTACTCAAAACAGCATGGTACTGGTACCAAAACAGAGATATAGACCAATGGAACAGAACAGAGGCCTCAGAGGCAATGCTACACATCTACAACCATCTGATCTTTGACAAACATGACAAAAACAAGCAATGGGGAAAGGATTCCCTATTTAATAAATGGTGTTGGAAAAACTGGCTAGCCATGTACAGAAAGCAGAAACTGGACCCCTTCCCGATGCCTTATACTAAAATTAACTCCAGATGGATTAAAGACTTAAACATAAGACCTAATGCCATAAAAACCTTAGAAGAAAACCTAGGCAAAATCATTCAGGACATAGGCATAGGCAAGGACTTCATGATTACAACACCAAAAGCATTGGCAACAAAAGCCAAAATAGACAAATGGGATCTAATTAAACTCCAGAACTTCTGTACATGAAAAGAAACAATCCGAGTGAACCAGCAACCAAAAGAATGGGAAAACAATTTTGCAATCTACCCATCTGATGAAGGACTTATATCCAAAATCTACAAAGAACTAAAACAGATTTACAAGAAAAAAACAAACAAGCTCATTCAAAATTGGGATAGGATATGAACAGACACTTTTCAAAAGAAGACATATATGAGGCCAACAAACACATGAAGAAATGCTCATCATCACTGGTCATTAGAGAAATGCAAATCAAAACTACATCGAGATACCATCTCACACCAGTTAGAATGGTGATCATCAAAAAATCTGGAGACAACAGATGCTGGAGAGGATGTGGAGAAATGGGAACACTTTTACACTGTTGGTGGGAGTGTAAATTAGTTCAGCCATTGTGAAGACAGTGTGGCGATTCCTTAAGGACTTAGAAATAGAAATTCCGTTTGACCCAGCCATCCCATTACTGGGTATATATCCAAAGGATTATAAATTGTTCTATTATAAGGACACATGTACATGTATGTTCATTGAAGCTCTGTTTACAATAGCAAAGACTTGGAATCAACCCAAATGCCCATTTTGATAGGTGATTTATTTTCCCTTTGACACTTCCAAAAATTCCTTAATCACTGGTTGTGAATTTCATGTATTTGCCTACAGGACTTTCTCAATAGTAGGATTAAATTTTCAGAACACAAAAAGCCAAAAGAAAAACTGCAGAATGAGAATGCCAAAATCAAGTAGAAAAAATAGTGATAAGAAAAATATTAAGAATTCCACTTTAAAAGCAAAACAATGATTGCATTTAACTGAATGTAACTTCCAAGTCATTATCTCTTCCTTGAACACTTACAATTGTCTTTTTACTGGTCATTCTGTTTCCAGTTTCAACTCACTCCAATGTCTCATATTCTACTCTCAAATTATCTTTCTGAAGTTCAACTCTGATTATGTCATTCCTCAGCTCATAAACCTTCAATGACTCTTCATTCTCTAAACCAAGAAGTACACACTTGAACCTGGCATTCAAACCCCAAACTTGCTTTCCAACTCTTATTTTATGACACTTATAGTCAATTGCCCTTATGACCTTTATAGTTCAATCAATTGGAATAACTCCTGTTTTATGTGTGTACCCTGGATATTCCTACCTCCAAGTATTCAGTCCCCTGGTTTCTAATTCTGGAAATTTCTATATATATAAGTCCCACTCAATTATACAAGCTGAGTTCATATACCACCTGTTGTGGACTGAATTATTTCTCCCCAAATTTTATACGTTGGAGCCCTAACCCTCAGTGTCATTGTATTTGGAGGCAGGAACCTTTAGAGGGGTAATTAAGGTAATTAAAGTTAAATGGGGTCATACTGGTTGGGCCCTAATCCAATAGGACAGATGTACTTATATGAAGAGGGAGAGACACCAGAAATCTCTCTGCGTGTACACAGAGGAAAGGCCACATAAGGACAAGACCTTCAAAGAAAGTCACTGTCTACAAGCCAGGAAGAGAGGCCTCACTGGAAAGCAAACCTGAATGCACCTTGACCTTTGATTTCCAGCCTCCAGCACTGTAAGAAAATACTATTCTGTTGTTTAAGCTGTTCAGTCTGTGGTATCGTTATGGCAGCTGAACAAACCTAATAACCATCTCCTCTGCAATTCCTCCCTAATCATTACGCTTTCCCCTTCCTCTCTTCTCCTGGCATTTGATTTGTGTCTATATAATAGCACTTATCATACCCAGGATTAATTATAGTAATTTAGTGTAGCATTTAATATTTGATTTGGTCCAAATAAGACAGGGCTTCATTGTTAGCTAACGTAACCGCAATTGCGATCTCTGAGTTTAGGTATAGTATTTAGATTCCTTGCTCAAAAGGATCCAGCCTTAGATTCTATCTTTTGATGTTTGCCCAGCCTAGCACTTTCATCCTGAAAGTCATCTAATTGTTCAAGCTGGCTGATAGAGCTGAAGTCATACATATTCTAGGGAACAGCAGAAAGGAAGTGAGAAGGAAATGAACGAAAAGGCCCTCTTCTCAAATGAATTAGCTCCCCTTTGGAAGCCTTCCAGAAATCTGAAACAATACTCCTGCTTGCTTTTCATTAACCAGAATCTAATAATACGTAACACCTAATTGCCAGGGGTGTGCAGCCATTTAGCTGGATGTTAAAAAGAAATATTTATTAGTAAATAGCAGTCTCTGTCATATTTATGTTTATCATTTCTAGAAGCCTGTAAGTTCCTTATGAACATGTTAATTACATTTATGCATCTCAAAATGTATGTATCACTAAGTAGATTCTACTCATCCCCTGCTACCTGCTCAGATTTATGTATACACTAAGTCTTTTGATAGTAACACTGTCATTCTGCTGTAAATGTTGTATTTTATGTTAAATTTTCTCAAGATTGGGATTTCCACTCATTGCTTACAAGGATTATGAAGTCTATTTGTCTAAACCTTTCCACAGGCAGAAAACTATTGGTATGGCTAGTATCTCCTTTTTTTTTTTTTTTTAACTTCACAAAAGGATCATAAGAGCAGATCTTTATTTTTTTTAAACAAAGGACATAGCTTGAGTATATTTCCAGGAAAGAAAATCCTTTTCTATTATAAATTTGATGACTTTAGCACCATCAGATGACCAGGCCTCCATTTCCTCCCAAAGATAGTGGCAAGGAGGAATGGGCAAGATTGATTTTTTTTTTTTTTAATATATAACTTGTTTAAAAGCCTACCCTCTTCTTTGGGATGATACTAAGTGCAAAGTACTTACCCTGCTCCTTAGATTGTTGTCTATCAACTCTTCTCCTACTTTTTCTTCACTTTGTTCCATTATACTCCAAACCAGTATTAGAAATCATAAACCAAGGTGAACGGTATATGAGATTGACATTGGTGATGGGGTGAAGTTATATGAGAGGGGTTAATCTCCACTCTACCAATCCTTATTTTGATGTCCCAGTTTGTGGAGGTACAGGGAACATGCAACTGCATCTGGCAGAGGCACAATTCAGAAATAGAGCTAGCTACCTCTTTGTCTTCCATTTCATAGTTGAACTGAGCCAATGGAAGGTTGATTTAATGGTTTTCCTAATGGACAGATGGTAAGGCTTCCTTTAGACTCTTCTAGTCCTTAATTGTGCTCACAAGGGTCTGAGTCTCTGTTGGACTTTTCTCTGCCAAAGGCATCCTGAAACACAACACAATCTCTCTGGCATGGCTCTGAACTCCACTGTACCTTTCTCCTGTGAGAACAATAAACACAGAAGTATTCATGCCCTTGCAAGGGATCTTTGCCAGGTCTAACAGAAATACCTAGAGAAATAGAAGCATATCGGTTTGTTTATACTAACTCCTTCTTTCTCCAATGTATCCAATCAGGTTTATAGCAAATAACAGATGTTGTTAATAAACTGGTAAGAACCACTATTATGCCCATTTTCCCAGAAGTGCAACTGAAGGATTTTCTGTGAATATAGTAACAAATGACAAATTGTTCACGTCTATTTTTCATGAAATGTTTTGACTGCTGAAGTTGTTCTATAGCAGTTCATTAAAGGACCCATAAAATATGGAAGTTTACATTTTATAAAAAGATCATCAGGAATTTCTTGGCTGATAGTATTCTTGTATTAAGCATCTGTTTTCTATTTTCTAAAGGCTTGCAGCAGTGGTTGTCCAATTGTATATTAAAAATAGTTGATTTAAGCAGGATAAAAACATTGTAATTTCTTATTAAAGATTAGTAACCCACCAATGAAGCTTTCTTAGAAGCAACCAGCAATGTGTATGTAGCACATCTGGTTTCAAAATATTAAAAAATGATAAACACCCACCGATATAATCCATCTGTTCTCTCTATCTGCAAATTGTCTTATTTTAAAAACTAGGACATGCACTGAGCTTAACATTACACAAAGCTGAAGAATTTTGCTCTACCATGTCTAGGCAGTAATAAATGGTTGAGGTCAGCTTTGGAGGAATGTCATGTTTATGACCACATATGTAGGCCTTCCGGAAAATTAGCTAAAACCTTATTACGACATAAAATAGCTGTCCTTCCCTTAAAATTGTGGGTAAAATCAAGGTGAATAGAATATTGAAAATCACAGGCTTATATTTTTGATCAAATAGTGTCAAGAGTTCAATGATGATGATCAGTTTAACACTATTAATGTCAGCTACCATTTATTAAAGTGTTTAATTTCTGCCAAGCACTATGCCAAGCACTTTACATGCATTCTCTCATTTAGCCCTTGTAACAACTTCTTCGAATCCCATTTTAGAAAGAAAACTGAAGCTCAGACAGTTAAGTGGTTTATCCAAGACTACATGACTAGTGCATGATGAAGCCATGATTTCTATTTTTTTTTTTTTTTTTTTTTTGAGAGACAGAGTTTCGCTCTTGTTACCCAGGCTGGAGTGCAATGGCGCGATCTCGGCTCACCGCAACCTCCGCCTCCTGGGTTCAGGCAATTCTCCTGCCTCAGCCTCCTGAGTAGCTGGGATTACAGGCACGCGCCACCATGCCCAGCTAATGTTTTGTATTTTTAGTAGAGACGGGGTTTCACCATGTTGACCAGGATGGTCTCGATCTCTTGACCTCGTGATCCACCCGCCTCGGCCTCCCAAAGTGCTGGGATTACAGGCTTGAGCCACGGCGCCCGGCGAAGCCATGATTTCTATTTGGGCGGCATGACTGCAGTGTCCATTCTCTTGTGCTCTCACTGATATGACACAAAATACCTTTTAAAACACTTTAAGTTTCCTTTGAGTTAATAGTTTTTTTCTAAAAGCCATATCCCTCAGATATTAAGAACTCCTTCCCTCCGACCTGCATCTCATCCATAAATTCATTATGTGATAACATGAACAATGATAATGATAATAATTGACATTTGTTAGTGTTACTGTGTTTCAGATATTTTTCTAATCTCTTTACAAATTAATTCAATCCTTATAATCCTACAAGATAGGCACATTTGTTATAACTCCTCTTGACCCTTTTCAAGTAAGAAAAATAAGCCATAAGAGTTAAATAACTAGCTCAGATCATATAACTAGAATGTGAAGGTCCTAAGATTTGAACTCAGAAACTCTGGCTCCATATCTATACCCCAAATCATTATACATGTACCAGCCATGTTCCAGGAGCCATGCTAAGCGGTAGATATACAACAATGAATAAAACATGGTCAGCCAGGCACCGTGGCTCACACCTGTAATCCCAGCACTTTGGGAGGCTGAGGCAGGTGGATCACCTGAGGAGTTTGAGAGCAGCCTGGCCAACATAAAGAAACCCCGTCTCTACAAAAAATACAAAAAAAAAATTAGTTGGATTTTGTGGTGTGTACACGTAGTCCTGGCTACTTGGGAGGCTGAGGCAGGAGAATCACCTGAACTCAGGAGGTGGAGGTTGCCATGAGCTAAGGTTATGCAACTGCACTCCAGACTGGGCGACAGAAAGAGACTCCATCTCAGAACAAAACAAAACAAAAAACAAACAACATGGTGAGCTTATTTCGGTTAGCATAATGTTTTCAAAGTTCATTCATGTTGTAGCACATATCAAAACTTCAGTCTTTTATATGGATGAAAAATATTGCATTGTATAAATATATCATATTTTGTTTATTTATCTGTTGATAAACACTTGGGTTGTTTTCACCTTTTGACTATTGTGAAAAAAATGCTGCTACAAACATTGATTTACAAACATCTGTTTTCAAGTCTTTCATGTATACACCTAGAGAAATAATGTCACAGTTAAAAGAAAAAAATTTCCATGTCTTTGGGGGAGTCACATTTTAGTATAAGATGACAGAAATTTAAACTAGTGATTAAAATAAAATGATATGTGCTATATTGGTCATTAATGTAGTGTGCTAGGAGAACTAGAAAATTAGTCTGGGGAGTAGAAATTCAGAAAAGACTTCACAGATGGCATTTGAGCAAATTCTTAAAGGATGAGCAGATATTCTCAAGGATTAAGGTGGTGGATGGTGGAGAAAATATTTCAAACTAAGGAATGCTCATGAACAAAAGCTCAAAAATGTGCCTAAACCCAATGTGTCAACTTGCTGGGTTTCCAGCTTGCTAACTACAGATCTTGTGAATTCTCAATCTCCGTAATCACACCACACCTTATAATAAATCCCTTTCTCTCTCTTTCTTCCTTTCTCTCTCTCATATATATTTGTACCTTGTTGGTTCTGGTTCTCTGGAGAAATCTGACTCATATACTGACACATTATAGTTTGGCATGGCTACATGGGAAGTCTGTGAGTGGAGGCGATGGAGTATGCTCTTTCACGGTTTCTAGGATTAGAAACTTTACACTCACTTTGGATAATTCTCTCTTCTTTACCTATTATGTTTCCAGATTCTGTTGATTCATCTTCAGAATGATATCTTAGTTGTTGGCTTGTTATTATAGCACACAGTGCTCCTTGGCATTTGACTCTACCTTAGCTTTCAGCTCCCTCTTCATGCCTGGCTATTACCCTATTACTGGCATGTTTCATCACATGCACTTTCCTCCCCTGGTTAACTGTTCATGCTGCTCCCTCTTCCTGGGTTGCCCTTTTCCCGTCTGTCTGACTACACTAAACTCATGCTTAAAGGTTAATGAAAGAATCCTACCTCATAAGGGTGGGGAGTTCTATTACTGCTTTGTTCATGGTTGTATCCCAATGTCTAGGATAGTGTTTGGAACATGAGAGAGAGAGGGAGAGAGAGAGAGAGAGAGAGAGAGAGAGAGAGAGAGAGAGAGAGAGAGAAAGGTTGAATGGTAATAAACTGACAGCATTCAAAACCTAGGATGAATTGTCAGAGCATTTCTGCTCCACCCGTACCCTTCATAGTTTGGTTACATGAACTCAGATTCTTTTGGGTTTATGTCACTTGCTGCTGAAAGAGCTCTGGCTAATACACTGTCTATAGAGGTTCAGCCATTAAAAGTATGGAAAGAGATTTGTTACAAAAAAAAATTGGTCACAAGAACGAGAGTCCAGCCTTCTCTACAGCCTCATGCTCTTCCCGTCCTTTAGGAGATGTAAACACTAAAATTCTCCTCTAATCACAGGACCACTTTGAGCATTGGAGAATATCTTATCTCTGGGTGCATTTTGAAAAAAGGATGTTCACTAAAAGCTAAAAGAAGCACTTTATAGTCAATGTATGAATCAACTACTCTTTTAAGATAGCAGACTGTCATCCCATTTGAAATGGAGGCTACGCCTTGACTCATGTTTGTGTCTAAAATGATGTCTTACATTTATCACAAAACAAGTCTCATCATCACATTGCTTATTTATTCCATTATGTTAGGTTCCTTTGTACTAGTAAGAAAAAAATAACCATCTCATCACTTCTGATTTCCATAATTGTTTTGTTTTGCATAACAAACTATTGTTAATATTTAAAAAGAAATATGGCTAAATATTCTTTTGGTTTGCACAAAAAGAAAATAGGACCCCTTTTCAGATATAATACATATAAATAGAAGTTAGGATTGTTATAACTCTGGACTCCTGTTTTATACCCTTACTGCTTTTCAAGTGAATTAATGAAATTGCATTCTCTTCTAACCAGTGAAAATTTCCAATTCAGAATAAATTTTCAAATAGTTTTAATAAAGAGAATTTTTCTGGATGGGCATTTGTGCATAATTTCTCCTTGAACACCCAAGTTATAAAATACAACTTTTTAAAAATATGTTCTGGCAGCCCATAAATAAGGAACCTATTTCAAAATTAGATTTCTACTGGAGCCATTCCTCAGGTTGAACGACAAAAAGACAAAAAGCAGTAATTGCACAGAAAGAATGTACTGAATGTTATTCCTTGGGCTGCAATTAGACTTTGGTATGAATAATTCAAAATTCTTCCTTACATTAGTTTCATGTTGGTGCTGCAGGTTACAGAGTTCCCTAAAGAATTATTTCCTTCCTTGTATTACAGGTAAATCATAAAACAATATGAGATCTATTGTCTAAGTTACCTCTAAGTCTGCCTTTGAAACTTAAAGTCCTTACTAAGTTCTCTTATTAGTAAGGACATCCTCTTTAATTACTTGGACTGTCTTCAACATGATATAAATAATGTGAAAATCTTCTGCTTCTTTTTCTCTCTAGTATTTTGTTTCTCCTTTTTAGAATGTAAAGGGTCTTCACATATTTTACTTATTTTAAATCCCAAGCATCTTTATTAATGAGGGAAACACAAAAGTCTTCAGAGAGGGAGGCAGAGGTGGAAAGAACAAGCTACCCCTAGTCCTAGATGACATGGACTCAAGACATGGACCAGAACGCAGGCATCCTGGCTCCCAGATCATAGTTCTTATGGACTTCTATGTTGCCTTCCTCTTTTTAGAGCACAGTTCCACATAAATACATAAAGCTCCCCAAAGTTTATTTCAAAGCATAACTCTTCAGGTAAGCCAATGAAAAAACTGTCATTAACAAGCCTATGAACAGAAGTAAGCTCGCGCTTTGTTAATAGGAGTAGACTGGAGATTTCTCATACAATGTTCCTAGGCCCTATACTCTGAACTGCCGCAGAAAGTCATTAAGAGAATCCTTTATGCTCCAATGGCTCTATAGCTGTTAGTATTGTGTGAATTTTAAATTTTCTTCAACCAAATAATAATATCTAAGAATGTTCCTTGGTATATTAATAAAGCGGATGCTTAAATTTCTCTCAAACAGTGATATTGTTTAATGCAGTGAAAGTGGGAGAATGAAATAATGATTTGCAAGATATTAATATTCCAGAATCCAGGCCTTAATATTTACTGATCTCTTCAGGAGGAGCTCATGGCTTTTCTCTTTCCTCCTTCTACCTTTTAAAAATTCTTTAGCGGAAAAAGAATTGTTTTTGGTATTGATTGACAAGTTTGATTACTAACGTATTTTCTTCTCCAACATTCCAATAAAGCCTCTGTTGTGACAAAAATAAGAAACTAGCAAGCCCAATTTTGTTATTTATACACTGTCACTATTCTCCTCATTCCATTTGCGTGATATTTGATTTCAAATATCAGCCCAGCCACATTTTTGTTTATAATTCAGTGACATTATCAAGATATGGATAGTTGAGCCATGAAATACCACTTTTCTCAAATAGTAGTTTGATAGCAGGAAATGTTAAGGCCTTTTGATAGAGAAACAATACATTATGAATTTTCCTCACTACATGTTTGCTTATGAATTATATTTCAAAAATCTCTCTATAATCTCATGTGTAGGCATCAGATCTTGGAGCCAGTGAAAATACAAATGCTTTAGAATACATGTTAGGAATATTTATTTTTTCCAAGCTCAGAAGAGAAATAACAGTATTTTAGTTGTTGTTGTTACTCCTTATCTGTTATTGCTCTTATAAAATTATGCTTGCCCGCTAATTTTTTTTTATAGCATTTATCTGCAAAATCTATGGCACTAGATCCTATATAACTATAGTTAAAAGTCCGATGCAATGACCTTGGTCATTCCACAGTAGATAAAAAGGGGTGATTGTGATTGTCCTAAAGGATTCGGATTAATTTTATAGAGAGAAAACTTTATTTATTTTACAGGAGCAGAAATATGGCAGACCAAGTAGAATCTAACTAGCAATTCCACAAATGTAACGACAGGATTTTCTGACTTAGAGCATACCTGATACCTAATAAAAAATTGTCAAACATTGAGTAAATGAATGAATAAACTGATGAATCATAGATATACTATGAAAATATCAACTTCCAGGAGTTTCATTTAGAAAAACACAATTTAAGGCCAGGCGCGGTGGCTCATGCCTGTAATCCCAGCACTTTGGGAGGCCAAGGCGAGTGGATCATGAGGTCAGGAGTTCAAGACCAGCCTGGCCAAGATGGTGAAACCCCATCTCTACTAATAATACAAAAAATTAGCCCGGTATGGTGGCACGCACCTGTAATCCCAGCTACTTGGGAGGCTGAGGCGAAGAATTACTTAAACCTGGGAAGCAGAGGTTGCAGTGAGCAGTGGAGGTTGCACCACTGCACTCCAGCCTGGGTGACAGAGCGAGACTCCGTCTCAAAAAAAGAAAAAAAGAAAAACACAATTAAGAAGAATGTAGATGCCTTTTCCCAAGAAAGTTAATGCCTCTTGCATGTGATGCAAAATACACAGTTAGAACTGACTGAGATGGGATGCAGTGCACCAAATGTGATTTCAGGTCTCTTTTACATAAAAGTTATAAAATATAAATGGAGATCCATTTGGTTTGTGTTGTTTGGATATTCTCTTCCCTGATAGAAACAGAAAGCATCTTGATAACTCTTTCAGCACTTGAGGCTTATGAGAATATATAATCCAAGTTGGGCAGCTGAGCAACTGTATTTACTCAAACTGGAAGAAAAGACGCTCCATGGGAAAATATAACAATTACAGTGTCATTGCAGGGCTTTTCACTAATGTTTTGCTGCAGATTGAAAAAACACTGCAAGAGAAAAGCTGAGGTTAGATCCAGGATAAAATGAGTCATGTTTTAATGACTGAACGGAACCTTCAGATTATGGAAACACAAGTGCATTTATGTCAAGATTTGTGGACTGGGTGGATGACACTAGATGATCACTGTCTTGATAGGCCGTTTTTTACAAACCAATTTTGGTTTTCCTTTTACTACAGCAATTGTTATTCTTGTAAAATGATCTTTGAAAAGTAGCATTTTCTTTGTCTTTGTAACCTCACATTAAGAAAACACCCATATTTCTACTTTATTTATCACAGAGGAAGGCTGACTCCCAACTTCAGAGAGAACAAAGTTATAGTCTTCTGAACACATGGGTGGTAATCTGAACTTGACCTAACAGAGTCAAACTTACAAGTAGCCTAACTTGCAGAGATAGAATGCACACTCTAAAGACAGAAGGCTATTTTATTGCTGAAACTTGGAGAATGGCATACCACTTTAAAAACATCTCTGAAAGGTGAATCAGAGATTATCATGAAGGCCAGTCTCTACTATAGCTTTCTTATTTTCTATCCATTACACAAGAGTTAAACAAAATGTTTGAATGGAACATTTAATAACAAAAGACATTTATGATGTTTACTTAATGTTTTGGCCCATTAAGCATCAATGACATGAGTTATTGTATGTAATATCTAGCCAAAAATCTTTTGACCAGGCTACATTTTACTACTCTTGGAGCTGCCAGCATCCCGATTTGAAAAAAAAATTTGTGGTCGAATCCTAGTTTTCTCAGAAGACTTTGGATTTGAAAGTATCTCATGTTGCCAGAAAGTACCTTTTGAAGTTTACATTAAGATGGATATTTATTTATTTTTTCCCTATAACAATGACAGTGGTTGAGATAAACTGTTTAATTCTAAATAGAAAACACATCTGCTGTGTCTGCATTGTTTGTGGTTGCTGGAGGGGTGACAATTTAAACCAAGTAGCACACATGACATTTTAAGTGAGATGTTGTGTGAGGGCTCACAGCTGCTGACAGTGTCCTCTTCTGTTCAGCTGGGCTCAGAGGGGCTGCGGGAGCCAAAGCCCCCATTAGTGAGGCCACTGTGAATGGGCATTTTGGGGTGTCTTGGCTTTCCTTTAATCTCAGAGTGGGAGACAGGCAAAGGAGGACTAAAAACCTGCTGCTTTCCCTAGTCATACTTAACCTGCTCATTTGTAAAAAGAAATTTAGCACACTTTTCCCCAAACCTTATTCCACCCCAAAAATCATATTGGTTTTTGTTTAAGAATGTACAGAATATATGGACTAACTTAGAAAGTGGTTATATTTGTCATATCAGTTTCTTCTATGTACTTTTCATGTTTAATTAAAGCTTTAACTATTTCTTTATATAGTACTTCATACTTGTTATATTTATGCCTATGTGTTGTACATTTTTGCTGCCATTTTGAACGTGATCTTGCTTATCTTTATACTTCAAAGCTGTTGTTTGTGTGGAGAGTTAATGATTTTTACATTATTATTGCAACCAGTAGACTTACTGGTTTTCTATTATTTCTAATTGTTTTTCAGTTCATGTTCTACAGAATTTTCTTTGTAACTTGTGATAATGTTACTTCCTTTGTTGTAAATAATATACTCTTCGTTTAGTTCACTTGTCAATTATGAAACATTTTCAAAACAATATTTAATGATAATGGTGATAGAGGGCATTTTTATTTTTTTCCTGATTTATAGAAATTTTCTCCTAGGATTTATCAGTAAGCCTGATGCTACTTTTGGTTTCATGGATTTATTGTTTGCATTTAATCTATAAAAATTTTAGTATGTATCTATAAAAGAAAAGGATATTTTTAAAGATGTAACTATAATATTAATAATAATTATAACAGTTAATAAAATAACATTATCAAGATTCCATTATCTTAAAAATATCATAAGGAATTTTTAAAAAAATTCCTGTTATCTATGCTTTCTGGATGTTGGTAGTCTGGTTTAAAGTCTTGTTTATTTATTTATTTACTCATTTAATTATGGTCATGGTGTGGTCCTCCCTCAGGAAGCATAATATCTGGTTGATTTTCTCTTTTGTGATCAGTGTCTAGATCCATTAGTTTATCAATAATGATAAAACAGTGATTTTCTAATTCTATTATTATTTCTTGTAGGGACTAAATATTTGTGTCTCCCCCAACCCCCAAATTTATATTTTGTATGTTGAGGCCCTAATGTGATGGGATTAGTAGGTGGGGTCTTGGGAGGTAATTGAGATTAGATGAGGATGGATTTCAGGGTGGGGCCCTCATGAATGATATTAGTGTCCTAATAAGAGTCTCAAGAGAGCTTACATCCTTTTTTCTGCCATGTGAGAACACAGTGAGAAAATGGCCATCTGTTGTCAGGGAAGTGGACCTTATAAGAATCAAACCTGCTGCTGCCTTGATCTTGGACTTCCCAGCCTCCCAAACTGTGAGAAATAAATTTCTGTTATTTATAAACTACCCAGTCTGTAATATTCTGTTATACCAGTCCAAACAGACTAAGACAGTTCTTTATTCAGTGCCTGAAGTTTTTATATAAGAATATATATTTTTAAATTACAGGCTTTTTCTGAAGACAATTGCCACGCTTTGGCATGCAAAAGAAGAAGCTCATGTGTGTTTCCCTTGTCACCACGGAGAATATTGTGTACTCTAAGGGTGAGATATATAATAAAGTTGACCATTTTTCCCACTTCATCAAGTAAGTTGTAAAATGAAATAAGCATTTTATTTTCAATTTTAAAAATTCTATATATTTACAGATTTAGGGTATACAAGTGCAGATTTCTTAGTGGCTCACACCTGAAATCCCAGCACTTTGGGAGGCTGAGGCAGAAGTATCACTTGAGGCCACGAGTTAGAGATCAGTCTGGGCAACACAGCAAGATCATGTCTTCTCTACAAAAAGTTTAAAAAATAAAAAAATTACCCAGGCATGTTGGCTCACATCTGTAGTTCTAGCTACTCTAGAGGCTGAGGCAGGAGGATTGCTTGAACCCAGAAGTTTGAGGTTACAGTGAGCTATGACCATGCCACTGTGCTCTAGCCTGGGCAGCAGAGCAAGACCCTGTCTTTAACAAATAAATAAATAATCCAAACAAACTCAAAGCAACTGATATTAGCATTTTAAAAACTATATTTGCTTAATGTAAAATAAAAATCAATGACTATAGGCACAGTTGGTAACCACTGACTCAATTCCTTCTGAAGGTTCAAAGTCTTACCTTTTTACAACATATGTCCATGTCAACACAGCGAAAAAGTGAAATAATTTCTTAGTGCTATTATGATTATAGTTTTCACCTGTGTGTCTCCTGAATGACTTGGGAATGCTCAGAAGGTTTTGGGCCACACTTTGGAAACTACTTCACTGGAATATTCTCTTCCACTGTTCCAGCTCCATTTTCCCCAGCTGAGCCAGAGCTCCATTGAAAAGCTAACTTCTCAGAGGACCCTCCAGGGCCACCCAGTGAAAAGCAACCACCAATATCACATCAAAATATTATGATATGATATCAACCCATCAATATCACATATTTCAATTGTTTGTATAGTGCTTATAATTGTCTCATTATTTTCTTGATTATTTAGGATTTTTCTTTGTCCTTTTTTCTCTCTCATCTAACTAGGACTAAATTATTTGAAAAATGGGCTTTTCTTCAGATGTGTTCATATTTGTTTAGCAACTGCACAGAAAAATTCCTAGCATATAATAGACCTTAAAAAATATTTGGTGAGTGTATTGCCCAGAGTTCTGTAAAGGAACAGAATTAATAGGATATGTATGGAAGTTTATTAAAGAGTATTAGCTCACACGATCACAAGGTGGAGTCCCACAATTAGGCCATCTGCAAGCTGAGGAGCAAGAAAGCCAATCCAAGTCCCAAAACTAAAGAACATGGAGCCCGATGTTCAAGGGTGAGAAGCATCCAGGAGAAAGATGTAGGCTCAGAGGCTAAACCAGTCTAGTCTTTTCACGTTCTTCTACCTGTTTTCACTCTGACCACGTTGGCAGCTGACTAGAGTGTGCCCACCCAGACTGCGGGTGGGTCTGCTTTTCCCAGTCCACTGACTCAAATCTTATTCTCTTTTGGCAGCACCTTCACAGGCACACCCAGGAGCAATACTTTACATCCTTCAATCCAGTCAAGTTGACGCTCAATATTAATGATCACGGTGAGGGAATCAACAGAATTGTTTATATTTTCTTAGAAAACTGATCAAAGATTGTACTAGATGTAGAGGTCACTTACGGGAAATGGGTCTTAAGATTTCAGGAGCTTGCTGTTGGGCAGTAGAGTGGGAATCGGTGATGACAGATTTTATATTCAAAAGATGCTTTTACTGGTAACTACAGCTATCTTTGGTCAGCTATCTCCCCTTTCCTTTTCAGATTTATTTGGCTTTTATATTTCACATTTCTATCTAATCATATTTAATGTACTATGTTATTTCTACCCACTCCTATACCACTATTGATGTAGTAATATGACTCTGGAAACCAGAATGGCAGTAGGCTATCTCATTTGTTATTCTCTGTCCCTCTCTGAACATCTGTTTATCTGTGCTCTGCTGTGTAGAAGATGGAGACTCAATAGCCACCAATTCTAAAATGTTCATTCTACTCAAATCCTAAGAAAAAGTAATTATCACTGACTCCCAATTCCAAATTACCTAGAAAGGCAGATTGGGAAGATCCCCTTGGCCACATTGGGAAACACATGAATATCTGTGCCTAATTAACTGTAGCCAAAAGATCAGTGATAAATGCAAAAACATGGTAGTAGAGATCCCACCCCATAACTGTAGACAGGAATTCTTAGGGATCAACATGAGCTAGGCAGAGAGCTCAAATGATGTCTTTTACAATTTCTAATTTATTTTGTCAATGTTTTTAATAGAAAAATCTTAAAAATTACTTAAAACTTCACTTAAATAAATAAATATATGTGGCAAACTAGCCATGCATTATGCTTGTTACAAATAAAAAGCTGAGAAGCATTTATTAATCCATCCCATAGAGAACATGGTCTTACTTGCAGCCCATTACAAGTATCCTTGGAGGTATACTTGAAAATTGGTGTGAATATCCCCTTTCTCTTCCTCTCTGGTTCTTCTTAGTCCGTAAGAAATGCTTTCCTTTGGGTGGGCATATTATTCTCTCTATTGCATTACCTATCTTTCTTTCTCATTTTTTTTTTTTTACTCAGGACAAAAGCTTCATCCTGCCATAAGCCTCTGCCTGCAGGAGGCACATCCTCTGTCTCATGGCTTTGTAAATATTGGTATCCTCAGACCCTGTTGTCCTGGATGTTTGCTATTACTTAGAAAACAGAACATGTAAAACAAGCATGCACTTTCCTCTGCTGCTGCTGATTGTCTTGCCGAACCTTACTATATTATTTCTCAAAGATCCCTCTGCAACCACACAAGTTGCTGAATAGGACAACAGGAGAAAACCATGTGGTCACAGTGATTTATAAAAGTGAGTGAGTGCACAATTTTCATCCTAAAATGAATCAGAAGTGTTAAAAGAGATACAAAAATATCTGCTGCATCTTGGCCCCATATTACCATGACCTTATTTGAAAAACACAAAACCTTTGATTGGGAAATGTCTTAATTCAGCTGTCATTCTCACTAACGTTTTTTTTTTTTTTTTTTTAGCCAAAATATCCACAAACCTGAAGATTATCAGAGTGTAGTTAAATATGCACTGAAATGTTTTTTTTTTTTCTTTTTTTTTTTTGAGACGGAGTTTTCACTCACGTTACCCAGACTGGAGTGCAATGGTGCGACCTTGGCTCACCGCAACCTCCGCCTCCTGGGTTCAGGCAATTCTCCTGCCTCAGCCTCCTGAGGAGCTGGGATTACAGGCACGCACCACCATGCCCAGCTGATTTTTTGTATTTTTAGTAGAGACGGGGTTTCACCATGTTGACCAGGATGGTCTCGATCTCTTGACCTCGTGATCCACCCGCCTCGGCCTCCCGAAGTGCTGGGATTACAGGCTTGAGCCACCGCGCCCAGCCTGAAATGTTAAGGTTTTAGTTTTCGAACTTGTTACTAAATCAGAGGGAATTTATGAAAATTCCCTCTGAGCCTCAGTTTACTTTTTTTATTTCATGTATCATGTGCTTAATAATATATGCCCTACTTATTTTGCAAGGATGCCATGAAGATTAATCAACAAATTTTATGATGAATACTTTGTTTTTGTTTTGTTTTTTGAGACAGAGTCAACGCTGTTTTCCACACTGGAGTGTAGTGGTGTGATCTCCGCCCACTGTAACCTCCACCCGCTCAGTTCAAGCAAGTCTCATGTCTCAGCCTCCTGAGTAGCTGGGATTACAGGCATGTACCAACATGGCAGCTAATTCTGTATTTTTAGTAGAAATGGGGTTTTACCATGTTGGCCAGGCTAGTCTCGAACTCCTAGCCTCAAGTGATATATCTGCCTCACTTTCCCAAAGTGCCGGGATTATGAGCCTCCACACCCAGTCAATATTTTATAATTTATAAGATGTTTTATTTGCAGCTGGCTGGTAAGTTCTTTGGGTACAGGACCCTATTATTGGTTATCTTTACGTTCTCTCAGGACTTAGCAAAATAACTGACCATGGCAGGACTTGATGAACATTGAGTAATGAGTAAAGGAATCTTTGATCCTGTCATCATTGTCTCTTTTGTTGTCCAATTATAGTTTATTTTGTGCTGCTATTTACTACATGCTGGTAATTTATAAAGAAAATAAATGTATTTCTCACAGTACTGGATGCTGGGAAGTCCAAAATTGAGGCGCCAGCATCTTGTGAGGGCCTTCTGGCTGTGTTAGTCCATGGCAGAAGGGCAAAGTGGTTGATAGAGAAGCAAAAGAGGGCCAAGTACATCCTTTAATAAAGACCCCACTCCCGAGATAATAAATCTGCTCCTGCAGTAACAGCATCAATCCATTCACAAGGGCTCTCATTAGGTCCCACCTCCCAACACATTGCACTGGGGATTAAGCTTACAACAGATGCTTTTCACAGGACACATTCAAACAATAGCATCCACCATGGTAGACCTTTTTGGACTCCTATTCTTATATTACTTCATATCTGCTCTACACTTACCAATCTCTTTCACCTTAGTTCATTTACTTTGACCTATATATTCTGTTGATGAATATCAACCATACATCTATCACCTTGGGCACTCAGTGGAAGAAGAAAAGTCTATTAACTCGTGTCTCTACAAAATATAAAGGTGTTAATACAAAGTCACTGCAAATTGATAGAAATTTTAGACTATTAAACAGAAAGACAGAAAGATGATAAAGAGATAGATGATAGATAAATACAAGATACTGATAGATAATTGATATAGCCTCAACATGAATAAAACTTAAGGGAGAGTTTTGTGTTTATAAGAATAGCATCATGGTGTCCTTTATGCTGCACATTTTGTCAGTTAAGGAGTTATTACTCCATGCTGCAATTAATTTATTCCCAATATATAATATCCACCATAAAATGTTCCCTAAAATGTGCTCTCATTCATTCCATTTTGTAATCCCCAACAGTAGGGTGCTCCTAGCTTAATTTCTTTTTATCTAAAGGTCTATGATCTCTGAAGTCTTTGCCAAAGCAATCAATTCAATAATTCTATTCAAATATTTATAGTCTTCCTAATGGCAAGATATGGGTTTAGCTAAGATATTCTATGCCTGATTTATAGAATACAAATAAACACTTTTGATATTTGAACTTATAACTTTATTAATTCACTTGACAAGTATTTATGTGTGTCAGTTACTGTAAGAGGTTCTGGGAATGCGAATATTAGTGACATGCAAAGTCTCAGCCTTCAGAGTTTAGGATCAAGAACTGAGAATGTTTGCTATTTTGTTCAACAAACTGTGTAATGACATGGAAAAAGTTAATTGATTTAAGACACTTGAAATTTGGAAATAATTTCTGAAAAAATTTACTCTCCATGTATTACATACCAAACATGTAATGTGCATTATATGAATTGCCTTATTTAATATTAACAATTCTGTGAGATAAGTATTATTGTCCTTACATTTAATTTACCCAATGTCAGCAAATAAGTAATAGAAAGCATTTTTGAACCGGGTCTGTATGACTTTAAAAGTGAAACTGTTAACCTCTATTTTATGCCATCTCTGATTTTTAAAAAATGATGTTTCTTAAATTCCTCTCATGACTGAAGCTAACATTGCTTTACCAAAAAGTGTCCAACCTTCAACAACTCTTCATTGGAAGATCTGGGGTCACATCAGAGAACAAACTACAGGTAAGGAGACACAACTGTAAACCCTGGAGTGAGCAAGGTCTGCAATGAAGGATAAAATATAACAAGTTTATTTAGAATAACCAAAAATTATTTTCTAAATTTTACTTTGAGAAAGCCCTATATTGTAAAATACCCATTTTTAATGATGCCAGAAACAGAAACAGTAAAGGAAAATGTTGATAGATATGATCATGTACAGATATAAACATCAGTATTAAGGTTCCCCAGAGAAACAGAACCAATAGGATGTATTTTATATAGATAAAGGGATTTATTATAAGGAATCAGCTCACATGATTATGGAGGCAGGCAAGTCCTAAGATTTTCAGGGTTATTTGGCATGCTGGAGACCCAGGAGAACCAATGACTTAGTTCCATCCCAAAGGCCAATGGCCCAAGACCCGGGAAGAGCCAGTGTTTCCATTCAAAGGCATTCAGGCAGTAACAATTCTCTGTAGCTGGGTAAGGATCAGCATTTTTGTTCTCTTCAGGCTTGCAACTGATTGGATTCACATTAGGGATAGCAATCTGCCTCACTGAGTCTACCAATTTAAACGTTAACACAAACATGCAGAATAATGTTTTACCAAATATCTGGGCACCCTATGGCCCAGTCAAGTTAAGACATAAAGTTAACCATCACAAAATCTAAAATATCTAAAGGTTAAATACAATCCATAAACAAAATTGAAATTCAAAGAGTAAACTTGAAAGACATGGCAACATATAAAACAAACAAGTATTATTAACATATAAAAACCATGCTATATTAGGGTTCTCCAGAGAGAAAATATCAATAGAAGATATTTTAATACATAGCTATAGAGATGATGTTGATAGATGATATAGATATAGATTTGATATACATATATAAGGGAGGATTAACTAGAAGAATTGGCTCATGCAATTATGGAGGCTGAGAAGTTCCAGTATAGGCTGTCTGTAGGCTAGAGACCTTAGAGTAGCATGGCTCACTGTAAGTCCTAAAGCCTCAAAACCAAGGAAGCTAGTGGTGTAATTTGAAGACAAAGACCTAAGAATACAGGGATTGGGGGCTGCCACTTGTGTAAGTACTGGAGTCTCAAGGCCAGAAAGTCTGGGGTTCTGAGGTTTAACGGCAGGAGAAGGAGGAGAGTGCCTCAGCTCCAGGAGAGTGAGAGAGAAAATCCTTTTCTCCCATTTTTTGTTCTACTTGGGCACCCAGTAGATTGAATGGTGCCCCCACCAAATTGAGGGTGGATCTTCCTCATTCGATCCTCACTCATGCCAATTTCCTTTGGAAACACTCACAGACACACTCAGAAGTAATGCTTTACCAGTTCTCTAGGTATTCCTTAATCCAGTCAAGCTGACCCACAAATATAACTATCACATATGCTTTCAAAATAAGAAAAGCAGACAAATGAGCAAAAAATATTAATAGGAAATTCACAAAAGAAAAACATATGAATGGCCAGTAAGTATTGGGCAAACAGGACTTAGTGTCAGTTAGCTAAGAGGAAAATACACATTAAAACAAAGTGTTTGGACAATTGGCAATAGCTATAGTTTACAAAAACGTAAGAGAAATGGGCAGTCTCATTGTCTACAAGAAACAACATTTTATTTTTTTGTAATTTCTTTTTTTTCTTTTTACATTTATTTTAGGGGTACATGTGCAGGGAAATTACTTGTCATGGGGGTCTGGTGTACAGATAATTTTGTCACCCACTAATAGGCATAGTACCTGATAGGTCTTTTTCCTGATCCTCTCCCTCCTTCCACACTCCATCGTCAAGGGGGCTCTCAGTGTCTGTTGTTCCCCTCCTAGTATCCATGTGTTCTCACTGTTTTGCTCCTATTTATAAGTGAGATGATGCAGTTTTCTGTTCCTGTGTTAGTTTGCTTGGGATAATGGCCTCCAGCTCTAACCATGCTGCTGCAGAGGACAAGATGTCATTCTTTTTTATGGCTGAGTAGTATTTCATGCTTGGAATCAAGAGTCTACTGTTGATGGGCATTTAGGTTGAGTCCATGTTTTGATATGTGAATAATGCTGCAATGAACATGAGCATTCAAGTATCTTTATGGTAGAACAACTTATATTTCTTTCAGTATATACCCCATAATGGGATTACTGGGTTGAATGGTTTATATATATATAAAAATATATATATATAAATATATAAATATTCTATTTATTTCTATGCATATATCTGTATACAGATATATAAGAATATTTATAAGAATAAATATAAATATAATAATATAAATAATAAATTTATATATAAATATATTATAATTTATAATATAAATAATAAATATAAATAATAAACATATATTCTTATATTTATTCTTATATATATACAGATATATATATCTTATATATAAATATTCTTATATTTATTCTTATATATCTGTATACAGATATATATAAATATATATAAATATTCTTATATTTATTCTTATATATATCTGTATGCAGATATATGTGAGAATAAATATAAGAATATATATATAAGATATATGTACCTGTATATATAAGAATAAATATAAGCATATTTATATATATAAGAATATAAGAATATATATTTTATTTTCCTATATATAAAAATATAAGAATATTCTTATATATAAGAAAAATCTTATATTCTTATATATAAACTATATATAAAAATAGAATATATATAAAAATAGGATATATATAATAGAATTATATATATAAATAGAATATATATATTCTATTTTTCTTATCTATAAGAATATTCTTATATTCTTATAGATAAGAAAAAAATATATATACATATATATACATATATAAGAATATATAGATATTTTTATATATATATATATAAGAATAACTATTACTTTTTGGAATATATATATCTGTGTATGTATATATATATATATAGAGAGAGAGAGAGAAATGTGGATTTCATAATGTATGAAGTAAAAATATAAATAAATATATATAGATGTGTATTTCATAATGTATTAAGTAAAAGTATAAATATGTATATAACAGCATTCCACATCAATAACCTCATTATAAATTTCTGCATAACTATTCCGTCATCTGGATGAACCATAGTTTATTTATAAGTTAACCAATCCTCTATTGGTGAATACTTCCTCCCAATTTCTTACTTTTCTTATAATGCTGCATTCATTTAACAGTGCGTGTATAACTTCAGTCCATCTTTAGTAAGTTCTTTAAGTAAGTTCTTTAGTAAGCTTATATATAGCATATATATAAAATATATGTGTATATATATGTGTGTGTGTGAATATATATGTGTATATATATATATAAATATATATATATATATATATATTGCGTGTGTGTGTGTGTACGTGTGTGTGTGTGGGTATGTGTATGTGTACGTACTGGAGTCTCAAGGCCAGAAAGCCTGGAGTTCTGATGTTCAAGGGCAGGAGAAGGAGAAGAGTGTCTCAGCTCCAGGAGAGTGAGAAAGAAAATACCTTTCTCTCAATTTTTGTTCTACTTGGGCACCCAGCTGATTGAATAGTGCCCACCCATATTGTAGGTATACATATATATGTGTGTGTGTGTATATATATAGATATATATGTGTATATATATATTTTTTATGGTACCCATAAAATATATATATGTATGTATGTGTGTGTGTGTATATATATATGTGTATATATATAGTGTGTGTGTATATATACATATGTATATGTGTGTGTGTGTGTGTGTGTGTGTATAGACTTACTCTGTCACCCAGGTTGTCTTGACCTCCCAGGCTCAGGTAAGTGATCCTCCCATCTCAGCCTCCTGGGGAGCTGAGACTACAGGGGCACACCATTATGCTTGCTGATTTTTTTGTATTTTTTGTGGCCATGGGGTCTCACCATGTTGCCCAGGCTGGTGCCAAACTCCTGGGTTCAAGCAATCTGCCTGTCATGACCTCCCAAAGTGCTAGGATTACAGGCATGAGCCACTGTGCCCAACCTGTTCATAATGTATTAAGTAAAAACATAAATAAATAAAACAGGTCGCAAAAAAGCATGTCTAGTTCTGGCATATACGTGTTGCGCATAGCTTGCACACGTGCTTGTGTATGTATTTGTGTGAAAGGTTAGTTGCCAAAACCACAGCTGAATCTATACATAGGTGGTAGCATCATAGATACTTTAATTCTTTTCTGTTTGCTTTGATAACTACAATGAATGCTTATTACTTTTTGGAATTTTTGCCATGTGAGAAATTTATTTAAAAAGTTATTTTGTGATTTGATCTACATTACAGATGCTTGATACTGCATATGAAATAGCCCACTTTTTTTCAGTTCCCATTTTATGTGTTAAAATTACAGAACATCCACATTTGTGTTATTGTAGATGTTGGTCAAGTTATTAGTCAACATTTATTATGTGGGAACTGTGTACTTGACTATAAACAAAACATAAAGATCTGGAGGAAACTGAAGCAAGAAGGCCAGCGGAGCTGTGGTGCAGATGGCCCTTTGGCAGAAGCTCTACTAATGGGCTGAGATCAGTGGCATGTTTACTGCATAGACTCTTAACAGATGGATTTGGCCAGTCTCAAGGGGCCTCTTAGGCCTCAGTCCGCAAGCAGGAACAAGATAGAAGAGTAGGTGGTGAGAGAACCTAAGGCCACTACCTGCAACCCCTCAAGAAAACCGGAATCAAGGTCCTATACAAGGTGGAAGCTGGCACAAGCTGCTAAAATGTTGTCTAATTTCTCTACCAAAGCAGCATTTTCTATTTTAGGCTGGACCTTCATAAATACTAGAAATTACCTCAAAAACAGAAAGGGAAAGGCTTTTATAATTAACAGAGTTTATTTTCTAGCAGAATGCAATCCTATCTTAGTTCTGGAATCTAGTCTATTTAGAGATTCCTTCTTGCAGGGCTGATGGGAAGTACAATAGTTGGAGACTAAAGCAAGAAATGAAGATTGAGGCTGGGCATGGTGGCTCATGCCTGTAATCCCAGCCCTTTGGGAAACCGAGGAGGGCAGATCACCTGAGGTCAGGAGTTTGAGACCAGCCTGGCCAACAGGGTGAAACCCCATCTCTACTGAAAATACAAAAAATTAACCAGGCGTGGTGGTGCGGGCCTGTATTCCTGGCTACTTGTGGGGCTGAGACAAGAGAATCACTTGAACCCAAAAGGGGCAGGTTGCAGGCCACGGCACTCCAGCCTAGGCTACAGAGCTAGATGCCATCTTAGAAAAAAAAAAAAAAAAGAAATGCAGATTGAAAGCTAGTCACAATCTGGGTCTTACCCAGCTATGACACATAGGTATGCTCTTTTTTTTTTCTTGTGTCCTATGGAGACCTCTGCACATTTTTTGTGTCTCTCCCCAGGTGCCTTTTGCTCTTCACACACAGGAAAGTCAACCAGATCTTGTGACTCTAGATGAGTGATTCACAGGATGGTCCCTGATCCAGCAGCAGCATCTGGGGATTTACCGGAATGCAGATTCTCAGGCCCCATCTCAGACATACTTAGAATTTCTGGGGGTGCAGCCCAGCAATACATATTTTAACAAACCCTCCGAGTGATTCTGATGCACACTCAAATTTGAGAATCACTGATTTAAACGATGCAACTTTCAAGATTTCTGGGTAAAACAAGTAGAAAATCATAAAAATCTCAAATAAAGGCATAATACATACCCTGAAATTCAATTAGTTTTTACAATATATGCTGGCATTATTTTTTTCCTTAATTCAATATTTTTTCTAATAAATATCATATTTAATAAAACCAAATTTTCTATTTATGTGTGTGTGTGTGTATATGTATGTGTGTGTATATATGTGTATACAGTTGACCCTGGAACACAGATTTGAACTGTGTGGGTCCACTTATATGTGATTTTCTTATTATGTATGTATTTATGTATGTGTGTGTATATATGTATACACACATGTATACACACATACACATACACCTGTACGTAAATAGAAAATTTGGTTTTACTAAATATGATATTTCTTAGAAAAAATATTGAATTAAGGAAAAAAGTGTCAGCATATGTATACACACACACAAACATACACACACACACATATATACACACACCATATAATTGAAGTATATATATATAGTATATATACAGTTGGCCCTTTAACAACATGAGGCTTGGGGCACTGACCTCCTGCATAGTTGAAAATCCACACATAAATTTTGACTTCCCAAAAACTTAACTGCTGATAGCCTACTGCTTACTGGAAGCATTATCAAAACATAAACAGTTGATCAGCACATATTTTGTATGTTATATGTATTAGATACTGTATTCTTACAATAAAGTAAGCCAGAGAAAAGAAAGTGTTGCTGAGAAAGTCATAAGAGAAAATGCATATATAGCACTCTACTATATTTATTGATCCCACAAGTTTACGTTGTCTGGTTACAAGATGAATTGTCTGTCTGAAATGGCAGCTACCACAGTTGCAGTCCTGAATCTACAGTCTGTATTAGGCAATTCAACTTTCTCTTGTGGTGTCATGACTTTGCTTCTTGGGACTACTCCAAGCATCACTAGTGGCACTTTGTGTGGGTTCCATGCTGTTATTCATGGTTTACGGTATCACACTAAACACAATGACAAATACAAGAGAACCCGACAGATCACTTTGTACCGCAATATCCAATTTACTGAAGAGACGAACTGCTCAGCAGAAATGAGGAGATGATGTGCATTTTTTGGTCGCTTGGCATTTTAAGCTGATACTCGCAACACTCAAGCTCACTGCAATAGCAAAAGGAGGAGGCTATGCGATTATTATAACAGTACAGTATGTAGTATGGTTAATTGCACACAGTTACAATTTAATACTGCATCTTTACATTTCTCTTGACTGCAAATGGTGCCATAGGTAGTCTGTGTTTTCGTGCCTAGGTTTTGATAAATTTTAATTTCTCTTATATTCATATGATTATAAATGATAAAATAGACTAATATCTACATGTATTTTATGCATTTATGACTCATCTAATATTTTCTTAATTTTTTCAATATTTCTAGGCTATTAGGTTCATCTGTAAGCTTTTTCAAATTGTTGCACATCTCCAAACATTTTTTCAAAATATTTATAGGTAAAGAAAATCACATGTAAGTGGACCCACACAGTTCAAATCTGTGTTCAAGGTCAACTGTATATATACTATATGGCATATATGTATGGAGTTATTTTTTTTAATGAAAGACTGCTTATAATATTGTCATCCATTCTAAGGTTCCTTATTTGCTAAGATGGGGAACTTCAAGAGAAGGAAGATCAATGGGAAGACTCTCCCACTCTCCTAGAGTTATTTCACAACCATTTCTCCATTCTCAGATTTCCAATGCTCTCTTTTCTGTCCTCATTCAAGTGGTCCCCTTCCTTATTTCCCTCAGAAATACTCACAGAAGCTGTCAGAAGGGTTATGAGTCAACACTCACGCACTTGAACCTGCATGTCTATCAGCTAACCTTGGTGTGGCTGGACCTCACACTCTGTTTACCCTTCTGTCATGGATGAACTTGTGTTCTGAATCCCATCCTCTGACTCACCCAACTGTGCACTTTGTCCTGCATCATTTGTTAATCCCTCTCTATTAAGTCATTCACATTAGCCCACAAACATGCTATATTCATCATCTTAAACAAAAATACCTCCTTTTACTTCATAGTCCCATATTTTCTCCAGCTATTGCTCCACCTCTCCCCTCCCCACTTTGCAACAAAATTCTTCAAAGGAGTTATTTATACTTACCATCTTTACATTCCTTTCTTTACATTATCTTTTGAAGCCACTCTAAGCCAGCTTTCACTCCAACCACTCTATCAAACTGTGTTTCTGTGGTCACCAGTGACCTCCACATTCCAAATAACTTGGGTTTCTTCCCATGCTTAGATCACTTGACTACTCACATTTCACACAGTTACTCTCTGTGTCTTAAAATACCTTTTCTTTTTTTACTTGGCTTCTCTTGCATTCATCTTTCTCTCAGTTTTCCTTCTACTTTAGTCATTATTGCTTTAGTCTTTCTTAATCTCTTTTGCTGGATTTTTCTTTTCTTTCTTTCTTTTTTTTGAGGCAAAGTCTCGTTCTATCGCCAGGCTGGAATGTGGCATGCAGTGGTGAGACCATGGCTCACTGCAACCTCTGCCTCCGAGGTTCAAGCGATTCTCCTGCCTCAGTCTCCTAAGTAGCTGGGGCTACAGGCACACACCATCACACCCAGCTAACTTTTTTGTATTTTATTCGTAGAGATGGGGTTTCACCATGTTGGCCAAGATGGTCTTGATCTCTTGACCTCGTGATCCACCCACCTCAGACTCCCAAAGTGGTGGGATTACAGGTATGAACCACCAAGTTCAGCCTTTGCTGGATCTTTCTTATCATCTCCCCAACTTCCAAATACTAAGCACCCAGAAGAGTGGGAAGAGACAGACAGTAAGCAATAGATAAAATGTCAGGTAATGACAAGTGCCATGATGAATAGCATAGGGTAAGTGGACAATGAATAACCAGATGAGTGATTAGGGAGAGCCATTCTAATAAGGCGACATATGGAAGAGACCCAAATGCAAGGAGAGAGAGACTTGTGTGGATAAGTGGGAGGTGAACCTAGGAGCAAAGAGTGCAGCAAAGTTCTGGAGGTGGGAATGTCCTTGGTATACTTGAGACTCACAAGACTGCAGCAGGCTAAGCAAGGGGAAAGAGGAAATGAGATCAGAGAGTTGGCAGGAACACAGACCCCATGAGGCTTGTAGGCTATGTCCTTTGGTTTCTGTTGTGAGTGACAAGAAAAACCATCAGAAGGTTTAAAGTAAAGGAGTAACAGTCTGGTTTATAATTTCAATCTGGTTTATAATTTATAGGAATCACTCTGATTGATGTATGGGGAAGAGATTGTAAGGGTGCACTGGTCAAAGCAGAGACACCAACAAGGAGGTCTTTGCACCAGTCTAAATGAGAAATGATTGCGGTGTGGTCTAGGGTGACAGGCGTCACACATGGTTAGCATTGGGACACAGTTTGAAGGTAGAGTCAACAGAATTGATGACAGATTAGATGGAAGCCTGAGGACTCACAAAAGACTGTAGCCATGATAATTTATTTTCTAATTTATGAGTGATAAAGACTTGGGAGGCATAGGTTTAGTGGGAATTAGGAGAGAGAGATAAATAATGGCTCTTGTTTGGGATATTTCAAGTCTGAGATGCTCTTAAGAAAGAAAAGTAGCCCCTGACATCAGGGAACTGTCCTGGTACCAGTGAGCTAGGCCTTGGGGTATGTTCCCAGGAGCCTTGACTAGAAGGATTTGACACCCATTAGATATCCCAGTGGAAACATTGTGAAGGTCGTAGCCTATATCAGAGAGAAGGTCAAGACTAAAGATAGAAATTTGGTATTCCTCTGTGTACTTCAAGCCTTGGCACTGGCTTTGTAAGCCATCCCCTGATGGTAGATGGAGAAGAGATGATGTTGGAAGAGATGATGATGATGGAACACAGCCTCATGGGGTCTGTGTTCCTGCCAACTCTCTGATCTCATTTCCTCTTTCCCCTTGCTTAGCCTGCTGCAGTCTTGTGAGTCTCAAGTATACCAAGGACATTCCCACCTCCAGAACTTTGCTGCACTCTTTGCTCCTAGGTTCACCTCCCACTTATCCACACAAGTCTCTCTCTCCTTGCATTTGGGTCTCTTCCATATGTCGCCTTATTAGAATGGCTCTCCCTAATCACTCATCTGGTTATTCATTGTCCATTTACCCTATGCTATTCATCATGGCACTTGTCATTACCTGACATTTTATCTATTGCTTACTGTCTGTCTCTTCCCACTAGAATCTTAGCTCTCTGAATTGGGACAATCTCTTCTGTTGCTGTACCAAAGCATTGCCTGGCACAGAGTGGATGCACAAAGAGCATTTCTGAGTGAAAGTAGACATAGCTTAGAAAAAGGCCTAAATATCGCAAGTCCTGACAGCCAGCCTTTCTTTGATGCACTAGAGAAATGTAATGCACAGTCTGGCAGAAACTTTGGAGGAAAGACCCTCATGAACAAAGACAGTGAGCAGGAAAGGCAGCGTGGGGCAGCAGGATGGAGCCGAGAGCCAGAGTGCCACAGTATGGTGGGGCCTAATGGACAGTGAGGACACAGGCCTTGGGTGCTCATTCTCTAATCACCAGCTGAACAGTCTTGGGCAAAGTAGCCATAGTCTCCCTGGTCCTCAGTTTCCTTATCAGTAAGATACGGCTTAAATAATTATTCAGGCACCAGATATTCTGATCATAAAAGTATTATACCTAATTTTTTTGCATATAGTATAATTAGTGAAACTACTGTCTTCATTTTCACTTTTCTTTACATTTATTCACCTTCTGTCCACCTCTTCTCACCCTCTCTCCCTTCTCATCTCCCATAAATGTGCTGTTACCTCCCATGGCACCAATATTACCTACCCCAAGCATCAGACTCCTGGTTGGTTAGTCATTTTAAAGCATTTTTTTGGCAGCACCCCCAATCCAACATGACTGCGGGCTATTAATCCTGTCTTAAAACCCCGCTCTGCTTCCCATGCCTCTGCCTTCCCCACCTCACACCTGAGTTGTTGTGGCTATCTCTCTAGAATCACCTCCAACTTCCTCTCTTTAATTCACCCAAATGCAACAGACATAGTTCTTCAGCAGGAAGAGTTTTCATTACCTCAGTCTTTGCTCAACCCCTTGGGTCATAACCAGTCTTTTCAACCTAATTAATGACTAGTTCCTCCCTTTCATGATCTCTCTGCTCAGCATCCCTTATTCTGTCTCCTCTTCAGCCATCTCCAGTCAGTTCGAAAATATTTTATCATCTCTAGCAGGTTGTTAGATCTGTGTCTGTGTACAAATTAGTTTCTCACCTCCTTTGGAGTTTAGAATAAAAATAGTCAATTCATTTAGGAAGCCTTTGATTGACTTTACCTACCTCTTATCATAGATGAGCAGAACAGCAGAACATCTGAGCTGTAAGCAGATTCCGCTATGCTGTGCTGTCATGGAGATGGCTGGGTTCTGCTACTGCAACATCCTTAAGGCAAGGGGTCTTTGCTGAAGCTGATAACACCATGCTGGAGCCACGCCTCCCTCATAAGCTCCTAACACTGCTGCAACCATCTCCATGCTCCTTTCTCTGGAAGCCCTGCAAGCCCCTAACATGGCTGCATCCCTCCTCCACGCTTCTTCCTCTGCAAGCCCTGGGAGTTTTCAGATGAGCTTAGGCTTTTGGAAACACAAACCAGAAAGTGACCTGTCTTGCACCCTGCCACAGGGTCAACCCCTGAGCTGGCTATCTGCTTAAGCCACAGGAGAATGGTAGAAAAAATTTCAAAATATTATCAAACTCCAAGAATATGAGGCAGCTTTTGCTGAAACATATACCTGTGTGATAGCCGATAATATAAAATTATCCCCTAGGGTATTTGGGGTGGATTCACAGTGGAGGGTTTATTTTATTCCACGTCAGATAGATTGAGTCTGGCTCCCATAAATCTTATATGACATTATGGGAAATTGACTCGTTTGTACTTGGCCTGAGTTCTTAGACTTTGGAAAGATAAGTAACATCTCCCAGTATAAGCTGAGAAATACATGTAAGAATTAATTTGTCATGGTCTCTTTATATTTCTGACATGAAGATAAAAAAAAAGAGTGAGCATTTGAGACACCTGAAGGTTAAACTTCACCCTTCAAATTCACAGGAAATTTCTCTTAGAATAAGTGATAATTGTGCCTGGGAAACTACATAGCCTGGGGACAGGCGCTGGTGTGTGTAAGAGAAAATAAAGTAGAAGAAGAAAACTTTATCCAGAAAGTGGGCTGGATTGCAACCTTTCATAGTATGCAAAAGGTCCATCACTTGAATGAAGTGAAAAAGTACATACTTTATCTTTTCCTAATTCTGAAAATATCTGTAAGTGTTTTTATGTTCCTGTTTCTCTATACTTTGTAAATGCAACAATACATTGCTTCTTTATAGTAATCACATCTGTGAAACAGCTTTAGGAAAAGCCTTACAAGTTCTACAACTATTACTTTTTTTAACACATAAATGGTTGGCAGACTGATTCATAGATTCATTCCTTCTTCATTGGCCCTACAAAGGTTTATTGCTGCTCATTTTTTAAAATGTGGTTTGAAATCGTTGTCTCTCTGTCTGAATTTTTACTTTGGACTGAGTCAAGTTTCTTTTCAGGCTATTTGAATACTTTACGGTAAAGGAAGACTGCTCATTAAGGGCAGCAGACATGCTGGTTTCTTTTGGTTTTGTTTTTATTTGTGCTTTTCACCTGGAGTGTAAAAACCATGAAAGGAGTATGAGATCACAGAATTTTAAAGCTGAAAGAAACATCCTAATCTATAGCTTTTTTCTTTTTTTCAAATACAAATACTGAAACCCAGGGTAGGTACTTGATTGAAAGTTAAACATCCTGTTAATGATAAAATTGGGACTAGGAAGTAGATTATCTGCATTCTAGTCTTTTTGGGAACTCTCCCAGGATGAATGTTTATCTTGTTTATTATCTTATCTACAGGGCCTAGAAATGAGCGTGTATAGACACAAGAGATATATCATAAACATTTGCTGAATGAATGAATGTCCAAACATGGACTAAGCTACCAGTGACTTTAGAAATGATCTAGAAAAGCATCCCTAGTCAAAAAAAAAAAAAAAAAAAAAAAAACCTATGAATTCATTATGGTCTCAGGTCTATTTCTGGTTAAACATGATATCCAAGACAGTGGTTAAACATGATATCCGAGACAGTGAAGTACTGGGAGCTCTATAGAAGCTCTAAAACATACTGTGTTAATCCAAAATAAAGGTAGTTCTAGATTCTGAAGTTTCTCAAACTCTTGTAAGCATCTCAATTAATCAACAATGGGAACTTATGAGTGATGCAAATTCTTTTTATTTTATTTTATTGCATTTTAGGTTTTGGGGTACATGTGAAGAACATGCAAGATTGTTGCATAGGTACACACATGGCAGTGTGATTTGCTGCCTTCCTCCCCATCACCTGTATCTGGCATTTCTCCCCATGCTATCTCTCCCCAACTCCCCACCCCCCACTGACCCTCCCCTATTTCCCCCCAAAAGACCCAAGTGTGTAGTGCTCCCCTCCCTGTGTCCATGTGTTCTTATTGTTCAACACCCGCCTATGAGTGAGAATATGCAATGTTTGATTTTCTGCTCTTGTGTCAGTTTGCTGAGGATGATGCTTTCCAGGTTCATCCATGTCCCTACGAAGGACACAAGCTCGTCTTTTTTGATGGCTGCATAATATTCCATGGTGTATATGTGCCACATTTTCGCTGTCCAGTTCATCATCGATGGGCATTTGGGTTGGTTCCAGGTCTTTGCTATTGTAAATAGTGCTGCAATGAACATTCGTGTGCACGTGTCCTTATAATAGAACGATTTATAATCCTTTGGATATATACCCAGTAATGGGATTACTGGCTCAAATGGAATTTCTATTTCTAGGCCCTTGAGGAATCGCCACACTGTCTTCCACAATGGTTGAACTAATTTACACTCCCACCAACAGTGCAAAAGTGTTCCTATTTCTCCACATCCTCTCCAGCATCTGTTGCCTCTAGATTTTTTAATGATCGCCATTTTAACTGGTGTGAGACGGTATCTCAATGTAGTTTTGATTTGCATATCTCTGATGAGCAGTGATGATGAACATTTTTTCATGTTTGTTGGCCTCATGTATGTCTTCCTTTGTAAAGTATCTGTTCATATCCTTTGCCCACTTTTGAATGGGCTTGTTTGTTTTTCTCTTGTAAATCTGTTTTTAGTTCTTTGTAAATTCTGGATATCAGCCCTTTGTCAGATGGGTAAACTGCAAAAATTTTTTCCATTCTGTTGGTTGCCGATTCACTCATGACTGTTTCTTTTGCCATGCAGAAGCTGTGAAGTTTGATTAGGTCCCATTTGTCTATTTTGGCTTTTATTGCCAATGCTTTTGGTGTTTTGGTCATGAAGTCCTTGCCTACGCCTATGTCCTGAATGTTTTTGCCTAGATTTTGTTCTAGAGTTTTTATGGTGTTAGGTCTTATGTTTAAGTCTTTAATCCATCTGGAGTTAATTTTAGTGTAAGATGTCAGGAAGGGGTCCAGTTTCTGCTTTCTGCACATGGCTAGCCAGTTTTCCCAACACCATTTATTAAACAGGGAATCCTTTCCCCATTGCAAATTCTTTTAGTTTAGCAAATTCTATCTGTATCCTTAAGAGAGTCTCAGGGAAGATGCCAATGACTGGCACTTGTAGACTATAGGACTAAATTGCTGCTGGGCCCCACTTCTCATGACAAGTGGCCTAGTGTAGGATTCCTGCTTTGGAAACTTTAAGTCCTTTCAGTAGACAAAGCATATAGTTAGTTATAGGACTAATTATCAGGATCCTGAAGAGTTTCTTTGTTTTCAGGTAGGATCTCACTTTGCTACCTAGGCTGGAGTGCAATGGCATAATCATAGATCACTGCAGCCTCAACATCCTGGGCTCAAGCGATCCTCCTTCCTCAGCCTTCCAAGTAGGTGGGACCACAAATGTGCACCACCATGCTTGACTAATTTGCTTTATTTTTTTGGATAGACAGTCTTACTATGTTGCTCAGGCTGATCTTGAACTTCTGAGCTCAAGTGATCCTCCCGCCTCAGCCTCCTAAAGTGCTGCAATGGCAGGTGTGAGCCACCATGCCTGGCCAGGAGCCCGAAGACTCTTTTACATCTATATGCTCACATCAATAATGAGTGATAACAACCCAAACTCGGTATTAAGAACTTTTAAACTGTCCTTCCCCTTCCAAGTCACAGGCTACAGTTTTGTTCAAATATGTATCTGGGTTCATCCGAGCATCATTCTCAGGAGAAAAACCATTTTCCTCCATGGAAGCCACAAGACCATGGCTGAAGGAGACAGTGTGTCCCTCAGTGGCTCCTGCACCGTCATCAGATGTCAGTGAATCTCTACCTACTGTATGTGATGAACAAGAAAGAAGAAATTCTCATTACAGACATGTTTTCCCTAGTGTAAAGAAGGAAGGATGGTATATGCTACAGCAAAGTTAAATTAGGGAGAGTCAGCCTATGTGATTCACCCCTTACTTCCACCATCCTGTGTGCCAGAATGAGAAGAGTTTAAAGCATTTCTAAAGCAATAGAAGAAATCTGAGGAAATCCTGCCTCATTCTGTTTCAAGTTCACACGATCACACAGTTTCACACAGTTACCTATTGCAAACTCTGACAGTAGCATTTCTACAGTTCCTTTTAACAGGATGATAATTATTTGCCTATTGCAAAACAGGAGTTGCAGTCTAAGTTAAATTTTAAATCAGAGCAGAGGGCACACAAAATGAATTCAACTGGGAATTATAAAAAGAAAACATGAGTTTGGGCTGACATTGCGGGGAAATATTTTCTTGACGAGCCAAACTCTGAAGAATTTTCGCAAAAGTATTAAGTGAAGTCAGCATTATAGATGGGGAGAAAAAGAACCATAAACAAGAATAAACGTGCCTTTGTGAAAGGTGGAATTACCTTAGCTTGTGCCACTTTCTTTCGCAGCAGTTGGGACACATGCCACCTTTAGTATGAATGCAAATAATTAACACTTCATCTTTGTTCTTTCATATTCAGACATATTTATACACTATTCATATTTTAAACAGCTAGGGAGAAGGTGCTCTTATTTGCTTTCTACTTTTCATTTTTCCCCTAGCACTTGATCATCATGCCTTATACATACCATGAAAGCCTAGCAAATACCATTGGTCCACTGAAGTCCTGTGAACCCTTTTTAAGTTAATGGAGATGCATAACCAGAACATTCCTGATCCTAGAATTACAAAACAGTGAGACTTCAGCCATGCCTCTATGCCTCTCCAGCACAGAGCTTGGCTCTTAAGCAGGGCATCTGTTTTTGTGATTGCTTTTCTTTTTTTCCTGCTTGTTTCAGTGAGGTTGTTTAACCTCTCTGCATCCCCATTTCATCATTACCAAAATGCAAATGATGGTGACAATAATATCTACCTCATAAGCTTATTGTTGCTTGGAGAATAAAATGTAGATATAGGTACAGATACATGAAATCAATCAAAGTAGGTATCCTTCCCTCTCTCCATTTCTAGACTGTAATTCAGAATCCTCCAAGAATTAACCAGCACCAAGGTGACAGAAATAAAGATGAAGAACTGCAGTGAAAATCTCATTAATATCAAGATCAGGCCTTACTAACTCTTAGATATAGCAGGTAAAGATACACGCTTATGTAGATGTAAGAGTTCAAGCAAAAATAGTGCAACATTCGGGGCCTGGAGAGCACAAGATCTCAGTGCAGGCCTGCCCAGGAAATACCAGTTCATTTACACACTGACTCCTCATCCTCAGCTTAAAAATCTTGGGAGCAGCTGTGTATTTTCTTGTTGTGTCCAAAACTCCGTCCAACTCCCTCTTGACCCATTGTGCAGTTTGGCAGTTTGCTTCACATTCTGCTCATACCTTCTTTTTTTTTTTTGCAGAGAATGCCTGCCTGTGGAGACCTCAGGCACATCCTACTTCAGAGCTACCAAGGGGGACTTCCATTGACTCTTTTGCCCAGCTCCCATTCACAGACTTCTCTTTAGGCACTCTCCTGACTCTCCAAAGGACTCCTCACCTCTATTTCTTTCATTTAAAATTGAAGCAATTACGTTTAACTACATTTTCTACTTTATGCTTCTATTCCTGTACACTTACTTCATAAGCGCAGTGCTCTTCTGTTCTACTCCTTAAACTCATCTGTGAGTTTCCATATTTTAGAAAGTGGAATGAGTAGCTTTGCTTCAGAGACTGAATCTGAGAAATGGCTATTTTTTTAAAAAAGAAATAGGAACAGTCTGGGGAAAGTGCTTCTTTTACATTTTATGCCAGAATCTTTTCGGTTCCTAATAATTTTCCTTTTATTAATTTTCAATATTTTATTTTTTATTAACAAATAATTTTACATATTCTTGGGGTACATGTTTTGATATGTACAATGTATAGTGAGCAGATAAGGGTAATTAGCATGTACATCATCTCATTTACTTATTTATTTTTATTATATTTAAGTTCTGGGGTACATGTGCAGATGGTCCAGGTTTGTTACATAAGTATATATGTGCCATGGTGGTGGTCTGCTGCATCCATCGCCCCGTTATCTGCATTAGGTATTTCTCCTAATCCTATCCTCCCCAATTCCCCCACCCCTTGCTATTCCTCCCCTAGTCCCTCGCCCTCTAGGTCCCAGTGTGTGATGTCCCCTTCTCTGTGTGCATGTGTTCTCATTGTTCAATGCCCACTTGTGAGAGAGAGCATGTGGTGTTTGGTTTTCTGTTCTTGCGTCAGTTTGCTGAGAATGATGGTTTCCAGTTTCATCCATGTCCCTGGAAAGGACATGAATTAATCCTTTTTTATGGATGCATCATATTCCATGGTGTATATGTGCCACATTTTCTTTATCCAGTCTGTCATTGATGAGTATTTGAGATACTACCTCACACCAGTTAGAATGGTGATTATTAAAAAATCAGGAGACAACAGATGCTGAAGAGGATGTGGAGAAATAGGAATGCTTTTACACTGTGTTGGTGGGTGTGTAAATTAATGCTTTTACTAATTTTCTAATGGTGGGATGAGGAAAAACTATTCATTTTAGCTTGCTCTTATGTGATTGTAATGGATACTCTTATTCAATTACAAACACAATAATGAAAAAGACAATGATTGGCTTCCACTATAGTGTATAGAACTAGCGAACTGAGCTGGTTCTGAGTCATATTTTTTTAAGAGGTCATTTGCAAACCAGTATAATAAGCAAAGGCCCTTTCCAAGGGAAGTGAATAAAGATGGAGTCATGCACCAGAAAATATACTGATTAGCCACTTGGAAATTGATTAATTAACTATGATGATGAACATAATTAATGTAGGCATCTAGCTCTATACCCAGCATGAGAAGTGCATGGATGTTTTGTGTATGTATGAGTGCATGTGTGTGTGATTATATTCTTTTATCCTCAAATATGGAATTACTATGTGCACCAAGAGCTAGAAAGATTAATGTTTGTACAATGGTTTGTTAATGTGAATTTTCTTTCAAACCACTTTTGCATTTATAAGGCCTTCCTGAATGTGCCTCTGTTGTCAAGCCATTAAGTAACTCTTTATTCAAATATGCAGTTTTGATCACACCTCTCAAAACTAATCACTGTACCCCCGTTTCCCTACAAGATAAAATTAAAAGTTCTTAACCTGTCATTTAAAAAAGAAAACCAAAAATCCTCATGACATAGAGTCTGCTTCTCTCTCAAAGCTCATGTTGCAGACACAGTTTTTAATCTAATATTTATTCCCAATTGCTTTTCTCCTTTACTACTCTGAGATAGAACCTGAACAGCTAAATTGTCACTTCTCCAACCTCCCTTTGGATTAGGGGCTGCCATGTGATACAGCACTGGCCAAAGAGGGAGTTACAAGCAGAATCAGTGAAGGCACTTCTAAAAAGACTTTTCTTATCCTTAGGAAAGGGGAAAAGGTTAGTGTCTTCCACATCCCCTCTTCCTCCTTTTACCTGACTTAAAAATAAAGATAAGATGCCTAGTGCTATAGCAGCCGTTCTGTGACCATGAAGAAAGAGTATTAGAATCGCAGAGACACTGGCCCTGATAGTTGATCTACTGAAACACAACTTCCTGACTATATTAGAAAAAGGAACCCCCGTCTGTTTGGTTAACTTGGACTCTCTATTGTTGCAGAACGGCCACCTAACTGACACATTCATCTTCCATCATTCTTATTTCTATCAAAATTTATGCTCCAACAATATTTTTTCCAAATTTATAAACTCTTCCAGTAATTCTTCTTGAAACAGCTCAACCCAAAATTGTTATTAATAATTATTAATTATTCCCCCTGCTCTGGGCTTTCTCTTTGTTTTGAAGATACTCTCATTATTGAACTTCTCACATAGTATTATCATTTATTTACATGCTTGGGGTTATAAATAGACACTAAATAAAACGTTGTTCAGTGCTATGAAATCGTTAGCTATGTACAATGTTGGAATCCTGGGAGATCACAAAGAGCATAGCAGGTTGTCTGGTAGGATTGTGCTGCGTGGATACCTCTTGATTACACCATCATTCATATCCTATTGTATCCTCTGACACTCCATTGCTAGGGATGCATCTTTCTCAGAAATACTTGTGTCATTTGCTTGTGACTAACTAGGAAATACAATGTACTTTATTGACTAAATATTTTGCAAGAGGAATGAAAGGATGCCATGCTGTTTCTCTCCTTGACATCTAGGCAGGAGCTCTTTCCTTCCCTTCCTGGTAATACTTGTTCCCTCTAGTCTGTCTATGGAACATCCTTTAAGTCCCAGGTCAAAGAATACGTCCACAGAAAACTCTTCATTTCTATTCATACTCCAGAATGTGCTGTTCTTTCATTCAATCACAGTATTTTACATGTGCCTCTATCATGTTATGCTGTATTGATTTATTTACATATCTGTATTTTCTAAATATGATAAGCTCCTGGATGCAAGGGTTCATGTTTGATTGATATTCAAGGTTTAGGTATCTGAAAAGGTATCTCTCACAAATACTTATTTAATGAAACGCTGACATTCACTTTATCAACTTACAACACTCTTCCAAGTAAAAGGCAAGAGAAAGGCCATGTAACTTGGAACATTTTAAAATTTCTAAATTTCATGGATTGCATCATTTGGTATATAGAATTTTCAGAGTAAAAGACTAAAGTATAATTTATAAAACTAAAACACTACAAATAATTTTGGAGAGGTGATGAGTCATAAGGGGCGCTTAATTTATCCATTAACAGCTCAGGTAATCACAAATGGGCACATTCTATGAAAGTGTATATTATTAAAGTTAATCTGTCCTCTCATTGTTTGTAATTTTTCTTTTCTTTGCAATAAACAAGATTTGTATTTGTATTATGCCCTTTGACCAGGGTCTTCAATACCACCCACTATGTAGGCAGCGCCTCAGGAAAATGCACTCTTTCACATGAAAAACATCAAAACGCAGATCACATACCCCATAAAGTTTCCATAGGACATCACTGTGAAACTCAGTCATGAAGTTTGGTCCCAGTTGGATATTATTAATTGTTGCCATTATTCTTATTGAAATAGTCCCAAAAGATTGCAATGTGATTAGGACCAAAAGAGCAAACGTTTTAGCAAATATATTGGCTGCTTATGGAATAAACTTTTATTCCACAGCCAGCTTTTTGTTGCAAACCATGTTTTTTAAAACAACACAAGCTCCCCAAAATAGACATGGATCTTCACTATCTTTTTGGATTAAATTATAGCATCTTTCAAATGAGTTTTTGGTATGTATGCTACTTTATCTTCATTATGAAGAAAAAAATTTGGATATGGGCTTTGGATAAAATTATGGCCTCATCAGGACATGAATAAATTACATATGGCCCATTAAAACTTGCCAGTTTAATTCAGATAACATTTATTTATTATTAGTGTTTTAAAGGTTTATAGTTATTTTCCAGATTATTTCACTGCACTCCACTTACCCTCGTTTAAAATTCTTTTTGTATGGTGAACTGTGTAATTTAATTTTTATTTCCATTATTTTCCTACTGAGATTTAAATTTTTAAAATGCGTTATTTTCCATGTGTCTCATAGGTGTCTATCATGAACTAGGCAATGTGATTTTCTTAGAATTCTCGATGGGCTCTATGCTACTTATTTGCAGGTACATATGAATCTTGAAGGAAATAAATTTACTTTATGAAATGCATTTATTATGTGGCACTGTGTCCTATGCCAAAGCAAGTCAAGCAAAGAACAAACAAAGGACTATGTCTTCTAACAATTATAATATTTCAAAAAACAAAACTTTTTTTGTTTTTTTTTGTTTGTTTGTTTGTTTTTTGTTCTTTTCAAGATATGGTCTTGTTCTGTCGTCCATGTTGGAGTGCAGTGGCTCGACCACAGCTCACTATAGCCTACACCTCCCGGGGGTCAGGTGATCTTCCAGAGTATCACCTGATACTCAGTTCCACGTCCAGAGTAGCAGAGAGTAGAGGTATGCACCACCATGCCCAGATAATTTCATATCTTTTGTAAAGATGGGTTTTGCCATGTTGCCCAGGCTGGTCTCAGACTCCTGAGTTCAAGCGATCCACCTGCCTCTGCCTCCCAAAGTGCTGGGATTACAGACATGAGCCACCACACCAAGCCTTCTTAAAGTTTTTGTACACTAGAAAAGTACTTTTGGCTTTATCTCAGATGATTTAGCTGTAGAGATGAGTTTATTTGATGTATGATTTTCTCTATCTCAATAGGTTACAAACATATAAAAGCCATTTATTGGTCAAAAGCTATTGAAAATAACATGTATTTCCAAATATAACAACATGCTATAAGGTAAGAAGCAAAATATTTGGAGGTAGGCAGATGTTAATTCCAATATTGAATCTGCAATTTACCAGTGAGGTAAGTCACAGTCTCCTCATCTACTACTTGAGAGTCATAATAAATACCTTAAAGATTGTTGAATGGTGTATTAGTCAGGGTTCTCTAGAGAGACAGAACTAATAGAATACACACACACACACACACACATACACACACACACATATATATAAAATAAATTATATATAAAATAAATAAAATTATATATATATATATACACACACACACACATATAAAGGGGATATTAAGTGGTAGTAACTCACACAATCGCAAGGTCCCACAATAGGCCATCAGCAAGCTGAGGAGCAAGGAAACCAGTTCGAATCCCAACACTGAAGAACTTGAAGTCCGATGTTTGAGGGCAGAAAGCATCCAGCATGGAAAAATGTGTAGGCTGAGAGGCTAAACCAGTCCAGTCTTTTCACGTTTTTCTGCCTGCGTTATATTCTGGCCACAATGGAGCTGATTAGAAGGTGCCTGCCCAGATAAAGGGTGGGTCTGCCTTCCCCAGCCCACTGACTCCAATGTTAATCTTCTTTGGCAACACCCTCACAAACACACTGAGGAACAATACTTTGCATCATTCAATTCAATCAAGTTGACAGTCAGTATTAACCAATACACCAGGATTGAATAATGAATGTATGAAAAATTGAGAGCCTATAGTGGTTTGGGAGATGATCATAAGATTAATGAAAATAATAAAGGTAACCTGAGAATGGTGATCATATAAATAAATATGAATCAAGTTTTGCTTTTCTTTCAGAATTTTACTGTTTTAAGTAAGCATGGCCACTATCGAATATGCTTTCAAATTAATCTAATTTGGTACCAAAAATCATGATAATTGATGATGATATGGTACTGGTGAAGATGGCGTGCTGTAATGGTGGTAGGAAAGATGATGCTGTGGTGTGGACAGTCCGTTTTCTTGATGGTTTAGTGTGATTAGGGTGTAGCCTGATGATAGTGTGGTGTGATGATGGTAGAGTGTGGTGTGATGATGTGGTGTGAAAATAATGTCAGGTGTTGATGGTGTAGTGTGTCAATTGTATGGGGCGATGATGTTATAGTGTGATAACAATGTAATTCTTTTTTTCTGACTGATACAGTCTTTCATATGAGGAGTGATTCTAGAGAACCAAGATCTTAAGGATGAGTTTTTTGAATTGGTTCTGAGTTTTCTGGAATTGGTTGTCTAATGTGATTAAATTTAAAGGTGCTAATAATTCTATTTCCAATGGTAAAGAGGACACTGATAGCCCGTGGCATACTGTGGCAATTAAGATACGCAAAATATCTCCCTTGAATACTCCTAATCAAATAACCATGAAAGGTAAGTTTCCGGGTGACTAGGTATTTGATATCTTAGAATATTCTGGTAAACTAAAAAGTATAATTGGGATTGGCCAATGGCTCCTAAATGCACTGGAGAAAGTTGTGGTGAGTCGGGGAGTGAGAGGCTAGGGCTTAAAATACTCATTTCAAGTTCTACATTAATGACTTGAAAACTTTTGTAAACCTTTGTCTCTTGTAGTTTCAGGGCTGACATTCCTGAAAACCAAACACAGAGTGCCAGCGTATGAGTAGCTGAATTATAACACAAATCGAATTCTCAAATTTTCAGGATGTCTTCTGGCTAACATGGGGGCATTAATTGAGAAGAAATGGGATCCTGCAAATTGAAATACAGACATATGGGCATATCCCAATGAAGCTTGGAACACTGAACCCATAGATTCTGCTGAGCTTTCTTTGCTCATAAAAGCAGTCCTTTAACACCTGACCAAGGAAATTAGCCCTGCTTTACCTAAAGAAGCTTCATTGACCTCCCCTGATGTAGTTGACTTGAAAGACACTGTTGATTCTCCTCAGGATTCACCCCCACCATCCATCCTTCTTTGCTTTTACACTTATAACTAGACTCAAGTCCCATCAGGCTCTAAAAGCTGAAGTGCAAAGTGTGACCCATGAGTACATTAGCTACTCCAGAAGATCTTCCAACCTATATAAACAGAAATTCAGGGAATATGTATGGGAGTGAATCTTAAGGGTGCAAGATAATGGTGGAAGGAATGTAAAGCTGGATCTGGCCAAATTTGCTGATATGGTCCCACTAAGCAGAGATTCTGGATTTAATGTTGTAGCTTTAGGGGTTAGACAAGGCTCCAACTGTTTGCTTGGTTAAAACACGTAAACCAAAGTTGATGAAAAATGAAGTTGAAATTTCCGAACTGCCTTGATATATTGTTCCATAGCATAGGGAGACTGGACTATTAGAGTGGATTTATCATGCTCACCCAGCCTGGAAGGGCACATCTTTCACTGTGAGTTTTAGGAATAAATTAGTCAGGGGAGCTCCAGAATTCTCAAGGGCTTTGTGGTCTGTCTTATCTGCAGGTCACAAATTAGCATTGAAACTGCAACTACCAAACTGAGATCCCTCAATGCAATGGTATAGTGGAATCCTGGGGTAGCAGGGGCCAAGTGGTAGCACGAAATTGCCAAATATAAAGTAGTCATGATTATTGCAATGGACAAGTACGTCAAAGCAGTAATCAGAATAGTCTGATGACAGAGATTTATGGCATTGGCTAGTTTGTCCTATTGTCCCTAGAGAAGAAATAGTGGGAAGTCTCCTAAATTCTTATTTGATCTGTATAAGAGGGCAAGTTCCAAGTCTAGTGAATAGACATCTACCATAGGGAATCATGACCCCTCAACAAATTTCCAGACTTGAACCAGTTTACAAATCCAGAACACTTTAAATAAGAGGAGGAAAGTTTCTCTTGAGGAGGGAACTTGCTACCATGCCGTAAGTTTATACTCTTGATTTTTTCTCATTCTTCCCCCAAGAGACCTATGACTATTTGCTAGGGTGACTGTGCATTGAAAGTGAAATGATAAGACTTTGGGGGAAATTACTGGATTTGGGCTGTGAACTTATACTAATTTCCTGGAGATCTCAAACATCACTGGACTCACTCAGAGTAAGGGCTCATGGAGGTCAGGTGATAAGTGGAATTTTAGCTCAAGGCCTCTGAATGCATCTTGCATTTATTTCACAGTTTCAAAATGTGTTTATAGAACATACATATTCCACAACTGGTAGAGTCCCTACATTTATTGTGTGACCTGGGAGAGGTCAGGGAGTGTGATAAGAAGGGCCGAATGGAAGCTACTAGAACTACTTCTACCCACAAAAATGGTAAACCAAAGGCAATACTGTATTCTTAGAGGGATTGCAGAAATTATTGTTATCATTAAGGACTTGAGAGTTTCAGTGATGGTGATTTCTACTGTATCCCCCTTCAACTCTCCATTTTGGCCGATGCAGAAAACAGATGGAACTTGGAGAATGACAGTGGATTATCATAAATTTAATCAGATAGTAACTCCAGTTACAGCTACTGAACCCAGCATGATTTTATTGCTTGAGCAAATTAGCACATCCCCTGATACTTGGTGTGAAGCTATTTTGGTGGTAAATGCTTTTTCTATATTCCTATTAGTAAAGACCACCAGAACAGACTGCTTTCAGTTAGAAAGGTCAGCAATACATTTTCACTGTGCCACCTCACTGTATATCCATTCTCCAGGTTTATGTCATTGTTTATTTCTCAGGAAGCTTGGTTGCTGTTCTCTTCCAAAAGATATCATGCTGTTTCATTACATTGATGCTCACTAGGTCCAATTGACATAACATCATCAATGTAATGAAACAGCATGGTATCTTTTGGAAGAGGACAGCAACCAAGCTCCCTGAGGACTAAATATATGCATAATATACTTCTTATATATACACATATACAAGAATATATGTGTGTGTGTGTGTATATATATATATATATATACATGTATATATACATGCATATACATATATAAGACATTTATGATTCAGAGGATGGGAAATAAACCTGACAAAAACTCAGAGGCCTTCCACCTCGGTGAAATGTCTAGGGGTTCAAGTCCAGGTGTAGTGGCTCATGCTTGCAATCCCAGTGTTGTGGGAGGCAGGGGTAGGAGAATCACTTGAGGGTAGGAGTTAGAGATCAGCCTGGGCAACTTAGTGAAATCCTTTCTCTAACAAAAATTAAATTTTCCGGGTGTGGTGGCCTAGGACTTGTAGTCCTAGTCGCTCTGGAGTCTTGAGCCCAGAAGTTAGAGGTTACAGTAATCTATGATCATAATCATGCCACTGCACTTTAGCCTGGGCAACAAAGCGAGACCCCGCCTCTAAAAAACAAACAAACGAACAAACAAAAAGTCCAAGTGGTGTGGGAAGTGGGAAGCTAAGATATCCCTTCTAAGTTAAATGATAAGTTTTCGAATCTTGTCCCTCCTGCCACCAAAAAAAGAGGAACAAAACCTACTGGACTTCTTGACTTCCTTGATTTGGGCATGACCCAAAAAAATAGTGTTTTTGAGTGAACCCCATAAGAGAAGCCTCTGCAATGCCTAGACCATCATACAAGCTGCTCTGCCACTTGGGCCATATGATCCAGCATATCCAATGATGCTTGAAGTGTCAGTGGCAAAAGAAATGCAGTTTGAAGCTTTTGGAAGGTGTCTAGAAGTGAATCACACCTTAGGATCTTGAAGCAAAGCCATGTCATCTTCTGCAAATCACTTTTCTCATTTTGGGAAAGAGCTTTTGGTTTACTACTGGGCTTTAGTAGAGTCTTAGCACTTAACAATGGGCCACCAATTCACCGTATGACCTGAGCTACCCAACAAAAAAATGTGTTATCTAGTCCACCAAGTCCTAAAATTTACGATGCCTGAGCAGGCCCTGAAGGCGCAAGTAAGTTACATGAAGAAGGGGCCCATATTTTCATGCCCCCTAGTACTGCTACATTGCCTCCTCCCTCCTTGTACATATCTGTGCTGCATGGGGAGCTTCCTATGGCCAGTTGATGAGAAAGAGAAAAACTAGGACCTGATTTATAGATGATTCAGCACAATAGGCAATGTCTTTATCCCTTTGTGCTACTGTAACCAAATACCTGAGACTAGATAATTTATAGAGTACAGAAATTTATTTCTCATGGTTCTGGAGGCTGGGACGTCCAAGATCAAGGCACTAACAGGTTTTGTGTCTGGTGAAGGCCCAGTCTTTGCTTCCAAGCTGGTGCCTTATTGCTGCATCCTCCAGAGGGAAGGAACACCGTCTTCACATAGTAGAAAGGATAAAGGAGTGAGAGAATGCTCATTTCAACTTATTCCCATTCATAAGTGCAGAGCCCTCATGATTTAATCACCTCCCAATGGCCATACTTTTTAATATTACTGCATTGAGGATTAAATTTCAACATGAATTTCGGAGGGAACACAATCATTGAAGCCATATCAGCTAGGCACCACCTGGATGGAAATTGACAACTGCAGCACTACAGCCCCTTTCTTGAACATTCCTGAAGAACAGTGGTGAAAGAATTTCCTTGCAGTGGCCAGAACATCAAGCAGTGTACCTGGTTGTTCACGCTTCTTGGAAGGAGTAACTGCCAGGGGTTTGGATGGATAATCAGAGTCCTAGAAAAAAACATGCTTGGAAAGTTGTTGACAAGAAAGTGAATGTGAATAGGACAAAGAATATGAATATATATGTGGTTCATGTGATTGCTTACCAAAAGGTGACCTCGGCAGCAGAGAATTTTAATAATCAAGTAAATAGTGATTCTGTGGATACCACTCAGCATCTTTCTTAGACATGCCTTTTATCGCTCAATGGACTTATGAACAAAGTAGCCATGGTGCTAGAAAAAGAGATTATGATGGGCTCAGCAACATGGATTCTACTCACCAAGGCTGCTAAATATAGCTATTGCTGAGGGCCCAATCTGCCAGCAGAAGAGACCAACACTGGCGTTATTCTCCAGGTTGATCAGCCAGCTACTTGGTGACAGATTATTTTGGACCACTTTCATCATAAAAGGGAAATCACTTTGTTCTTTTAGAGAAAGACACTTATTCTGCATATGGGTTTGCTTTCCTTGTATATAATGTTTCTGTTGAAACTTACAGAATGTCTTATCCACAATCATGACACTGTACAAATCAGTGCTTCTTATCAAGGGCAGCAGTGGTCCCATGCCCATGGAATTCACTGGTCTTACCATTATACCCTGTCATCCTGAAGCAGCTCGGTGACAGATGGCCTATAGCCTTTGAATACATTGTTACAATGCCAGCTAGGTGGTAATGCCTCGTGGGGTTGGGGCAGGAGACTATATATGCTCTAAATCACTAACCAATGTATGGTATTTTGTCTCCCATAGCCAAGATTCATGGGTCTGAGAATCAAGGAATAGAAATGGGAGTAGCTCTAATCACTGTTATCCTTTGTGATCTACTGGTAAAATGTTTGCTGAACTTGGGCTCTACTGGTCTAGAGTTCCAAAGGGAGGAATGGTTCTACCAGGAGACCCGACAGCGATTCCACTGAATTGAAAGTTGAAACAACCACCTGGCCACATTGGGCTCCTCGTGTCTCTGAAGCAACAGGCAAAGAAGGAAGTTTCTATGTTGGCTGGTGTTATTGACACTGACTGGCAATTGGGATCTTTCTCCACAACAGAGGTAAGTTAGAGTCTGCATGGAATATAGTAGATCCTTTATGGAATCTCCTAATCCTACCGTGCCCCATGATTAAAGTTAATGGAAAACTATGACAACCCAATTCTAGCACAACTTCTGTTGGTCCAGATCCTTCAGAAATGAAGATTTGGGACATCCTTGCAAGTAATAAAAAATAAGCAGTTGAGGTACTTGTTGAAGGCAAAAGGAATACAGAATGAATAGTGGAGGAACATAGTTAAAAATATCAATTATGGCTAATGATCAGCTGCAGAAATGAGAACTATAATAGATTTTTTTCTATTTTATTATGAATGCTTGTATCTATATTTAGCAAATATTTTTGTATTCTTTCCTTTCTTATCCCTGTTTCACATAACACAAGCTGTATTAATTATAATTAACTTTATATTACAACATTTACATTATAGAACATCAAGGAGAAGTGTGACCAGCACCCAAGACTTTGTGTACTCTTCTGAGGAAAGTATTAGTGTGGTTTTGGTGGCATGGAAGATAGTTGTATCATGTTAGATGGAAGTATGACTTTGCCATTATCTTTATTTGGAGATTAAGTATGGTTTCAGAAGATGTGCATGGATGTAAAATTGGCAAAATGTGGACTGTGATGGTCAGTTTTATGTGTCAACCTGACTAGGCTATAGTCTGCAGTTATTCAATCAAACACCAATCTAGGTGTTTGATGAAGGTATTTTGTGGATGTGCTTAAAGTCAATAATCAGTTGCCTTTATGTAGAGAGATTATCCCAGATAGTCAGTGTGAGCCTGAATCAATCAGTCAAAGGTCTTAGGATCAGAACTGGGGCTTCCTTGATGAAGAAGAAATTCTGCCTGTAGATAGCAACTTGAAATTTATGCCCAGGACTCTCAGCATGCCTTTCTTGATGATTTGTCCTGTGACTTTCAAACTTGCTTTGACATCCCCAAGAATTACATAAGTCAATTCCTTGCAATAATTTCTTAGTATCCCCTACTGATCTTGTTTCTCTGGTTGAATACTTACTAATATAACCAAAAAAACCGAAACCAAAAACAAAAACCACTCAAATTTCTTGGTCTTACAATCTGTCTTGTGTCAATATTAATTTTTTACTCAATTTCTTTCTTCTTTAGAGAATAAATTCCTTGAAATCAAGATCTGGATTTCTCAAGTCTTTGAAGCACTAAGAACAAGGCCTTGTCTAAATGTATGCTCAGTGAGTAATAAAGAAATCTCATTTTTAAGTTTTTCTCTTGTTTTCTGGTTTTCATTAGTTATGAAGGACCTGATCTTGAGGCAGACGTGGCTGTGGAGGACAAGCAGGTATTTCAGGCTTAAAATTATGCTTCATTCCTAACATGTTTATATTTGTAAATTATTATTTGTCTCCACTAATTGTCACAAAACTTAGACTTACAAATGGTTTTCAAGTGTCACTAGGCCAATAGTAACTGAATCTCTATTTCTAAATTGATTGCCACAACTCACTTTTCCCCTTAAATATTTTATCCTAGCCTTTCAATTTCTTTCATTCCAATTCTCTTGGCTGATGTATTCATAAGTATCTTCCTCCAGAAAACTTATCCAGGGAATTTGGTACACATCATTTCAACTGATGAATTCATTTTTTCACTTATTCATTCATCCCTCAAGTAATTACCAAGTATCCACCATGTGTAAGGCACTAGGCTACATAATTTAGTGTGTCAGGGCTTCTTAATGACCAAATCCAATTATTATCCTGTGACAAAAACTAATCATAAAAACATAAAAACAAAAGCCTTTGCCCAAATTTGCCCAATTAAATGTTTTCATGTCGGTAAACCTTTGAGTCTTCCGCCTCTAAATTTGGTTTAAATTACTTCTATGAAAAAGGAAGGCTAAGCATACTTTTTAACTGCCCTTTTGGTTTCTCTCTACGGAAAACAGACACACACACACACACACACACACACCCCTAAACTTTTCTAGATGTTCATATTACTGAAAGTGAACTCATGCACTGACATGGTTAGACCATTTTGATGTGCTCATATAATAACATTGGCCATAAACAATCACATATTTCCATAAAATCTAGTGGTATAGTCTTTCCATTTTTATTCTTTTCAAAATATTGGAAGAATATTTTGAAAAGAATAAAATATTCTTTTATTATTGGAAGCAGTCAGACTTCCAGAGAAATTTCCCCCTGAGGGTTAAAATCACATGCTCCCCAAATCCAGCTTGGAGGACTCCTTCTCCACCAGGAAAGACCAGTTCAGAGCAAGGTTTTGAAATGGATTCATCAGATGATATTGACCACAAAGAAACAGCACTGAAGCCTGCAGTAGTGCCATGCCTGGAGTCATAACGCAAGTAATGACCTCAAAATGTTCCACCCTGCCTTGGACGGGGTTCTGGAGTGAGATTATTCTGCATTCCATGCTATAGAGGGCTGTGTTGCCATCAAATTCCTGAGCATGACGACTGTCACAATGCAAATGTTTACTCCATCTCTAAATGTCACATCAATGTGACGTTACAAAGAAGGTATTTGTTTGTGTGACTCCTCAGAGCAGGACCTTCTCTGTGGCTGGGACATTATGAGTTGTTAGTAAATATGAAAGTAATAGGAGAAGAAGGAAGAAAATTGAATGCCAAACAAACAAAAATAGAAGAAAAAAGGAAGGAAAGAAGAAAGAAGAGAAGAAAAAGGAAAATACAATTAATAAAAGTAACATCTAAGGGCTGAATGTGTGTCAGGCAATAGTCTAAAATACAAATGCTTACTTATTCATTCACTTAGTCCTCATTATTCCTGGAAAATGTTATTATTATTATCTCCAGTTTCTAGGTCAGGAAATTGGGTACAGAAAAATGAAGAAGCTTGCAAAGTTAGGGTGGAGCTGGGATTTGAACTTAGAAAGTCTCACTGCAGAATCTGAACTTTAAAACACTATACTACCTCTAAATAAAAAACAGTAACAGGGAAATTAAATGGAAAAAAGGTAAAGAATTGGAAGAATTTACTGAATAAACATTTCATTCAATAAATATTTATTGAGCAATTCAGGAAAATACAGCTTCTATAATCAAAGAGCTCACAATTAAGTGGAGAAGAGAAAATGAAAGAAACAGAAAATGAATGAATGCAACAGGATAGAAGATTACAGAGAAATTTATGCTGTACCGGGGCTCAGATTCGTTCCGGAGAAAGCAGTTATCTCTGCCCAGGGGATGGTGTTGCAAGAGTTTCTACAGGAAGCAATGTCTGGGCTGACTCAGAGAACCAACCCTGGCAGCTGTTAAAAGTATGAGCTGAGAGAGGTGAGGCCTGAGAGGGGAACAACTAGGGTCTGTTGTAACACAGCATGTGAGAGCTGGTGAGGACCAGGCAGACCATTGGCAGCTGGGTTAAAGAGGATGGGAAAAACGAGATTAGAAGAAAGAATTGAAGAGATTAGAAGAAAGAGCTCTTCAACAACATTAAGAAAGGATGTTGTGAAACGGCTCTCAGATCTCTGACTTGGGCAACTTGATGCTGCTGCCAATTCACCTAGCAAGGAAACACAGGACAAGGAGAACTTTAAGGGTATTAGAAGAGGAAAGATGAGATAAAGTTGATAAGCTATTGATTTTTGAGTTTGAAATCTCCAAATGGCTTCTAGCTTGAGACGTCTAGAAGCTCTATGGCAGAGTATACAGATCTGGCCAATGTTAGTACATTATGTGCAATTAAATCCTTCAGAATAGAAGAATTACTGAGAGAATACAGGTAATGAAAGAACAGCGAAGGATGGAACTCTAGAAAACAGTGTGCAAAGGACAAAGCAGTTGAAGAATAAAATAATCTATCACACAAACCAAGGAGACTTCCACTTGCAAAAAGATCAGTAATGATTTCAAATGCAACAGATGACCACTTGAAATACATAAGGCGAAGCATTGATGGAATTTGCTGTCAGGTGATTATTGGAATCTAGAGCCTGGAGGGCAGCCTCTTGAGGAGAAGAGGGTAACTTCTCCCATAAAAGGAAAAGAAAACAGGAGAACACACAAGATAAAGATGAACCTGTCAGTGTTTTAAATGGAGGGCAAAAGTTTAGGATAAACTATGAATTAGAGAGTGAACTTGCATACTGAAATGTCAATGGAATTGATGCCAGTGGTGAATATTTGAAATATCCACTCAGGGAAAAGGACAATTTAAAAGGTTGCCAGAAGACAAAGAAGCTCCACCTGGGACTAAAAAGGATCAATTTGCAGAGGCACTGATCTGCATCCTATCTGACTGCCCTTTGCAATCCCCACATTGCAACAGGAGGCTGTGATTAGAAGGTGGGAGCTTGGGTTTTAAGAATTAGTGGTGGAACATTATGAATGCTCAAAAGGAAAGGGAAAGAATTAATGAGAAATGTCTACTTCTTGATTATCAATTGTTAAATTAAACATCTGTTTCTTGATTATCAATTGTTAAACATCTATTGTGCTCTGTGGAGGGTGATTATTCAACTAATCACAAGCTTATTGAGCACCTACTGTGTACTCAATACTATCTTAGGCACTGAACTTTCAAAGCTATATGACCCCTACATTTAGGGTGCTTACAGTCTAATGGAAGAATCACATAAGAAAACCTCAACATCAAAGCAATGTGGTAGGGGCTATGATAGAAGTAGGCCCAGGATGCTGATGGATTATAGAGAAGGGAAGCCTAAAACCAGTTTGGGTAAGGAGGAATAGAAGGAAAATTTTCGGATAAAGCCATGCTTGAGAGGTAATGATAACTAGGAGTTAGTCAGAAGTGCTTAGGTGAGACCTAAGAAGGCACCTATGAAGCTGAGAAGACATGGAGGGCCAGAACAAAATTAACTTTATAACACATGTAAAGGAATTTTGATCTTATTCATTAATTATCTTTTTAAAAATCATATTGCTCCTAACAGCAAATGTGAACAAGTATTTATTCTCTGAAGATATAGGAGCATCACCTGAAATGGTTGTTGCTTGTGTTAAAATTTCTGGAGCTTCCAAGTCTAAAAACAAATGTGAATTTTGTAACCTACTCAATATTATGTCAATTTTAGTCAACTTTGAATTATTTATCTTCAAATAAATTAATCTTTAAGAAGATGCACCATGCTTCTCCTGGAGCTTCTTGTCTGTGAATGATGGCTATAGGAGAAGAAGAAATCATTGAATTATTTTAAGTGGAAGTGTTTCATAATCAGATTTCTGTTTTAGAAAAATATTTCACCAAAAACATGTTGCTTGGTTTGGGAAATCAAGAGAAGGATGTGAGAAGTAGTTGGGAGGTTGCTGCAGCAACTCAGACAAGAGATGATGAGTTCCTGAGTCCTATCAATATGAGTAAAAAGAAAGGCAGTGAGTGAAGAATTGTTAAGGCAATAAGAATGTCAATGACTTATGGCTATGGGGAGTGAGTCAGAGGAAGTCTACATGATAACCAGGTTTCTGGTCTGAATGCTGTTGCCTAAGATAGTAAGTGAGGGAGTAGAGTCGGGGCCTGAAGATTCACAGCAATGGTAACTTCTGTTTTGGACACTGCATTTGCGGTTCACATGGGACATCCACGTGCTGATGACTGACATGCATTTGAGCACAAACACGAGAATGGTCACATGTGGAAATTGAAGTCCTGTGAGGAGATAAGGCCATCTAGGGACAGGGCCTCAGAGTTTGTAATGTAGTCGGAGAAATGACTCAGAAATCACAAATAAAATCAACCAATAAGTGAGTCTGATCAATCTGTTCCAACTGACTGTGGAGTGCTGAGGGGACAGGGAGTTAGGGACTGACTGAATTGAGGGGGTTAGTGAGGGAAGGAACACCACTGACCTCAGAGCCAATGGTCCACAGCATCATCCTAACCTGAGAGCCACAAATACAAATCACACTTTCTTTGCTGCTTAACCTTGTCTAAGTTCATGTCACCAAGTCATCTGCACCTGCCTAGAACAATTACGATTCCTTATAGTCCTTGGGATGACCTATGTGCAAGAACTTGTAAGATATGAGACAATGCAATGAATAAGTGGTCTCTGAGCATGTGCTGTGAGCATTGAGATGATGCCTTTCTTCCTGTTCCTAGTTTGGTTCTGGCATGCTGCGGCAGCTGGAATTTATTTCCATAGCAGGTGGTGAGAATTCTTCTGCTTCTGGGTACCACATGACTGACTGTGCAATAGAGTTCTATGACACCTCCCAAACCTGAAGCTGCAGATTTGAGACACTTCCCAGAGGGAGAGGGAGCCTTGAAGATGCAGTTTTTATGTAAATATATTTTAGTTTCTAAGGCATTTCAGTAGCTTCTGGGGCAATAAGATACAATATGTAAAACTTGACTTGTTCTATTTTTGTGTTCATAGAGGGCTTTCCCAAGTACTCCTACACAGCGGAGAAGAGAAAGAGGGAATATTGCAAAACGTGCTCCCTACAGTCCATTTTCATTTCAACCTCTGGGTTTTGCATGTCACAGCATGTGACCCCAAGGAATCAGTGTCTGAGCAAAGACAAGGTTATGATTACTGCCATGTAAAATGATGTACCCTGGACACCAGGCTCTAGGAAACAGAAGGCAAGTTAGATGGGTCAATAGATGGTGACAAAACACAGAGGTCAGTAGATTGATGATCCTCATAAACTGGAGAGCTATGAGGTATGACTCAGACAAATTTCTGGGTTCTTTTACATCATGGGAAATGTATGATTATTGTTTTATAATCTTTTAATTTTAAAAGCTGCCATGAACTGAGGAGGAAAGTTGTGAATAGTGGACTATTTTATAATTTAGATCCTAGGCAAAATGTGAGAGGATATGGAGATCTAAAACTTACAAGGAAAGGTAAGCCATAAGCTCTTGTAGCTCTCATTGTAACTTTCTTTAATGTGGTTACTTTTTCACTTTGGAACATGTTGGAGGGTTGAGCTTTCTATATTGCTAGATTCAAAATAAAATACATTAACAAAAATAAAATGCCACTGAAACGTGCTTGTAGGTAGAGAAAAAAATTACATAAAATCTTAAATTCTCAGTCACATCTGGCATGTCAGCCCTGTATATAACTCATAGTCTTCATTTTTTATTCTACAAAAAGAGAATTCTTTAAATTTTCTACATTGAATATGTCTTTTTGTAACCAGAAAAAAAACAATGCAACCTTATTAAACAACAAGAATACTATAATTGTTACCAAACTCTCCATATTTCTTAACCAAGTCTCTCTGTCTCTATTCTTTTTTTTTTTTTTTTTTTTTGGAGACGGAGTCTTGCTCTGTCACCAGGCTGAAGTGCAGTGGTACGATCTCAGCTCACTACAACCTCTGACTCCCTGGTTCAAGCTATTCTCCTGCCTCAGCCTCCCGGGTAACTGGGATTATAGGCACGCGTCACCATGCCCTGCTAATTTTTGCATTTTTAGTACACACAGGGTTTCACCATGTTGGCCAGGATGGTCTCAATCTCCTGACCTTGTGATCTGCCTGCCTCTGCCTCCCAAAGTCCTGCTGGCATTACAGATGTGAACCACCGTGCCCAGCCCCAAATCTCTATTCCTTATAACTGATGTGAGAGCTAGATTCAGACTGTCAGCAAATGGTAGATCTCCTGAACAGCCCAAAGCAGATTTGCTTAACATGGATCACCTGTGATTTCTCTGTAATTCTAGTTTCCAAAGAGTCTTAATCTTGGAACTTCTGAAGGATCAAGATTTATGTGGCCATAAGCGAAACAGTCCTGGAATGAATAAGAACTACAAGTTTAGAAATCCTCGGGCTATTCTCTAAACAAAGATGTGGGAAACTATTAATGTTTATACTAAAGATTCCCTAGTGTGGGTTTTTTTTTTTGAGTGTGGCCATTGTAGGATATGAATGGTTATGTCCTTTGCAATCTCTATATAGTTGCCTTTATGCAGAGTACCCCTGGGTTGTAAGACGTGGATGTGGGAGAAACTGGAACTGGAGAAGTGGCTTACCTACTTTAGTCATAAAAGGAGGCCACTGTCAAAATACACACACACACACACACACACACACACACACCTCTTCTCAACTGTAGTTATAAACTAGCAGCTCTGAAGATCTGGAAGGAAGAAAGAAGTAAATCAGTTGAGCTTTATAAATCTGGCTAGGCTGACTTATTCATTAAACACAATAAGCCCAGTGCCCAGGGCCCATAATCTTTTTAGGAATCCATGAAAAATATTTTATTTTCACTTAAAATCAGAAGAAAAGAAAACCAAACTTTTAAGTTGAAAAAAAGGCTTTAGTATGTAATATGAGTATATTCATCTTTACACCAATGCAGTCATAAACCATAATTATCAGTACTTTTTTATAAGGAAGTTGCCTATACAGGCAAAGGGGCTAGGGCTCCTGAAAGTTATAATGTGACCTGATGACTATCAACCATTCAGCTGGCTGCAGAGACCCTTTTGAAAATAGTATCTGAGCCAAGGCTCTCCATTCCAGAAGCAGGATGCTAGTGAAACTAGAATCTTCAGTTTCAAGAAGTCAGTTAACTTTCTTCAGAGAAACATTATTCCATAGCAACCAAGCCATGTACCAAATGCATTACTTGATCACAAAGTGAGATGAAAAGTGAAAAATGTTATATTGCTCAGTTAAAATATATTGTCTCAACAGGAAAAAATGATTAAGGATTCCATGTTTTTTAAAAAAATTAACCTATGATAGAATTTGCTATTTTAACTACCATGAAACTTTGATTTGGATAAAAACATTGAATTAGCTCATGATTCTCTGAGTCAGAAATCTGACTTTCAGCAGGACAATTCTGCTTATCTCACCTAGGCTCACTGCAGTCAGTTGGCACCTTGGATGTGGCAGGCACTGTCACTCATAGATTGGCAGTCCACAGGCTGTCTGCCCATCAGAGTGCCTGAGTCCTCTCCTGTGTAGCCTCTGCTTCTAGTCTGGGCTTCCTCACGCCGTGGTGGAAATGTTTCCAGTAGCAAGAGGGCAAACCTCTGCTTATGTCACGTTTTCCATGTCTGTGGCCAAAGCAGGTCACATCGTTAAGGTTAGGTTCAAGGAATGGAGAAATAGACTTCATTTCTTGATGGAAGTAGTTACAAAGTCACTTTGCGAGGGGCATGAATCCAGGGATGGGAAAAATTTGTGGTTATTTTTTTAACCATCTACCATAGCTCTTCCTTCAAAATTCTCATACCAGTACTTCTGCCAAGTAACTACCCTTTTGAGTTTTTATTTTAGTTCGACTGTTTTACAGTTTAAGGTAAAGCTTAGCTTAGTTCCTGGGAAATAAAAATGGAGATGCAACTGAAACAAGTTCAGTATTTCCTTTAAAACCACATTTTATTTAATTTTATTTTTTTCTCTCAAAGAGGTTTATTAAGCTCCTCCTACCAGGCAACATAGCACAGTGCCTTGAGAACAAGATTCCTGGGTTTAAAACTCCAGTTCCACCATTTACAAGTTTCATGATCTTGGGCAAGTTTTTTTTTTTTAACTTTTATTTTAGTTTTGGGGGTACATGTGCAGGATTTTTATATAGGTAAGCTTGTCCCGGGGGTTTGTGGTAAAGATTATTTCATCACCCTGGTTCTAAGCTTAATAACCAATAGTTATATTTTCTGTTCCTCTCCGTCTTCCCAACCCTCCACCCTCAAGTAGGCCCTGGTGTCTGTTGTTCACTTCTTTGTGTTCACGAGTTCTTATAATTTAGCCCTTACTTATAAGTGAGAACATGCAGTGTTTGGTTTTCTGTTCCCATGTTAGTTTGCTAAGGATAATGGATGGAACATGGATGGAACTCCAGCTCCATTTGTGTTCCCCAAAAAGACAGGATCTCACTCTTTTTTATGGCTGCATAGTATTCCATCATGTATATGTACCAGATTTTCTTTATTCAATCTGTCATTGATGGGCATTTAAGTTGATTCCTATTCACAATAATCTTTGCTATTGTGAACAGTGCTGCAGTGAACACTCACATGCATGTGTCTTTATGGTAGAATGACTTATATTCCTTTGGTTATATACCCAGTAAGGGGATTGCTGGGTCAAATGGTAAGTTCTGTTTTTAGCTCTTTGAGGTTTTGCCCTACTGCTTTCCACAATGGTTGAGCTAATTTACCATCCCACTGATAGGGTTTGGCTCTGTGTCCCAACCCAAATCTCATGTAGAATTAATCCCCATGTGTTGAAGGTGGGGCCTGGTGGGAGGTGATCGAATCATTGAGGTGGATTTCCACCTTGCTGTTGTCATGTTGAGGTTTTTACAAGATCTGATTCTTTAAAGGTGTGTAGCACTTCCCCCTTTACTCTCTCTTGCCAGCATACAAAGATGTGCCTGCTTCCCCTTTGCCTTGTACCATAAGTTTCCTGAGGCCTCCTCAGCCTTTCTTCCTGTATAGCTTGTGGAACTGTGCGTCAATTTTACCTCTTTTCATCATAAATTACCCTGTCTCAGGTAGTTCTTCATAGCAATGTGTGAATGAACTAATACACCCACCAACACTGTATGAGTGTTTCCTTTTCTCCACAACCTCACCAGCATCTGTTATTTTTTGTATATCTTAATAATAGCCATTTCGACTGGTGTGAGAGGGTGATATGGTTAGGCTTTGTGTTCCCACCCAAATCTCATCTTGAATTGTAATCCCCATGATCCCCACATGTCAAGGGCAGGACCAGGTGGAGGTAATTGAATCATGGGGTGGTTTTCCCAGGTTGTTCTTATGATAGTGAGTAAATTCTCACAAGATCTGATGGTTTTACAAGCATCTGGCTCTTCCCCTGCTTTCACTCACTCTGTCCTGCCACCCTGTGAAGAAGGTGCCTGCTTCTCCTTTGCCTTCTGCCATGATTGTAAATTTCCAGAGGCCTCCCCAGCAATACAGAACTGTGAGTCAATTAAATTTCTTTCCTTTATAAATTACCCAGTCTCCAGTATTTCTTCATAGCATTGTGAGAATGGACTAATACAGATGGTCTCTCATTGTGGTTTTGATTTTCATTTCTCTAATGATCAGTGATATAGAGCCTTTTTTTTCATATGTCTGTTGACTGCATGTGTCTTCTTTTGAAGAGTGTCTGTTCATGTCCTTTATCTATTCTTTAAGATTGTTGTTTGTTTTTCTCTTAAAAATTTGTAAAACCACATTTTATATCATATTTATAGTGTTTACAGCATAGTGTGATGGAACAAACTGGATTGTATATCAGATCAGTCTGAGTTTGTGTCACACCTTTGACACTTACTATGGCCTTGGGAATGTTGCATTGTTTTCTTCATCTGTGAAACAGAGATAATAAACCTCTCACTCATGTTTGCTGGGGAACAAGAAAGAAGTATGTGTTCTACCAAGCACTGGTAGGTTTCTAATATTTTTTATTGTTGGGATGATTATTACATCTGACAAATTGCTAATTAAAATACCATCAACAAATCACTATGAAGCAGGCATTCTGGACATATCCTTCCACCAATTAGTTTCATTTCTGTCATTCAGGTGCTTTTCTGAATTGTATGTTTTAATTATTACCTGTTTTAGTAACATTACTTCTACTGCCATTATGCGGCGAGATTTGAAGTTGAATGTAGATATTTCTCAAGACTCAATATATCTTTGTTGGGGTATTTTCTAAACAAATGAAACCAATCAAACATTTTAATCAAAAATCATATCATTTTTACTACTAAAATTTGAAATTTTTTTCTCTAATTCATATCTCTGGCTATAGTCTGGGGATATTTTTCCTTCTCATTTTTGTAGTTAGTTATAACAGTGTAAAATGATCATGCTGGCTCAAGTTATATGCATGTGGTTTCTTCAATTAAATTCTTTGTTTCAGATTTATTCTTTTTAACTTTCATATTAATGACATTACATAAAATTATTTTCATAATTGTTTAACTCCGTGGCTTTATATTATAAATGATGGTTTATAATCTGTGGCTTTATATTATAAATGATGCCTTCTGTTTCAACATCCTTAAAAGACAGTTTCCGCCTTCATATTGCCAACTTGTATCTAACCAGTGCACATTTGCTAGTTTTATATTTAAACAATATATAGTCCTGTGACAATGCCAAGCTTTCAACATTCTACGGAGATAAAGGTGTTGGACTTTGTTATTACCTGGGTTTTGAGTTTATTAATAATAAAGTTACATAGAAGTTATATACTAAATATGAAAATCATGTCAAAACACAACTAAGTTAAGAACAGTTTTATCAGGGAAGCACAGTGGCTTTCCATTAATATCTACATTTTAAAGAGGTAGAAATAATATCTACATTTTATGATTTATAGTTTGGATAAAATATAGATGAAATGTATAATGTCTACACTTGAAAGTGGGCTATTAAGGCAGTAGCTTTGCTATGTACACAAAGTACCATCTTTGTTTATACTAATTTACAGACTCTTTTTTGGACTTTCTTTGTAAGGCATTCTAGTAAAGAAAAGCGAAGTCATTTCCTACCATTCTCATTCTTTCAACCCTTACCTAAAAGGAAAACCATATTTTGTGTGTGTGTGCACGTGTGTGTGCACGTGTGTGTGTGTTTTATTATATTTTAATTTCTGGGGTACATGTACAGAACATGCAGGTTTGTTGCATAGGTATACACCTGCCATGGTGGTTTGCTGCACCCATCACCCCGTTATCTACATTAGGTATTTCTCCTAATGCTATCCCTCCCCTAGCCCCCCACCCCTGACAAGCCCTGGTGTGTGATGTTCCCCTCCCTGTGTCCATATGTTTTTATTGTTCAACTCCCACTTATGAGTGAGAACATGCAGTGTTTGCTTTTCTGTTCTTGTGTTAGTTTGCTGAGAATGATGGGAAAACTGTACTTTTTAGTTAGAACTGGTAAACTGAAGAGCTGGCGATATTTCTGGGTTGATTGTTTTATCAATTTAATCTCATTCACAATCCCTCTTTATGGTCATGAGATACAATAAAGCCAAAAGGCATGGAATAAAATGTGTTTATGTAGATTGCAAATACATATGTAAATTTATTTAAAAAGCAATTAATATGAACCTTTTATTAAGATTAAACGTATACATATACATTTACACACACATTTTAAAAATGCATGCATATATGTTTCTCTCTGTGTGTGTGTGTGTGTGTGTGTGTGTGTGTGTGTTGATATAAGATTTACAGGGTATCCTAAAAAACTTTTTCATTACAGGCAGAAGATAGAGAAAGTCTACTTTTCACTAGATCTCATCAACTGCACAGGAGTTAGTCAACAAATATTTGTGGAATAAATTGATGTACTATTAGTAATAAATGTTTTGGAAAATAGATAGCTAAATAATAGATACTTATCCAACTTGTTCTGTTCTGAAAGCCTTTGCTTCTGCATAGATATTCTGCTTGCTGAAGAGTGTCCCTGATAAAAGCCCAAGATTTACTACCTGTGAGTTGCATCTCGAAAGGTTCTCGTCTGACTCTACCTTTAGCATCCACTCTAGTTCCACCACATAATGTATAATTAACTAAGTGAGGGGAATTGTTTAGACAAATAGATGGTATGGAAATACTAGCTGCACATGCGCTTTCCCTCAGAGTGCATTAATGAAATTAATTCACTCTCCAGCGTGCCTTCTAGTGTCTTCTAGGTCACCAATTTATGAGCGTCGGAAACCACACTCCTGAAAGCCTACTTGGATGAGGTTAGGTATCAATCAAGGAAAGGTTTTTGTTTTTGTTTTTGTTTTTTGTTTTTTTCAAGCAGCACAGTGGAAAAGGAAGCAGAGTTTTGTGGATGGCTTTTTTTTTTCTAGCTATGTGTTTTGTTTTTTTTATTATACTTTAAGTTCTGGGGTATATGTGCAGAACGTGCAGGTTTGTTACATGGGTATACATGCGCCATGGTGGTTTGCTGCATCCATCCCCCTGTCATCTACAGTAGGTGTTTCTCCTAATGTTATCCCTCCCCAATCTCCCCACCCTCTGCTATCTTTCCCCTAAGCCCCCACCCCCCGACAGGCCCCAGTGTGTGATGTTCCCCTCCCTGTGTTCATGTGTTCTCATTGTTCAACACCCACTTATGAGTGAGAATATGTGGTGTTTGGTTTTCTGTTCTTGTGTCAGTTTGCTGAGAAGGATGGTTTTCAGCTTCATCCATATCCCTGCAAGTGACATGAACTCATCCTTTTTTATGGCTGCATAGTATTCCATGGTGTATATATGCCACATTTTCTTTATCCAGTCTATCATTGATGGACATTTAGGTTTGTTCCAAGTCATTGCTATTGTAGACAGTATCTCAATAAACATACATGTGCATGTGTTTTTATAATTGAATATTTTATAATCCTTTGGGTATATACCCAGTAATAGGATTGTTGGGTCAAATGGTATTTATAGTTATATATCCTGGGGAATCACAATCAAGTCAGTTTCATCCCTGGGATGAAAGGCTGGTTCAACATGCACAAATCTATAAATGTAATCTATCATGTAAACAGAACCAAAGACAAAAACCACATGAATATCTCAATAGATGCAGAGAAGGCCTTCAACAAAATCCAACAGCCCTTTATGCTAAAAACTCTCAATAAACTAGGTATTGATGGAACATATCTCAAAATAATGAAAGCTATTTATGACAAAGCCACAGCCAATATCATACTGAATGGGCAAATGCTGGAAGCATTCCCTTTGAAAACTGGCACAAGACAAGGATGCCCTCTCTCACCACTACTATTCAACACAGTATTGGAAGTTCTGGCCAGGGACATCAGACAAGAAAAAGACATAAACAGTTTTCAATTAAGAAAAGAGAAATTCAAATTGTCTCTATTTGCAGATGACATGATTGCATATTTAGAAGACCCTATTGTCTCAACCCCAAATCTCCTTAAGCTGATAAGCAATTTCAGCAAAGTCTCAGGATACACAATCAATGTGCAAAAATAACAAGCATTCCTATACACCAGTAATAGACAAGAAGAGAGCCAAATCATGAGTGAACTCCCATTCACAAATGCTACAAAGAGAATAAAATATCTAGGAATACAACTAACAAGGGATGTGAAGGACCTCTTCAAAGAGAACTACAAGCCACTGTTCAAGAAAATAAGAGAGGACACAAACAGATGGAAAAACATTCCATGCTCATGATTAGGAAGAATCAGTATTGTGAAAATGGCCATACTGCCCAAAGTAATTTATAGATTCAATGCTATCCCCATCATGCTACCATTGACTTTCTTCACAGAATTGGAAAAAAACACCTTAAACTTCACATGGAACCAAAAGACAGCCTGCATAGCCAAGACAATCCTAAGCAAAAAAGAAAAAAAAAAAAAAAAAAAAAAAAAAAAAACCTGGAGGCATCACACTACCTGATTTCAAACTATATTACAAATCTACAGTAATCAAAACAGCATGGCACTGGTATCAAAACAGACATATAGACCAATGAAACAGAACAGAGGCCTCAGAAGTAACACCTCACATCTACAACCATCTGATGTTTGACAAACCTGACAAAAACAAACAATGAGGAAAGGATTCCCTATTTAATAAATTGTGTTGGGAAAACTGGCTAGCCATGTGCAGAAAGCTGAAACTGGATCCCTTTCTTACACCTTATACAAAAATAAACTCTAGATGGATTAAAGATTTAATCATAAGATCTAACACCATGAAAACCGTAGAAGAAAACCTAGGCAATACCATTCAGGACATAGACTTTGTGGATGGCTTTTTTTTTTTTTTTACATATTTATTAAAATTTCTCTATGAAACGTTTGGTCATTCATCTATTGAAAATACTAAATATAGGCTGTGGTGAACTGTAGTTGCAACACTGCGCTCCAGCTTGGGTGACAGAGCAAGACCAAAACTGAACAAACTAAATAAATAAAAATAAAAAAATTAGCCGGGCATGGTGGTGCATGCCTCTGTGCTTCCAGCTATCAGGGAGGCTGAAGTGGGAGGATCACGGGAACTAGGGAAGTCAAGGCTGCAGTAAGCCATGATTGCACCACCACACTCCAGCTTGAGCAACAGAGTGAGACCCAGTCTCCAAAATATAAAGAAAGAAAGAAAAATACTAAATGTATACAAATTACCTTATTTTTTTCTACCCCTAAGAAGGTAACAAATAGTGATAACTTCCTCAGTCTATCTATTTGTAGTCATAAATGTATACGTATTTATAAATGTATACTACTCAAAGTCAGCAGAAAAATTAAAAGATAATTTTAGAAGATGCAAATTAATAAAGAATGTTAAACCATTAGAATTATCTAATGAAATAATTGTTACAAGAGATGAATACCATAGCGCCCATCAGGTTAGTAGGAATTATGTTTTACCATTTTTATTTTAGTGAATTTTAAGCATATCTTCAAATAGATCTCATAACAGATCTACTAGATGTTGAAATACTGAAAAATTCAATTAGAGTTATTATTTTGCATACAAGTTTTCATAAAATCATCTGCCTTTGGCATAATGTTTTCATGTCTGTAATAATCTTTTAAAATTTTCTTTTAGTATAGATGGATAATTTAACTTTCATTTATTTTCCTTTTCATCACGTTTATTTCATGAACATGTAATATCCTGAGGTGTGATTTAGCAGATTGTGATATATTCATGTAAAAAGTACAATAGTTTCATTGTTTTTGATGAAGAAAACTATGTAGAAATATGGAGAGAAATGATATGGAACTAAAAATGCACATTCAGAATGATGTGTGAACTTGAAAGAAACTAAGTAAACGTTTTAAAAAGGAGAGAGATTGTATGTAGTGATGTAGGTCCTTGAAGTGGTTTTAGTTTTTATATTGTTATCAGGAGATTTTTTATTTTAGTCTTCTTTGACTGATTGCCTAAAATATATGCAGACTATAACTGAATGTTTGCAAATTTCCTAATTAATTTGCCATATGATTAATCACCACATTTAAATATTCTAAATGTGAACATGTGGAGAGACATTTTCTCAATGAAAAAGAATGAAATAAATTTTGTGTTTTGCGTTTTAAATTTTTTTTCAGTTTATGAAAACCTCAAACTCTAGTCCAAGTGATAATAAACATTACAATTGCATGTATTTTCTGATTTGATATAACACATATTTTTACTCCATAAAACAAATTCATTTAGATTTTTTTGTTTCTGTATATAAAAAAGATTGTGGATTGTCAAAAAACAAATATCAGCTGCAATTTAGCAAAAAAGGTGAAATCATCCTCAGCTGTAGCAGCAACTTAATAATTTGGAATAACACTTTTTCCTTAATATGTAGTTTCTAAAGTGTGGATATGATACCTTTGACTGGTGCCACTGGTGTCTGCTGTGTATACGCTGGATGCACTTTGCAAATGCTACCTCTAATCTTCACAGTACCTGCATTTTACACATGCAGAAATTGAAACTTAGTGATTAAGTAGTTTGCTCCAAGTCATCCAGTTTCCAAAAATATGTATCCCAAGAACCATCAAAGATACTACTACAATATTCACAGCTATGCCAGTTTATTTTCTCAAAGACTGCAAATAATACCTACCATGAACTTCCTCTGCAAAGATCTACATTATTTGGTGAGTATAATGGATAGGAAAGCAGTAAGGTGGACATTAGAAGACATGTTCTAGGCTTGCTTTGCTACTAGTTAACTATGTAAACTTGGACAATTAGTTTCTCCCAGCCTTGGTTTTCTTCTTATGAAATGTCAGAGTTGAGCTAAAGGTTTATCTAACTTGGAATGTTTTCTTCTAGCTTTAAATATTTCTTTGAACACACATTTCTTTCTACGGGAAGAAATAGGGATCTCAATGTAATGTTGAGGGAGCTCTTGCAAAGGAAAAAGTCCTTGGTGAGAGGCAACTGTGCTTTGATTCTTCGCCACAGGAAATCCTCTTGCTTTTATTTGCTCTTTCTCCTTAAACAACATATTCATCATACAGGAAAGGATATGTTTAACAACTTCCCTATTTAATATTAGTGGACAAAAATCGGGCGCCCTATTATATTGACTTTTGGGGAGTAGGAAATATGTACATTTAAGTGATTTATCTTTAAAAAAAAATATTCTAAGGCCAGGAACCATGGCTCTAGCCTGTAATCCTAGCGCTTTGGGAGGCCAAGTGGGGAGGATCACTTGAGCCCGGGAGTTCGAGACCAGACTGGGCAACATGGAAATATCCTGTCTCTACAAAAAACAAAAAATTAGCCAGGCATGATTGTACATGCCTGTAGTCCTAGCTACTCAGAAGGCTAAGATGGGAGAATCATTTGAGCCTGGGAGTTCGAAGCTGCAGATCATGGTACTGTATTCCAGCCCGCATGACAGGGGAGACCCTATCTTAAAAAATAAATAAATAAATAAACAAATAAATAAATAATTTTAAGACACTAATAAGCCAATATGAACTTATTTTAAATTAGCTATTATTATTATTTTTATTATGAGAACTAAAAAAAGTAAAATAAAACGAAAGTTGTTTTTTACTTTTATTTGCCTTTCTCTGTTCTTGTCTATATGAGTATATTGTCTCTCCACAGTCCAATTGATAAACCCTTAAAGGATTTTGAAACATCCTGTCTGTACAGGATATTGACTCAGTATCTAGCTAACATGTTGGGTTTTGAGAAAAAGCATAAGGGGAAAATGCTGCATTATCCCCAACTCAGCCACGTCCGGCCCTAAGTTTGGAGCCCTTGACTTTAACCTAGCTGTGCCTTTTGTCTGATCAGGAGGGGCTATTTATTAGGAGTCATACAAAATAAACACGAAAAGTTTGCCATAAAATATGACAACCACTTTAAATAATGTTAACTTAATTAAACTTTAAACTTTATTTATATAGTTTATGGCTTTAGTGTGAGCTCTTCTCGGATGTTTACTTCAGTGGAAAATCCATCATGTGAGGACCTTGAAAGGAATTAATCCCCCTACCCCTGGCACAGAGCTCAGCTCCAACAATTCAGATCTAAATATTTAGTGATGGATGATACATGTTTATGGAACAGAGGGCAGAATGACATTTAAATGTGAACTGCGGTTTCCATCATGAGCATATGGCTGAAAGACACTGGAAGCTGAAGTTATGCCAACCAACGGAAGTTGATAAGTTTTTTTTTTTTAATGCTTTTTTTTTCTCCCTTTTGTCCATCCCATCTGTTTCTGTGGTCTCTTTAACAAAACTAGTCTTACAGTCGACTTTCCAGAAAAGAGGTTCTGCTGACTCTCATGCGTTTGGTAGTGCATCCCATGGTTAAACTAATAGCCTTGCTGGGTGTCAGCCAAAGGTTACAGGCCTCTCAAAATATTCCTGGAAAAAAAAAGTTTATCACTAAACCGAAGTTTCTCATTAGTAACCCTGTGGTGTCTAATCTGTGAAATTACATGATTAACTCCTTTGCAGAGTCTGCTGCAGTTAGAGCTTGCAATCCCACAGGAAGTTATTAAAAGTATCACCAAGATAATTCTCTAGCTTTGTACTTGGCCCCTGGGGTAAAGGAAATAGATCATTAGATGAGTACTTTATAATAAAGTCATAGATCACTCACAATTATTAAATGACTTTCGAGGGAGATTATTATTTTAAAAGTTGAGGACAGTGTGATTTGAAAAACAAATAAAAACCGAAAGAATTTCTTACTTCCTTTGTTTTGGAAAAGAAATGGGAAACATACTGTTTTCTTCCCCATGCTGTTTGAAGTTAGTATTTTAACATCTCTTTCATACATACGTATCTTACCTTTTGCTTTTTATTTTATTTAATTTTTTTTTGCTAATGTTGTTTAACTTTTCCATAAGTGGAAGACATGTTTCTTATTGTAAGTAAATAAAAGATGCAAAAACAGTCAGAGAAAATAGAATGGAGAAATATTTCATGAATATGTGCAAATAACAGAAAGATTTTCCCTATAGAAGACATGTGGCATGTGTATGTTAGTAACTCACTGGAGGTTCTCAGTGATTATTCTAGTTATTCATTTGATACACAAAACAATCTTTATTAGCCAGGACATTCTGCCCTTGATAAGAGTACAATACAAATATACCAATCTTACAAGGAAAAGCAATACCAGATAGCTCTCATTATTAGTCCAAATCTGCTACACAGTGCAGCTGTTCTTGGTAACTTCAGTAAGATATTTGGCTTTTGGAGCTATACTCTGGATTCTGAATCTTACTCTGGTCCAGGCAGAAAAGTTCCATGTGTCTATCTCTTATTTTGTTTTCTAAAATACTTACTGTTACTTCTTTATTTAAAAAAAATCCTAGTTAATCAAGTACATTTTTTTTAAACCAGTTCTTGATCAGGCTGCAGTTTTATAATAAGAGCTGTGTGGGGTATTGAATCAAACCATTCGGATGCCTGAGTTTGACTAGTCACGCTGGCACTTGGCACTGGCTCAATAGTGATGCTTAAAGATGCCCAGTAGACTCAGTAGAAAATGCCCGTGTCATGTGAAAAACTTCTTGTGCACATAATGCCAAACCTTTTACAAATTCCTGAATGTCAAACCCACTAGAGGTGGCAAAGCAGGACACTGGTAAAAGGTTGATTTTTTTTTATTGTTCTTTGTTTCATTTTCATTCACTATGATTTTTCTGAGTCTAACCAGAAAAAGGACATTATCCTATCATTTCATAAAAAAGAAAGTACGTGACAGTTGAAAAAGAAATTCAGGCTTTCCACACAACACTTGGACAGCAGTTCCTTTGAACAGTCATGTAATTGGCTTTCTGATATGTAAAATATTACTTCAAAACGAAAAAGTACACCAATCCAAAGTCTTAGTTTTACCCATCATTTCCGATGGATAGAAGCATAAAATGCAGTGTCGAAATCAACAGAGAGAGAAATATTAAAAAGTAATGCAGAAGGAAATTCTGGGCTTTCATGACTCCCTCAGGGGCCTAAAAAGGACTCTAGTATAGTGTGCATGAAAACACATCTAGTTGCCACCCCAACACCATTTAAAGGGTGTGATAAGATGTGGCTGTGGTGGTTCTGGCAGTAAGTCTTAATTACTCTTGTCAGAGGTGCTGACTGCCCAGTGCTGTCAAAATGTTCACACAAAGGGTCAGCTTGGGATGCAGAGAGGGCTTCTGGGGTGTGGTTTGAGGGCTGCAGAAAGGATGCCCACCCAATACATCTGCCTCAGTACAAGCCATGGTGCTGGGAACTCCCAAGAAACCATTCATTTATTTAATATACAAAAATGGGAAAATGTGCTCAGGGTTAGGAAAAATGTATAGCCATAGCGATTCATGAGTACATTAGTGCTAATTAACAGGTTACATTAGTCACCTCAAAGAGTCCTAACTCTATCTTTTATTTAATATATATTGACCATTTACTATGTGCCAAGAACTGAGCTAAGCTTGTGTATGTTAATGCATTTGATGTATACAACATACTTATGAGGTAAACACCATCATCTCCCAATTTTGCAAACAAAAACAGGAATATAGAAATGGGAAGCAATTTCCCTAGTACCATACAACTGAGAGATGATGGGTCCAAGATATAAACCAAAGTAGTCTTAGCCCAGGACTATAGTACAGTGAGTATAGAACAGCAAGCTGTTGGTACTGCTTCTGTGTGAGGCACTGGTTGAGGTTCAGAACAGATGGGTTTAGGGAGAGCATAAGAAGCAAGAAAGGGCCCGCTGGAAATTCTGTAGGTGGAAAGCTGTCTCCAACGGGGTAGATCCAGGCAAAATGCATGCTGCTGTTCGGGGCTTGAGATAAGAGAAGGAAGACCTGTTGTACCATTTTTCCCATGACTACTCTGACCTGCTTTCTGTAGGAATCCCATCATCACCCTAGGTCCACTACACATGACTTTGCTTAACAAGGAAGAGCAGAATGAACAAAATATCACTAAGTCATAATATTACAGAATGTTGGAGGTAGATTAACTTAGATAGATGGTCTCCCCAGTCTCCATCCAGACAAAGAAACAAATCACCCAGAAGAGTTAAGCAGTTTGCCCAAGGTCCCCCAGTGTGCTACTCCCAGTGGTCAAACTAGAAGCCAAGTCTCTGCCATGAAATGACTCCCATCTATCCCATACCCTATCCTTTAAAAAAAAAAAAAAGCATCTGATATGATCTCTGTATAACTGGACAATGAATTCTCCTTCTTGTGAAATCCACTAGGATTTTTTCTGTGCTCTAGTTGCACGACTCCTATCATTAGCAAAATAGCATCAGCATAATCCCTCCAGATATATGACTAAAGTAGTTATATTCAAATGCCCAGGCTTACTTAATGGACTTCAAGCACCAAGCATTGGGGAAGGAGAAAGTTAGATCACACTTCAAGGTCTCTTAGCAGCTTTCTGAAGGCAACCTACTAGGTTCATTCTCCAAATTACAAACACATACAAACAAGTTATAAGAATTTATTTATGATGACAGCTGTGATGTTTCTTTGGACTTGCCATAGACAACAATGTTCTCTGAATGGTCTAATCCGCTCCATTAAATGCTATTTTTAGTGGGCTTTGGATTCAGACTTGCCTAAGTTTAACCCTATATCCTCCATTTCCTAGCTAGGAAAATCTAACTGCCCTCCATACAGAGCTATCGAACTAGGGTAATCTAGCTGCCCTCCATACATGGCCATTGTGGAATGGGACAAACATGGCCTTGAGAGCTACAAAAGACCTTCTTTGAATTCTTCTCCCCTTACTCCTCAGCTATAGGTGATTGGATAAGTTAGTAAACTTTTCTAAATTTGTATCTTCATCTGTAAAATATATGCTATGACTCCTGCCTCTTACAGCATCTACTTTTCAAGTATGTGGTGAGAATTAGATGAGATGATGTTTATTAAATGCTTGGCACAGTGTTGGGCACAAAGTAAATACACAGGAAATGTTTCTTTCTTTTTCTTTTCCTTTCGGAGTCTCAGTCCCCTTATCTGTAATCAGGGAATAATATAATTTACCTTGGGAGGTTTTGTGTCATTTCACAAGGTATGTGAAAACATAAAGAATCATACACTCTCTCAGCAGAGGCTGAGTATAAATGAGTTGCAAGGCGCCTTGTTGCCAAGTCACAGAGGACTGAACTTGGGTGCCTACAGTTTCCTGACTTGGAGTCTGGAGTCAGAGCAGAGCTCCTGATCTCTGTAGAGATGCTTTCAGCAGAAGGGGAGGTGGGGACACATACAGATACTAAGTGGCTTATCTGCAAGGAGAAGGTGGACACAAAAACCAAGTAGAACTATGTAACAGAAAATCTCCAGTAAGGATTAGCAAGTGTAAGGTCCCTGGACCATCCATAAGAAGGAAGATGGAGGGTGCACTGGTCTTTACTAAGCACTGCTATGTAAACATCACAAAATACAGCACTAAAGAATACTGAACATACTGGACATAACCAGCCACCCACGCAATTGAAGTGTGTGATAGTTAATACTGTCAACTTGATTGGATTAAAGGATACAAAGTATTGATCCTGGGTGTGTCTGTGAGGGTGTTGCCAAAGGAGATTAACATTTGAGTCAGTGGGCTGGGAAAGGCAGACCCATCCTTAATCTGGGAATGCACAATCTAATCAGCTGCCAGTGTGGCTAGAATATAAGTAGGCAGAAAAATGTGAAAAGGGAGACTGGCCTAGCCTCCCAGCCTACATCTTTTTCCAGTGCTGGATACTTCCTGCCCTCCAGCATCAGACTCCAGGTTCTTCAGTTTTGGAACTCAGACTGGCTCTTCTTGCTCCTCAGCTTACAGACAGCCTATTGTGGGACCTTGGCATCGTGTGAGTTAATATTTAATAAACTCATATATATATGAATATATACATTATGTAATAATATATATATTATTTCATTAGTTCTCTCCCTCTAGACAACCCTGTCTAATACAGATTTTGGTAACAGGAGCGCTTCTAGAGGAACAGAAAGATTAGACCAAAAAATGCTAAGGACTCTACTCCAATAATATGGAGAATGCTGATAATCCTTGGCATGAACTGTTTAGAGATTTATGCAAAATAAATGCATTTGACACTCCTGATTTCATTGTTCATGAGAGTCAAGGAGTTCAGTGACTCTATACATAATACGTTTGACCATATGAACACCAACAAACATAAGCTGGTTGGTTGCTCCTAAGTTCAGTAGACAAAGTAATGAAAGAAAATGATGAACTCAGGGTTCTATCTCTTGACTTCAGAAGCAGATACTGAGCCTCAAATCTGCTAAGATATCCCTGAGTGAGAGTCTTAACTCCTGTAGAAAAAGAGCTAAAATTGGGGAAAAGCAGACACAGGCTCTTATCATGCGAGTGTCTGACCTGCAACAAAAGATGCATGCACAGCCTTGCCAGGTGTCTACTGTTAAGGTGAGGGCATTGACTGGAAAAGAATGAGACCACTTGGAATGGGGATATGTGGAAGGTCCCTGATGAAGCTGGGGACACTGGGTTTGTAAACTCTGATGATTTTTTTTTTTCCCAGAAGGAACAGCTTCCCCAACTCCACTAGTGGCAACACCCCTCCCGGATCCATGTGGCCATCAGGCTTTCCACATTTGCCTGAGGAGATAAATCCTGTGCTGTCTGAGGCAAGAGTGACAGCCACCCCTGATGCAGTTGCCAGGCAAGATAATATTGATTCTCCTCATAAGCCATCCCCAACACCCCTGTTTGCTTCTAGGTCTATAACTAGACTAAAGTCCTGGTGGACCCCTAGAGATGATGTTGAGAGTGTGACCCTTGAGGAGGTACGCTACATTCAGAAAGAACTGCTTTACTTTTCTATTTTATATAAACAGAAATCTGGAGAACAGGCATGGGAATGGATATTAAGTTTTGGGATAATGGTGGAAGGAACATAAGAGTTGGATTAGGCTGAATTTATTGATTTGGACCCACTAAGTAGGGATTCTGCATGTAATGTTGCAGCTCAGGGAGTTAAAAAAGATTTGAATAGTTTATTTGCTTGGTTAGCTGAAATACAGATTAAAACATGGCCCACTGTGAGCCAGCTGGAAATGCCTGATCTCCCTTGGCTTCTGTAGAGGAAGGTATCCAAAGGCTTAGGGAGATTGAGATGGTGGAGTGGATTAGTCACTTTAGACCTACTTATCCCAGCTGGGAGGGTCCAGTATATATATCCTTGCCCAACGTCTTGCAAAATAGATTTGTGAGGGCAGTACCTGCATCTTTGAAGAGAACCTGTAATTGTTCTTCTCTGTATGCCAGATCTAACAGTGGGAACTGCAGTCATTCAACTACAAAATTCAAATACAATGGGAATAATTGGATCACAAGGTGGCAGGAACCAAGTGACAGAACGCAACCATCAAAGGCAAGGTGGGCATAGCTACCATAATGGACATCAGAGGCAAAGAGGCAATCAGAATGGTGTGACATGTGTAAAGTTCTGGCATTGGCTAATTAATAATGGCGTTTCCAAAAGTGAAATCGATAAAAATCTACTGCATTCCTACTTAATTTATACAAGCAGAAAACTTCTAGATTGAGTGGACAAAAGACTAATTTGAATCATAAAAACAGAGAATCATGGCCCCTCAATCAATTTCCAGACTTGAGCCAGTTTACAGGCCTGGAATCCCTTGAATGAAGGGGAGGCCCAGTCCCCTTGAGGAAGGATTCCTCTATATTACCAACAATTTGTGCAGTGAATCTTTCTCCCATCCTATCCCAAGGAGACTTCTGGCCTTTTACCAGGGTAACTGTGCACTGGGGAAAAGAAAATGAGTAGGTATTTTGGGGACTACTGGACAATAGCTCTGAGCTAACACTGATTCCAGGGGACCCAAAACATCACTGTGGTCCTCCAGCTAAAGTAGGGGCTTATGGAAGTCAGGTAATTAATGGAGTTTCAGCTCAGGTCCAACTTACAGTGGGGTCCCTGGACTCATCCTGTGGTCACTTCCCTAGTGCCAGAATACATAATTGGCATAGACATGCTTAGCAGCTGGCAGAACCCCCACATTGGCTCCATGACTGGTAGGGTGAGAGCTATTATGGTGGGAAAGACCAAATGGAAACTGTAAGAGCTGCCTCTGCCTAGAAAAATAGTAAATCAAAACCACTATCTCATCCTTGGAGGGATTGCGGAGATTAGTGCCACCATCAAGGACTTGAATGATGCAGAGATGGTGATTCCCACCACATCTTTGTTCAACTCTCCCATTTGGCCAGTGCAGAAGACAGATCAGTCTTGGAGAATGATAGTGGATTATCTTAAACTTAACCAAGTGATGACTCCAATTGCAGTTGCTGTACCAGAAGTGGTTTCATTGCTTGAGCAATTTAACACATCTCCTGTTACCTGGTATGCAGCCATTTATTTGGCAAATGACTTTTTCTCCATTCCTGTCCATAAGGCCCACCAGAAGGAATTTGCCTTCAGCTGTCAAGACCAGCAATATAACTTTATTGTCCTACCTCAGGGGTATATCATCTCTCCTGCTTTGTGTCATCATCTTATTTGGGGAGATCTTGATCACTGTTAACTTCTGCAAGAAGTCACACTGGTCCATTACATTGATGGCATTATGCTGATTGGATCTAATGAACAAGAACTAGCAAACACACTGGACTTATTGATGAGACATTTATGTACCAGGGGGTGGAAAATAAATCTGACTAAAATTCAGGAACATTCTGTAGGATATCAGTCAGGGTGGTGGAAAAATTATAGGAAAGATGTAAACTTTCTTGGAAGTCCAGATTATTTTGCAAAAGCCTCAGGAGAGAACTATGGCTGAAGGCAGCCTAATCCTCTTACTTTGGGCTAATAGAAAAGAATAAATAACAATTGAATGTAGGGAGTTGATCTAAATAGCTTGTTTACTCAGGTTGTCCTAATACCAACCTTTGCCCATCTGCATGCATAACTGTCCTCTACTCGGGGGATCAGCAATGTTAATTACCCACAAATGGTGTTTACTCAGAACATTTGTCATTAAATGGCTGGACTCCAGTTTCTTTAGGGCCTGTGAGTGGGGAGGGGGGAAGGGGAGTCCCCTGTGTGCCTTTACACAGGAAAAACACCTGTGTCTGTGTACTTCTATCATCTGTCACTCAGGCAGAGTCTGCCAGTCAGATTTGGCAGCTGGTGCCCTGGTGTGAGGATCGCTGCAACAGATTGGCAGGTGCCCCTCCATGAGGAACACTGAAATGGATCACAGATCATAATGGAACCATTGAAAACAAAGGTGAAGAGACTACACAGTCAATAAATCAGTAAGTCAGTAAATCATTGGTGCCCACTTGGGATTTCCAAGTTCGATGGAATTGTTCAGGCTAGGGTTTCATCATGGGACAGCAGTTATCAACACAACAGAGATAGTATATAAAAGTATTGAAACAGCTGCTTAAAGCTAGTGGAGGCTCAGTTTTGCTGGCTCAATTAAGGGACCTAATGCAAACTGTTGTTTACCAAAGCCCATGGTTCCCAGAAGAAAGCAAACTAGATGTAGAGCTCTGGGAACAAGTGGGAGGAAATATTAAACAGTATCATGCACAAGAACAATGGATCTCAGTAACATCTCTAACGTTATAGCCTTAGGGCTGCTCTGGTTCTGCTATATACAGAAGACCCTAAAAAGGGAAGGGAAGAGGAAATGTCACCTACTTTACCGCCTCTTCCCTCTCCCTCAGCCCAGCAATTACCAGGTAAAAATACCAAAGAGGAAACAGAGATTTTGCCTGAGCCTCCTTCCCCAATGAATTAGAAAAAAGACAAGAGATATGCTACAGCTATAGGACCCTGTCTTAGGCAAGAGGCATTAGAAAGGGAGCTCTTGTCCTGCCTGGTGATGCAAGATCAACAAGGCAATCAGGTGTATGCTCATAAATAGATAAGAAAAAAGCCACTAGCCCATTTATGAAAGGATTAATTGAAGCCATAGCAAACAATTTCCATATGAGCCCATGGGACTGGTCAGTCCTGGCTCAAACAACTTTGGATGCCAGTCAGTACCTCCTCTGGAGGGCAGAATTTGATGAATTATGTAAACAGTAAACTCTTTTCTTATAATGGCCACTGTTATTCCTCCTCTACCCCTAACTTGGCTCTCTCAAAATCTTATTTGGGCAGAACAGTGACCTTTAAAGGGAAAGAAATTGCAGTGAGCTCATGAAGTAGTTGAGGAGAAATTAAAAGCCAGCCATATAGAACCAACACACAGCCCTTGGAATTCGCCCATTTCGTCATTCCCAGAAAGTCTGGCAAATGGAGACTTGCATGATTTATGGGCTATTAATGCTAATTTGCAGCCTATAGGACCTCTTCAGCAGGGGCTCCCCTCCCCCGTGCCAGTTCCTCAAAATTGGCCTATAATCGTTATTTACTTAAAGGACTGCTTTTATACTACTCCTCTTGCAGAACAGGACAGAGAAAAATCTGCATTTACAATATCAGTTATCAATAATGAAAGGACATCTCAGCAATTTCATTGGAAAGTACTTCCTCAGGGGATGCTGAACAGTCCAACCGTGTGTCAGTATCATGTAAAGCAGACTTTGCTCCCTAGTAGAAAAGAATTTCCTAATTGCAAGATCATTCACTTTATGGATGATATTTTACTGGCAGCCCCAATGGAGCCAGTACTTTTAAGTTTATATGCCTCTGTCCAAAGGAATACACAGTTAAGAGATTTAATCGTAGCACCTGAAAAAGTACAAACGTCCTCTCCTTGGAAATATTTTGGATACATACTAAATTCCTGATCAATAACGCCTTAAAAGGTTAAATTAAATACTAGCAACTTACATACCTTACATGATTATCAAAAATTACAGGGCAATATTAACTGGCTTTGTCCCACCTTGGGCATAACTGTTTTGATAAGTTGCAAAACCTGTTTCCTATCTTAAAAGGAAATGCTGCCCTGGATTCTCCCACTTATTTAACCCCCGCAGCAAAAAGGGAAATTGAGGAAATAGAACTGGCTGTCTCTCAGAGGTAACTAGATCACATAGACTTAGGATACTCAGTTCAATTGTTTATTTTTCCCACTAACTATTCTCCTACAGGATTAATAGGACAAATATCCCCAGGACTGTGCTTCCTAGAATGGGTTTCTTGCTCATATACCAGGACTAAGACACTAGCTCTCTATATCCAGCCTGTTAGTCAAGTCATCTATAAGGGTCACAGACAATGCAATCGGTTGCTAGGTTATGACCCTTAATGTCTTAAGAATTCCTTTGCATAAAAAGCAATTCGAAGCAGTATCACCCCATTTCTAAATCTTCAAATAGCACCCTCTGATTCAATTAGCTATAGACAAGCATTTTGCTAAAACCTCTCAAGATGTAAAGCCCACAATTTTGTGGAAAAATGTAAATAGTAATGAGTGGTGTGGTCCAGATGAATTGCTAACATGGGGAAGAGAATATGCTTGTGTTTACACCCCCTCAGGTCCTCTTTGGATTCCATCAAGCCATACTATGGGCCCAACCATCTAGGACCCAACCTAGTACCAGAAATGGAGAAAATGACCCTGCAAAACCAGCAGCCAGGGATGATGTGGCTTCCTCAGATGATAACAAGCCCCAAACCTCACTTGAAGGATGCTAAAGAAAACAACTCAGAAGGCTAAGCAAATCCTACTCCAAACACAAACACCATTCGCTACAGATAATTTGTTCATTTTTCATACTCTCACTTTGCCTGCAACCTGTACCTGCTACACTCTACTGAGCCCATCTTCTAAATTTGACTTTTTCCATTTGTTACTTAGGCAGGCACTCCCTTCCCAGCCTCTAATGACACAACTTCTTGGCTAGGAGGAATTAACTTCCCCCCAGTGGGGTTCCTCAGCAATGGCACATGTTGAACTGAGGTGCCAAGTAACACTACGTGTCACTCCTTGATTGGAAAAGAATGTTACTGATGATACTCATGTTTGTCTTATGCTATTTACTAATTGTAGGATGCAAAGCCAGAATATGAGCAGTAACCGCTACAACTGACAAAACTGCTGCACACATCTGTACTCTCCAATCAACAAAACCTGATGCAAAAAAAAAAAAAAAAAAACAGAAAAGGGGAGATGTAGGAGATCAGTCAGGGTGGTGGAAAAATTATAAGAAAGATGCAAACCTTCCTGGAAGGTTGGAGGGTTTTGCAAAAGGTTCAAGAGAGAATTGTGGCTGAAGGCAGCCTAATCCTCTTACTTTGAGCTAATAGCAAAAAGCAGATAACAAGAGAACATAGGGGACTTTATCTAAATAGCATGTTAGTCATGTTATCCTAAGACCAATCTTTGCCAATTTGTGCACATGACTGCTCTCGACTTGGGGTGTTGACAATATTAATTACCCATAAATGGTGTTCTCATGACTTTTGTCATTAAACCTGTACTAATTAAATGCACTGGCTTATCAGGGCCACGGCACTCCCCTTGGGGTAGGTCACAAGTCCACTAGCTACACAACCAGGCAAAAAACCTGTGTTAGCATCTGTCTTTCATCTGTTATTTGGCCAGAGTCTGCTGATCAGACTTGACAACATTCTACCTCAGTAAAATTTCTAGGGGTCCAGTGGTAAGGGACCTGTTGAGATATTCCTTCTAAGGTGAAGGATAAATTGCTGCATTTGGCTCCACCTACAACGAAGAAAGAGGCACAACACCTAGTGCATCTATTTGGATTTTGGAGGCAGCATATTCCTCATTTGGGTGTGTTACTCTGGCCCATTTATCAAGTGACCCAAAAGGCTGCCAGTCTTGAGTGGGGTCCAGAACAGGAGAGGCTCTGCAATAGGCCCAGGCTGCTGTGCAAACTGTTCTGCCACTTGTGCCATATGACCCAACAGATCCTATGGTGCTTGAAGTGTCCGTGGCAGATAGGGATGCTGTTTGGGGCCCTAAGCAGGGCCCCATAGAAGAATCACAGCAGATGCCACTAGGATTTTGGAGGAAGGCCCTGCCATCTTATGCATATAACTACACTCCTTTTGAGAGAAAGCTCTTGGCCTGTTACTGGGCTTTGGTTGAAACTGAACATTTGACTATGGGTCATCAAGTCACCATGTGCCTTGAACTGCCTATCATCAACTAGGTGCTTTCTGACCCATCTAGCCATAAAGTGGGTAATGCATAGCAGCATTCCATCATCAAATGTAAGTGGTATATATGTGACTGGGCTCGAGCAGGTACTGAAGCCACAAGTAAGTTACATGAGGAAATGGCTCAAATACCCATGGTATCCACTCCTGTCACCCTGCCTTCTCTCCCCTGGCCTGCACAGATGGCCCCATGGGGAGTTTTCGATGATCAGTTGACAGAGGAAGGAAAGATTAGAGCCTGGTTTACAGATAGTTCTGTACAATATGCAGGCACCACCCTAAGCGGACACCTGCAGCACAACAGCCACTTTCTAGGACATCCCTGAAGGACAGTGAAGGGAAGTCTTCTCATTGGGTAAAACTATGAGCGGGGTACCTGTTTGTGCACTTTGAATGGAAGGAGAAATTGCCAGATGTGTGATTACGTACTGATTCATGGGTGCTAGCCAATGGTTTGGCTGGATAGTCAGGGACTTGGAAGAAGCATGATCGAAAAATTGAAGGCAAATAAATTTGAGGAAGAGGTATGTGGATGGACCTCTCTGAGTGGTCAAAAACTGTGATGATAGTTGTATCCCATGTGAGTTCTCACCAATGGGTGACCTCAGCAGAGGAGGATTTTAATAATCAAGTGGATAAGATAACCCATTTTGTGGTTACTACTCAGCCTCTTTCTCCAGCCACCCCTGTCATCTCCCCCATGGGCCCATGAACAAAATGGCCGTGGTGGCAGGTATGGAGGTCACCCATGGGCTCAGCAACATTGACTGCCACTCACCAAGGGTGACCTGGCTATGGCCACTGCTGAGTGCCCAGTGTGCCAGTAGCAGACAGCAATACTGAACTCTCAGTATGGCACCATTTCTCAGGGTGGTCAGCCAACTACCCAGTTGATAGATATATCTTCATTTTGTTTTCTTTCTCCTTTATCATGTGACATATATGTGTATATACACATATATATCTGTATACATATTCCATTAGTTCTGTCCCTCTAGAGAACCCTGAGTAATACATAGTGCTGAAAACTAGCCCTGGCAGGTACCCCAGTCTAGTACACCAATAACAATGACATTCTTATCTGGGTAGGAATGGTGAGTATCCCATGAAGAGGCAGAAGCCACTGCCATGAAGCAGTCAGGTCTTCCATCATGTCTAAACTCATGTATGTTTAGACTGCTTCCACTTGTTTTGTAAAATGGGATCTAAGTAAATAATTCTTCAGGATTAAAAACTTCTTTTGTTTTTTTGAGACAGAGTCTCCCTCTGTCACCCATGCTGGTGTGCAATGGCCCAATTTCGGCTCACTACAACCTCTGCCTTCTGGGTTCACGCAATTATTCTGCCTCCACACAATTCTTCTACCTCAACCTCCCAAGTAGCTGGGACTACAGATGCACACCACAATGCCTGGCTAATTTTTGTATTTTTAGTAGAGATGGGTTTTCACCATGTTTGCCAAGCTGGTGTTGAACTCGACTTTGGCGATCCACCCTCCTCGGCCTTCCAAAGTGTTGACATTACAGGTGTAAGCCAGCGCACCTGGTTAAAAAACTTATATTTACAGCTTTTTTTAATATCAAGAAAATCTGACTACAATTTTAATTTGTGGGTTAAACAACAAGTATAGTCTTCCCAGTCACATGAGGAAATCATGTATGTGGATCTCTGATAAAAGTTAGATTTTATAGATTCATATCAACAGTATCATCACTAAAAAGCACAACGTTCTAATGTAAATTTCTAAACATTCAAGTGTCATTAATTTCTCAAAATTCCGAAATAACATTTTCCCTTGAAAGGTTTCATTTGTTTGTTTGTTGGGGGAGAGATGGTTTTGGAGAAGGGTTGGTTTGAGGAAGCATGTGTTAACATTAAAAATGCTGCTGTTAAAGAACAAACACCTCTATATTAAACTTTGGAAATATTTTTAAAAGCCTAAAAGAATCTCTGTAAGTGTAAATTACCCTGCTTTTTAAAATTATAATGATTGAGAAAACAGTGATATTATTTCTCATGGCTTACTCTGAAATGCTCTTTTAAAAAATTGTTTGAAGGATTGTCTCTTCAGCTCATATTTTTGATACCTGCTCCTATAGACACACAGACACACAAAGAAGTTAAATTTGAATTTAGATAAATAACAAAAAAGTGATATATGTTTTGTGAAATGTACTCCACTGTGTGAGGTCTACTTATACTAAAAAAATTTTTTTGTTTTTTGAAATTTTGATTTAGCTCGGTGATCTTGTTAAATCTAGTAACACCAACAGACACACACTCACACACATACACAAAGGCCCTGCCATAAACTTCTAATTCAATCTTTGGAGCTGGGAATTCTCCACATCCCTCCATTGATACAGCATGATCACCAAACTCTCTCCAGCACTGAATTTTCACTTCCTTTTCCTTTTTCTTTCTTTCTTTTTTTTTTTTTTTTTTTGAGACAGAGTCTTGCTCTGTTGCCAGGCTAAAGTGCAGTGGCACAATCTCGGCTCACTGCAACATCTGCCTCCCAGGTTTAAGCAATTATCCTGCCTCAGTCTCTCAAGTAGCTGGGACTAGAGGCATGCATCACCATGCCCAGCTAATTTTTGTATTTTTAGTACAGACGGGGTTTCACCATATTGGCCAGGATGGTCTTGATCTCCTGACCTTGTGATGTGCTTGCCTCGGCCTCCCAAAGTGCTGGGATTACAGCCTGAGCCACCGTGCCCAGCCTCCTTTATCTTCTTATCCTCACCTCCCTCTCCCATCAGCAGATTCCTAAATGCTCATCCCTTTTTTGCTCAGCTATATCCTACTAGCTACCTATGCCTTTATCAACCTTATCAGCCCATTGGATTCTTGTCCTAATCCTTTAATATTCCCGAAGTACTCCTTCCTCCTCCCAACCTGAGCCAAGGCCACCTTTGGTGTTACCAAAACTTATCACCCAGTACAACTACCTGTCTCTACACTCAGCAATGTCATCTTCAGATCCCAGCTTCCTCTGTGAGTCAGGCCCTGGCTTAATGTTGTCTCTTCTTTTCGAAATCCCTACCATCAATTAAAATTTGCTTTAACCTCCATATTAATGGCTCTTAAAAAGATATTGCCTTTGGCCAGGTGTAGTTGCTCATGCCTGTAATCCCAGCACTTTACGAGTCTGAGGCAAGAGGATCACTTGAGTTCAGGAGTTTGAGACCAGCCTGGGCAACATAGTCTTGCTGTGGGCAACATAGTGAGACACTGTCTCCATTAAAATATAAAATTAGCCAGGCATGATGGTGCACTCCTGTAATCCCAGCTACGTGGGAGGCTGAGGTGGCAGGATCACCTGAGCCTGGGAGGTTGAGGCTGCAGTGAGCTATGATCATACCACTGCACTCAACCTGGATAACATAGAGTGAGACTCCATCTCAAAATAAATAAATAAATAAATAAACAAATAAATAGATAAACAGATAGATAGATCACTCCTTGGAGTCCTTCAAATTTAATTCCATTTACCATCATCCTGCTAAATTATTGTTTCCCTTCTGTACATAGGACACTTAGCTTCACATAAAACCTTGACTACACTCCGCAGACCACAGCCTCCTTACTTCAATCAGCCTCCTTGAGGTCACTCTGAAGGAACCTGAACTTTTGCTTCTTTCCTCTGAGCTTCCTGTGGTCCAGCCTGGCTTGCTGTTCTGAGTCATGTAATCTTCTGGCACATCTCTCTTATCCACACTTGCCAATCTCAAACCTAAGATAATCTCAGCTTTTCTTTCCATTTTAGTTTCTACCCAATATCTTTCATAAGGAGCATGAGGAATTCACACAGAAAGAAAACATCCCCTTCCCCGAGTCAGGATTTCTCTGGGTCCTCGAGTTTCTTTCTTTCTGTCCCTTCTGCTTTGCCAGAGAAGGGATTCTACCACTTTCACAGGATGGCCTTTCCTCATCTGTAACCTTGCTAAATAAATAATTTCTCTCTTTTATTGCAATCAATCTCTTCCATTTATGGAAGAAATCAAACCATAAGAAATTCTTCTTATCTCATTCCCTCAATTCCTGGATTTTTGTTAACTCTATGTGAAATGGAAATAGAAGAAAACTACCTAAATATGATAAAAGCTACTTACAAAAAAATCTGGCGTATGAAACAGTTAAATATTGAGATAATTCCCACACACACACAAAATCAGACCTAAAGAAAAGATACCTGCTAATACCACTATAAATCAACATCATTTGGGAGGCATTAGAAAATGTAATAAGAAAATGAAATAATCAGTGTAACTATTGAAGAAGAGGGGACAGTTACCTCTACATATCTAAAATATGATTTTATGCCCAGAATACTTAGAAGACTTAATATGGTTTGGCTCTGTGTCCCCACCCAAATCTCATTTTGAACTGTAATCCCCACGTGTCAATGGGGGGACCTGGTGGGACATAATTAGATCATGTTTTTTTTCCCTCCACCCTGTTCTCATGATGGTGAGTGAATTCTCAGGAAAGCTGATGGTTTTAAAGTGTGGCACCCCCTCATGCTAAAAACTCTCAATAAACCAGGTATTGATGAAATGTATCTCAAAACATTAAGAGATATTTATGACAAACCCACAGCCAATATTATACTGAATGGACAAAAGCTGGAAGCATTCCCATTGAAAACACCACAAGGCAAGGATGCCCTCTCTTACCACTCCTATTCAACATAGTATTGGAAGTTTTGGCCAGGGCAATCAGGCAAGAGAAAGAAATAAAGGTATTCAAATAGAAAGAGAGGAAGTCAAATTGTTTCTGTTTGCAGAGACAATTTAGAAAACCTATCATCTCAGCCACAAATCTCTATATTTTTCTATATTTAGAAAAAATATATATATTTAGAAAAATATAAATATATATATATTTAGAAAAATATAAATATATATATATATTTAGAAAAATATATATTTAGCCACAAAAATCTATATATTTCTATATTTAGAAAACCCTATCATCTCAGCCACAAATCTCCTTAAGCAACTTCAGCAAAGTCTCAGAACACAAAATCAATGTACAAAAATCACAAGCATTTCTATACACCAAGAATAGGTAAATAGAGAGCCAAATCATGAGTGAACTCCCATTCACAATTGCTACCAAGAGAATAAAATACCTAGGAATACAACTTACAAAGGATATGAAGGACCTCTTCAAGGGGAACTACCAACCACTGCTCAAAGAAATAAGAGAGGATACAAACAAATGGAAAAATATGGATAGAAAGAAGCAATATCATTAAAATGTTCATACTGCCCAAAGTAATTTATAGATTCAATGTTATCTCCATCAAGTTACCATTGACTTTGTTCATAGAATGAGAAAAAACTACTTTAAATTTCATATTGAGAAAGAAAAATAAAATTTGGAATAGAAATTTATTTGGAATAAAAAGATAAAAGAAAAAATCACAAAAACAGATTTTCTTTATATTAGCAATGAGTTAAAGATCCAAGCTGAAAAATAAATATTAATTAATAATAGCAGCAAAAAATGAAAGATACCTAGGAATATATTATATAGGAGAAACACAGAACTCAGATAAGGAAAATCAAATAATAGTAACACCTGAAAACTTAGGAAAATATATCTTGTCCGAATGAAATAACATTATTTTTTTTTCATGGAAGATCAAAAACAGGCTGGTTTTACTTATACACAGAAAAACTTATGTATAGCACTCAGGTATGGACCATGTACATAACAATGAAACAACGTTATTTAGAATGGCGATCATTAAAAAATCTGGAGACAACAGATGCTGGAGAGGATGTGCAGAAATAGGAACACTTTTACACTGTTGGTGGGAGTGTAAATTAGTTCAACCATTGTGGAAGACAGTGTGGCGATTCCTCAAGGACCTAGAAATAGAAATTCCATTTGACCCAGCAATTCCATTACTGGGTATATATCCAAAGGATTACAAATCGTTCTACTATAAGGACACGTGCACACGAATGTTCATTGCAGCACTGTTTACAATAGCAAAGACCTGGAACCAACCCAAATGCCCATCGACAATAGACTGGATAGGGAAAATGTGGCACATATACACCATGGAATATTATGCAGCCATCAAAAACGATGAGTTTGGGTCCTTTGTAGGGACATGGATGAACCTGGAAACCATCATTCTCAGCAAACTGACAGAAGAGCAGAAGATCAAACACCGCATGTTCTCACTCATAGGTAGGTGTTGAACAATGAGAACACATGGACACAGGGAGGGGAGCACTACACACTGGGGTCAGTTGGGGGGGAAATAGGGGAGGGACAGTGGGGGGTGGGAAGCTGGGGAGATAGCAAGGGGAGAAATGCCAGATGTAGGTGACGGGGAGGAAGGCAGCAAATCACACTGCCACGTGTGTTCCTATGCAACAATTTTGCATGTTCTTCACATGTACCCCAAAACCTAAAATGCAATAAAATAAATAAATGGGAAAAAAAAAAGAAACAACATTATTTTTAAAATGCAATTCTTCCAGTAATAATTAATATGTACAGTCAATCTAAAACCAGCAATAATTTACTCTAAACACAATCTGGCATATTTGTAACTAGATAAAATTTAGAATTTTTATAAAAAAAAAATCACGAGAAGAGACGCAAATATCTTGAAAAAGAGGAAAACTGAAAGGTATACATACTTTAACATATATTAATGAGTTATAAGGCAAACACAATTCATATATATGTATGTATATACATGAATTATATATATACATACATATGTATGTATCAGTGGAATAAAAATACCCAGGATTACATCCAATCTAGGAGGTGATCTCTACAAGGAGAACTACAAAATATTAGTGAAAGAAATCATAGGTGATACAGACAAATGGGAAAACATCTATGCTTGTGGACTGGAAGAATCAATATCATCAAAATGTCCATGTTGTCCAATGCAATCCACAGATTCAAGGCAATTTCTATCAAATTACCAATATCATTGTTCACAGAATTAGAAAATAGTATTCTAAAATTCATATAGAACCAAAAAGGAGCCTGGATAGTCAAAGCAATACTAAGCCACAAGAACAAACCCAGAGGCATCACATTACCCAAATTCAAACTATGCTATAGGTTACAGTAATCAAAATAGCATGGTACTGGTATAAAAACAGACACATGGACCAATGGAACAGAATAGAGAACCCAGAAATAAAGCCATAAACCTACAGTCATCTGATCTTTGACAAAGTTGACAAAAATCAGCAATGGGGAAAGGGCTCCCTATTCAATAAATAGTGCTGAAATAGCTGGCTAGCCATATGCAGAAGATTGAAACTGGATCCCCACCTTTTACCACACACAAAAATAAACTCAAGGTAGACTAAATATTTAAATGCAAGACCTCAACCTACAAGAATCCTAGAATAAAACCTATTACTCTACTACAGGACATTGGCCTTGGCAAATAATTTATGACGATGTCTTCAAAAGCAAATGCAACAACAAAAATTGACAATTGAGACCTAATTAAACTAAAAACTAATATAGTAAAAGAAACTATCAATAGAGTAAACAGACAACCTACAGAAAGGGGGAAAGCATTTGCAAACTATGCATCCAACAAAAGACTAATATCCAGAATCTATAAGCAACTTAAACACATCAACAAGAAAAAAAGCAAACAACCTGATTAAGAAGTAGGCAAAGGACATGAACAGACACTTCTCAAAAGAAAACCTACACGTGGCCAACAATAAAAAAATTGCTCAACATCACTTATCATCAGAGAAATGCAAATAAAAAGCACAGTGAAATACCACTTCACACCAGTCAGAATGGCTATTATTAAAAAATCAAAAAATAACAGATGCTTGTGAGGTTGAGGAGAAAGGGAATGCTTATACACTGCTTGTAGGAATGTTCATTAGCTCAGCCACTGTGGAAAACAGTTTGGAGATTTCTCAAAGAACTAATAATAGAATTACCATTTGACCCAAGCAATCTCATTACTTAGTGTCTAACCCAGAGGAAAAGAAATCATTCTACCAAAAAGATACCTGCATTTGCATGTTTATTGCAGCGCTATTTACAATAACACATAGAATCAACCCAAGTGCCCATCAATAGTGGATTAAAGAAAACACTGTACATATATATATATATATATATACATGTATATATATATATATATATATACCTACACACATACCATGGAATACTATGCAACCATAAAAAAGAATGAATTCACATCCTCTGCAGCAACACAGATGCAGCTGGAGGCCATTATCCCAAGTGAATTAACACAGACACAGAAAACCAAATACCACATTTTCACATTTTTAAGTGGGGAGCTAAGCCTTGGATACACCTGAACATAATGCTGGGAATACCAGGGACTCCAGAAGTGGGGAGGAAGGAAGGAGAACAAGCCTTGAAAAATGACTTGTTGGGTACTATGCTCACTATCTGGGTGACAGATTCAACAAAAGCCCAAACCTCAGCATCACACAATATATCCATGTAACAAACCTGCACATGGACCCCCTGAATCTAAAACAAAATATTTAAAAAACCAAAAAATTAAAAAGATTGTCAGTGCAACAACAAGTACAAAAATAGACCCAAATACACACAAACACTTAAAATTTGTGAAATTTTAGCAGGGAGCATTTGACATGATGAAATAGCAGGATGATGATGACAATAATGATGATAATCAGAGGTGCGTTATTTTTAGTGTCCCCGAAAGGCAGAGCAGAGACAAGAACTTGGCTTCAGAAAGTTTATTTGGGAGTTGGCCTCTGGGAGAAGTAAGAAAGAAGTAAGACAGGAAAGAAGGGAAAGCCACCCTAAAAGCTTCATTGAGGTTGCTGCTTTGGGCAATGCAATCCATTTCTCTGGGACTGCTTGGGACATGGGCAGAATGCCTCTCATCACTGTCCACCTGAAGAATGGAAGAAACAAGAGGCATTTCCCTGCCAGTTATTACCCATCCTTCGTTAAAGAGTGTCTCCAGACATTAAAACATCCCCCTCCACCATGTGGGCTGCACTTGAAAGCAGGAGAATAAAAGAGCAAAGGACATGTACCCTTGAGGTAGAACACTGTTGACTAAGGTGAGCATGAGGTCATCTGAAACTGTGCAGTACAGCTGCACTAAACTCAGCTGGCCATGGGGATGCTGATATGGTGTGGTAATGAGGGGCCCATTATGTCCTGGGAAGCACTTAGCGTAGCAGCCTAACTCTACCACATGGTCACCCTGGAGAAATCATGAGTAAGGGCATTAGGAAGTAGCTTTCCTTAGTGACAAGCTGCTTCTTCATTGTAACCCTTTTATGGTATGGCTTGATTCTATGTAGTGAGTCCTATTGGGTCACCTGAAGAATGACTGACTACCAATGAAAAGCCCAAGATACATATAATTGATTTCCATAATGGGTGTTCTCCTGACTCCCAAATCTAATTTTACAAGGTGATTTCAGTATTCTTGTTTTTTGGCTTGATATTATAGGGGACATTTTGGGTAACATACCTTCCAGATTAATAAAAAATCATGGATGCTTAAATGGTTGGATTCTTGACTTTCAGCTAAAGCATAAGCATTTCTTAAACATCCTAGTACAAGTGAATCACTGTCACAGTCTCAGTCTGTTGGGCCTGTTCTCCGTTCAGCAGCCCAGAGTATGTCAGATTTAAAAATATCTACAAAAATTTCAAAGCAACTTGAAGAAAGAAGAAAACTACTTCCTGTGAGCTTTTCAATATGGAAACAACAGACTCTGAGGCCTACTTGAAGGGTGAAGGTGGGAGAAGGATGAGGGTCAAAAAACCACCTATCGGTTACTATGCTCACAACCTGGGTGATGAAATAATTTGTACAACAAGCCCAGTGACACACAATTTACCCATGTAAAAGCCTGCACATGTACTCCCTGAACCTAAAATAGAAGTTGAGAAAGTAAAAGAAATGAAAAGAAAGATGAGTAATAGCAATTTCTTTGGAGCAAAGTTATAGTACAAGGAAATAAAGTTGGCAAAAGAAGCAAACTACAGTGAATGCTAGAAAACACTTAGATACCAATACTCTCCAGAAAATAATTGTCATTCTTATGGTAGTTAATATATTCATTATAATTGGGTTTATTTTCAATCATGCCTGACTTTTCTACATGGATTCTACTTCTCAGGCTCTGAGCTCATTTCCTCACCTGAAATGCCCACCCTATTTATCTATGTCTATTTTATTTATTTATTTATTTATTTTGAGACAGTGTCGCACTCTGTCGCCCAGGCTGGAGTGCAGTCATGCAAGACCAGCTCACAGCAACCTCCGCCTCCTGGGTTCAAACAGTTCTTGTGACTCAGCCTCCCAAGTGGCTGAGGCTACAAGCACGTGCCACCAGCCCAGCTAATGTTTGTATTTTTAGTAGAGATGGGGTTTCACCATGTTGGCAAGGCTGGTTTCAAACTCCCAGGATCAAGCAATCTGGCCACCTCAGTCTCCCAAAGTGCTATGGCTTGTCAGCCAGATCTCCCCTTAAGGGCTGATGCCCTCATTCTTCCAGATGCCAGGGTGTTGAAAACAAATGTCCGGTTGCAACCCGACTTTAGCTCCTCTAGCCTTTCCACTGGCTCTATAAACACCAGATTCCCTGCATGAAACCCATGCATTTGAACTGCTTACACTAATTTCTTGCTCTTTTACAGCAACCGGACCAATACATTTTTCTACCTAAAAAAAAAAAAAAGTCAACCTGGTTTTACTTAAACTATGACTACTTCTGTTAACATAAATGAATATATAAGTGCAAATGTGACAATTCGCTCTCCTTCATTTATAATGTAAGAAGGTATTTCCTCTCCATCAAATCACTTTTTGGAGGAGATTTGTATATATTTTTCTGAAAAAAAAATTCACACACATTTTTGCTTCAATCGTTTTCCTGGGGAAGCTGGAGGCCACAAAAATTTCTTTGATATCATCCAAATAATATTAATTTTAATTGTTTGGAAATAAGTAATTCTAAATAATTAACGTAAAGTAAATGCAACCAAACCCCAAACATCCAGTCCTATCACCTGAGATAAGAACCCTGAGATCTTACGCCTCTCATCTAGTCCCCAAGACAGCTACATCTAGTGGATAAGGCCTGTATTGGGTCATTCTTGCATTGCTGCAGACAAATACCTGAGACTGGGTAATTTATAAGAAAAGAGGTTTAGCTGGCTTAGGGTTCTGCAGGCTGTACAGGAAGCATAGCAGCATCTGCTCCTGGGGAGGCCTCAGGAAGCCTCCAATCATGACAGATGGCAAAGCAGGGGGAACAGGCAGATCACATGGCAAAAGTAGGAGCGAGAAAGAGAGAGAGAGTGATGGGGGATATGCCACATGCTTTTAATCAGCCAGATCTTGCAAGAGGTCACTCACCATCATGAGAACAGCACAAAGGGGATGGTGATAAACAATTCATGAGAACCATCCCCAGGAGCCAGTCACCTCCCACTAGGCCCCAGCTCCTTTTCTGGGGATTACAATTCAACATGTTATTTGGGTGGGGACACAGATGCAAACTATATCAAGGTCTTAAAGTCAGGTAGAAACTGATAAAAATGGGTCATAACTGGACCATCCATGCTGAAAGTGTGGCATTTCCCTGGGCTCTGCAGTGAGAGACTAGCTACATGGGTTCTGGCAAACCTGGCTCTGTAAGACTCCAGAGGTGGAAGAAGAGAAGTTTTCCACACTGCCAGATAACTGTCATATTTAATACAGAGCCCTCGTCTGAGGCCAGCAGTTGTGCCTTCACCACTGTGTCCCATACCTGATCCCTTCTAGATAGAGCATAGGACAGTCTAGCAGACATGTGGCTTAGCCAACAACTCATCTACAGTTGGCTAACTGATGTCTAACATGCAAATATGGGCTTGAAACAGTGATAATTAAAACAATGGTGTCTTTGAAAGATTTCTTTGAAATAAAATAGAGAAGATGTTTCATCATTCCTACACTTTCTCCTAGGTGCATTTTTTCTAAACGTGAATGGGAGAGCAATACTGAAATATGGGTTATCAATGGCACAGCCCAGGCTATGATCACATATTAAACAGTGGATCCCAAATATGATATGTGTTATAAAAAGAAAAAGGTTTAAAATTGTTAGTATTGAGCTTAAAAGAAAAACACTTCAGTCAGAGGATCTGGGTTTGAAACCAGCCCAATTCCACATTTACAGGTTATGGATCTTTGATACGTTACTTAACCTTCCTGAGCTCCAGCTTCCCCATCTGTAACAGGAAGGGGATTTTAGATGTGATGTAGGCTCCCGAAAGGCAAGCTGATTTATTCTCAGCTATCTTCCCATAATTAAGCATTTAACTCAGCACAGCATAGGTTTCTATTCATATTTCTATTCATATTCATTGAGAATGAATGTATAGTTATCTAGTATAATTGTAATAAGGATTAGAGAAAATACAGGTAAAGCACATGGAACATAGAAAACCCTCAACTGGTAACTGTTTCTAACATGAAAAGCCCCTAGTCTTGAGTCCTCCTTCCTTCTTTAATCCTGAATGATCCTTTTAACCTGCACAAGTTCTGATGAATTCTCATCACCTAATGATACCATGCTTGTCTCAGCCCAGCTGCAATCATTTTGAGCCTCACCTGGAAGAAATCAAGACTTACCGCTAATATTCACACCAGCTCCTCCTCATAGGCAATCAACCCTGTCTCTTCCAAGATGGGTGCCCATTTGACATGGCAATTGTCTTTAGGTTCGGATAAGACTCAGAGGGTGGAATTGGTGAAGATAGTCTCTGCCTTGCAATTGCTCGAGCCCATAGTGAAGTTTGGGGCACCACAGATGGTAGTAGCATGGGTGGGGGCTGCTCTTTTGACTTTAGAAAGACAAAGGAGACTACACGGTAAGGAATTCTGGGGCTGAGTCTCAACCCAAGAGTCCAAGGTCTGGGTGCCTCAGTCTCGGCCTCCTCAGCCTGGTGCTGAATTCAGCAGCAGAGGAGACACCATTAGCCTCTGCTGCCAACGACTGTCTTTGAAGAATCCCAGAGAAGGCGGCAGCGTCCAGATTCTCTCCCCAGGAAGGTGTGAGGAATTCAAGTCTTGCTTGAAGACCCTTCAGCTACTGTGGGTAAAGTACACCATGCCTGCTGGCTGTTCCTTACCTAAAAGAGTGTGTGTTTGCTGTGGTGTGGAAAAGCCAAGGCCAAAGTCTGTTCTAACTAGAGTTGCTCTTGAGATTTCTCCCCCTTCTACTGGTTGCCTCTTAATCTAAATTTGATGTAACATTCCACCATCCACTTGGTCTGCTGATGTGGTAGTAGTAATTGTTCAAATATCATTGATTATTTTTCATGTGAGCAGGAAAGACCACAGGTGAGAGATGGGATGCAGGTGAGAGATTTCCCTGCATGGCTGGCTGTTATTAAAGATGTCTGGTCACTAAGGGGTTGTTTTGTATCTTCAGAGGTCAGTAGGAATGTGGCTGAACTCTCCTTCTGGAAATCCTCCCATCTCTAAATCTTACTCCTGCAGGTGGATGTAATTTTGGAAATTTTATAACTTCTCTTTTTAAGGAAGTCACAGAGTAAGAGCAGAGCTGGAAAGAGATGATGAAATAATAAAGGAACTACAAAAGAAGTTATCTCCAGCTTGTATGACAAAAGAATTTCCCTTGCCTTGTATTGTTTATTTTCTATAACTAAAATAATAAAATGTAAAAGAGAATTAGAGGCACAGGATTTCAAGCAGTATTTTATTTTTTTTCTAGTTTCCTTGAATAATTGGCTAAATCATTTTAGAATATTTTTGCTTAAAGTTTCCAGAACTCTTTTGTAATTTTTCTCTCATTTGCCTTTTGCTTTATTATTCTTTCATTCTGTGCTGTAATTGTTACAAGGCCCATTATCCCTGGCTTCATGTTTTATTAGGTAGAACAACAGCCTCACAGATGATTGGTAAGAGTTTATGCAGTCAACTTTCTCTGAAGTTTAAGGCTCTGACATCGTGTGAAACCGAATTCCTGAAACAAGTGTCCTCTACGATCTCTCACTGCAAATAGTGCAGCCACAATTGGCCTCTCCTTCAAAATGAGAAAAGTGGCCAGAGCCAATAGTAGAAACTTGATGTTTTGTGTTGACTGCTACTGATTTCATATTCTTAATTTTGCTGTTATTTCTGAAGATTATCACAGTTTTATTAAATAAGCAAGCTTTAAAAAATACACATGCTTAGTTTCATCTTAATCATCAATTTTTTATTGAAAATCAAAATAGAAAAAATATTCTAAAGATAAAAACAACAAATACTTATACGCACTGCCAACTCGATTGTAATGCACTTTTTGTCAACACCCACAAACAGGTCTGTAAACTACAATAATTCACTAAATTGTTTGCTACTTTACAATCACTGGCAGGAGAGGAGAGGGAAGTGCCACTAGCACAGAAATAAAGCACATTGAAAGCCATATAAATAAAAAGCATAAAGCATTGTAAATTAATTGTAATTGGAGTGGTTTTGAGAGGAATAAAATAAGCCACCCATCTACTTTAAAGGAAGGCAATTCAAACATCCCATTCATTAAATAAAATAATAAAAACAAATTTTAACTTCAAGATACAGTTAACAGAGTCAAAGAAGAGGGAGGAGAAATAGACATGCAAGGAGACCACACACAGTCACATACAGGGAGATAAAGAGAGGGGCCCCATGGAAGAAGAGACACACAGCCATTAGCACAGAAAGGAGAAAAGCAGGGCAGCTTTGAGCAGAGAATCTCCATCTGTGGTTTTTGAATTTTTGATCCCCGAAACCCATGAAGTTAGTGACTGCTTTCCACAGAAGAAGCAGACAGCCTTGTCACTTGGGGCTTTTGGACTGCAGGCTGAACTTTAGTCAAGGACCAGATGGGATTCATGGGCCAGCCCTCCCACTTTCTTGTTTGTTTGGCCAGGTTAATAAAGCCTATCCACTTACACCAATTTCCATAGAAAGAAGGCTCACATATTCTGCTCATTCCCTTGTTTTTCAATTGTCAAATGGAAATCTGATGTTAGTAATTTTTTTTTAATTTAAAAAAAAAACACAAAAAAACGATGCTATTTACTCTAAGAACAGGTATGGCTTTTAAAGGAGGAAATGGAGGAAGAAGGATGTTTACTGGTTTTATGTATATCTTTTCTTAAAGAATTTCATTGAGAATATTAAGCCCTGAGAAAAATACGTCCAAGAGAAAAAGAACAGAAAAAGATGAAAGAAAAAGAAGCAAGATACAAAAGCAATAGCCACCTTGCATGACCCCACACCTACAAGCTAGGGAGGGCAGGGAGATGCGGGAGGAAGGGTCAGTGGAACAATCCCTACTCCTTCCTGCATGTGCACCCCTGTGCTGGGACTTCCACTTTAAAGACACATTTAAATGATGCATTTAAAGATGAGACTGATAGAAGTTTACACCATTTAGAGATTTTTAAAACAGCTTTATTGAGATGTTCTTGACATACATGAAGCGCACATATTCAAAGTGTAGAATTTGAACTACTCCTACAAAATAGGAAACATACTCATCACTCTCAAAGGTTTCTTTGGACGATTTCATAATCCCTTCCTCCAGTACCTCCTCACCTCTCTTCTGGTAACTGTTGATCTGTTTTCCATTAGTTTACATATGCTTGCATTTCTTAAAACTTCATAAAATTGGAATCATATAGGATTTAATCTCTATTTTTGGTGACTTTGTTCACTCAGTGTAATTGCTTAGATTCATTCATATTGTAGTATATATCAGTAGTTTATATTTATTGATAAGTAGCTCTCCATTGGATCGGTATACCATATACCACAATTCGTTTATGCATTCATCTATTACCAGTAATTTGAGTTGGTTCCACATTTTGTCTATTATAAATAAAGCTTGAATATGCATTTGTGTGCAAATATTTATAAAGATTTGTGCTTTCATTTTCTCTTGGATAAGTAACTAGTGGAAGGGATAGATCATGTGATAGGTATAAGTTTAACTTTTTACAAAGTGGACTGTTTTCCAAAGTGGTTGTACTATTTTACATTTCCACCAGCAGTGGGTTAAGAGATCCACTTTGCTGCCAACATGTGGCCTGGTCATCTTTTACAATTTTAGCCATTTAATAAGTCTGCAGTGGCATCTCACCGGGGGAGGAAGGTTACCAAATTACTTTATTTGGAAACATAGTACACATGAGAGAATTTAAATGGATTCTTGGTACAACTTATAGAAAAGATACAGATAAACCCAAATGCATGCACTGCCTTGGTGGAAGTCACTCCCTTGGCTATGAGGGAACCAACCTAAAGTTTAGCTGTCAGCCTTGCTGTCTGTCAGGGTGAGCTTGTCAAAGACATACTTAGCTGTGCCAGATTACAGGACCCCCATCTCATGCAGGTTGGTTTCAGTGGTCACCCATCTTTATTGGATTGTACCTGCTCATTCAGGTAATGACTATCAATGAAGCCACACAAATGGGGTCTGTTTTTTTCAGTGATCATTTGTGACTGATTCGTGCTTTTCTTCAAGTGTATCACATATTCCGTTACATTCAGCCCACTCTCTCAGTGGCCGTGGCCTCGTTTCTTGATATCCTGAAGGAAGGTTTGGCCACTTTGTTGGTTCTGCAGCTTCAACAGTTTCTCAGCATGTCCCCTGTCCTCATGAGGCTGGTGAGGAAATTGTGAAAGTTTTTCAAAGCCGCATAATCACAGTTACGTAGCAAGACATTGGCAGGTAGATGGGGAAGTGCTGAGCTCAAAGTTGATCGGGTGGTTGACGGTGACCTCCTAGTTGTGGTAGTAGTTCTTGTGCACCTGTTTGGCGGACCAGTCACCATAGCAGGTGACAGGGAACTTGGCACTGTCCAAGGGATCCATGAGAAGGTGTCAGAGGGCTGGTTCTAAGCAGCCAGCCATCTGGGTAGAGAATGAAGTGAGAGGAGGACTAAGTTCGTGGAAGCACTTTTATAGCATGAAGACACTCTGACCTCTGAGAAGAAACTCCGGTCCATCTCATTGTAGATTTACTTGTATTTCCTTAAATATATTAAATATCTTTTCTTGTGCTTATTTGCCATTTACATATTTTCTTAGATACAGTGTTGATTTAAAACATTTGACCATTGAAAAAAATGATTTTTGAGAGGTCTTTATATGTTCTGGATACCTGTCTTTTATCAAATGTATGCTAGGCAAAGATTTTCTCTCAGTATTGGTTTGTCTTTTTATTATTTAACAATGATTTTCAAAGAATTTTTTTAAATCTTTCGTCTAAGTTGTTAATTTGTTCTTTTATGGATTACACTTTTGGTGTTGCATCTAAAAAATCTTTGCCTAATCCAAATTACAAAGGTTTTCCCTATGTTTTATTCTAGAAATTGTAGAGTTTTGGGTTTCATATTTGGATTCATGACCCATTTTGAGTTAATTTTTGCACATGGTATAACATATGGATAAAAGGTTTCTTGCTTGTCTATTATTGCATTTGAATACCTACTTGTCTCAGAATTTTCTGCTGAAAAACTGTCCTTTCACCATGAATTACCTTTGCACCTTGGTTGAAAATCAATTGTCATTTTCTAGACTATTTTATTTCATTGTTCTATTCTCTATCTTTGTACCAATACCACTACTATCTTAAATTACTACTGCTTTATAATAAATCTTAAAATAATGTGGTATTTGTGCTCTAACTCTATTTTTTTGTTGTTTTCAAAGTTGTTTTAACCATTCTAGCAGACTTGGCATTCTTAAAACCTACAAAAGTCAAAATCTAGCATTTCCTCCCAATTATTATGATGCCAGTATCTTTAATCAGGAACTGAATTTAGATATAGCTAAATGCATTCAAACTGATGTTATCCATTTAGCAGTCTTGCTATCCCATACCCAGAATCTCCCTCACAGGATTCTCCTAATAAGAGGAGACTTAATATCGGAGAAATAGTAGGAGAACCCTCCTATTATTAGGAGAATCCTGTGAGGGAGAATAGTCTCCAAACAGGAAGAGCCAACTTCAGATAGAGGGAGTTAAAGCTTAAGATGGAAAATAAGAAAATGAGAGAATATTTGATTAACTTTGATTAACATATTCCAATTCCAAAGATGCTGTATTCAGGGCCCTGAAATAACTTGTAGATGTTATCTTTAAAGCACTGGTAATACAGTTTAAAAATTATTTACATTTTAGGAAGAAACTAGAACAACAGAGATTAGTCCAAACACTTACTTTACAAGTAGAGAATCACACCATTGGCTAGAACAATTCAATTACAAGAAATATTCTACAGTGTAACATTAAATAATTCTTTGTATTTAAAATTTAAAAAAATGTATTTTGTGTACTTTTAAAACATAACTTTCTGCTAATGTTATGTTGGAGTAATAATAAACCAAAGTGGACCCAGCAGGCCTTCTGCTGTATGTCCTTATTCTGGCACAAATCACACCAGTGTATGGTAGAACAATGGAGCTCAGAACATCTGCCTAATGAAATACATGATAGTGATAACATGAAGAAGACTTTAATAAACAAGATGGATTTTCAGAAAACCTGTGAGAATGACAGACATATTTGCCTTGTTACATAAAAACTTGAGATGTATAATAAAAGACACCATACAGAAGTTCAAATGGAAAACAAGTCTGGTGCTTAGAAAGGAAGAAAAAATGAGATGCAGATAAGAGGGAAGCGAGAGAAAGAGGGATAGAGAGTAAGAGAAAAGGTGGAGGCAGAGAAGGAAGGAAGAGAGGGAGGGAAGGAGGGAGGGAGCAGAGACGAAGACAGAAATGGAAGGAAGAAGGGAAGAAGGACAAGAAGAAGAAAACAATAGATATGAAAGAAAGAATGTCTACAAATTGATTGAAAAAATTAAAATTACCCAACAGAAAAAAACAAGCAAATCATATTAACAGGCAAAACACTGTCAAAGAAGTGCATATCAGCAAATAGATTTTTAAAGAAAAAGTTAAATCTACCACTAATGAGAGAAATGCAACTTAAAGTGTCAGAATGACAAAAATTTAAAAGATTGGTGATATCCAGTATAAATGAAAATGAGAGGAAGTTAGCACTCTCACATGCACTGGTTCAGGAAATATTTCAAGAAAAGAGTCTAGAAATATTATTAAAATATAAACTGTATGTAGTCTTTGACCCAGTGATCCCACATTTGAGATTTTCTCCTATAGGGAAAAGAAAAAAGATTACTGAACAAAGTTTGAGTGTATTGAAGCATTGTTTATAGGGGCAAAATATTGGAAATAATTAGAATGTTTATAATTAAATAAATTATAGAAAATTAACAAGATAGAATATTGGGCACTGTCAAAAAATGAGTTGGAGGGAAAATCCAAAGAGCTGTCTATAATACATTAAGTGGAAAAAAACAGGTTACAGATTCATGAATAAATATGCTCTCATTTTACATCTGTTTATATACGTTTGTGTGAATGCAGAGGAGCGATACATTAGTTATCTACCACAGGTGGGTCTGGAAAAAGATGAAGGGAGGGGTGAGATTGTAAATAGCATTCTTCTTAGATCTGTTTTCTGTCTAACATACTACATAATACCAACTACAGAGTCAAAACAAAAATTTTTGTTCTTTGGAGTTATTACAAAGTCAAACAAATGCTTTGAAAATTGAATAGAAAAGAAAATATTAGAAAGTGCAGTAAGAAAGAGATAGCATGTCTCTTGGATTGAAATTAGAATGGTGCATTTGACTATAAACATATCAGTGATAATAATATAGTGAAAGAAAAGTCGTATCAACAAGAGTGGAGGATGGATTAGTGATTGGCAAAGAACCACAGAATGACGGTGTTTATTGAGCCAAAATTAGGCAATAGAAGATCAGCTCAATCAAACTTCCAGCTTACTCTCAGCAAGTCTGTGCCTCTTGCAGAAGTGAATTTTTAAGACAAGTGTCTCCTAGCCCCTCTGCTGGCTCTAATTCCACACTTAGAAAATAACTTAAATTCTAAGTGGTTTTTCCATATTCTTTCCCCTCATTGGGTGAAAAACCAACTGATATTATATACTAGGATATCTGATATTTTAATTTGCACATCAATATCTCCTGAATTTGAAACATATGAGTCAATCTCTATGAGTTTGATCAACTCCAAGGCTCAAACAGCAAAATTTTTAATCTGTGAAACTGAGAGCCAATCTCCAAGCCTTAGTGACTTTTAAGAAAAATTTTTTGAGACAGGGTCTCACTCTGTCTCCCACGCTGGAGTGCAATGGCACAATCATGACTCACTACAGCTTTGCAGCCCCCCAGGCTCAGGTGATCCTCCCACCTCAGCCTCCCCAGTAGCTGGGACTACACAGACAGGCACCACCATACCCAGCTAATTTTTGGTCTTTTTAGTAGAGACAGGTTTCACCATGTTGCCCAGGCTGGCCTCAAATTCCTGGGCTCAAACAATCCTCCCACCTCAGCCTCCCAAAATGTTGATATTACAGGCAGAAGGCACTGCTCCCAGCCTCGTTGGTGACTTTCCTAAAACCACAGCACAGTGTGAGGTGATGTCTAGGCAGCCCCCAGTCTACAGCACTGGTTCTTTTTCCCCTACCTTCCACATATTTCAAAGTCAGGCCCTCAGATTTGCAGGTCCAGAAACTTAGTGTTTGTATTTCAGAGTTAATCAGACTCAGATAGACTGATTCATATTTTCCAAAATGACAAAATATTAATAATAGTGTCTCCATGTACCCTTAACAGCAACTAGTGACAAAAATGCTAGTGAGGTGGAAATCCAGAGCAAGATCAAATCTTAAGTGACCTGAGAGACGCATAGAACAAATAAGCTGTTTCATCCAGAAATCAAACTTCAAATACCTTGAAAAGCAATGGATCTTCACTGATGTCTCAAAAACAAACCAAAGAGAGAGTAACAGAGTCAAAATTCCTAAAATCCCCTGCACTTGTGTCTCTCAGAGTCTGCAACCCCAGGCAATTGTCCTCATATCTTTCTCTTCTCATAAAACTCTCCCCACAAAATGCTCATGTGAGCTCCAACTCTTCCCTCAGTATCCTGCCTTCCAGGCCCTTTCTGGTTCTCTGCAAAGGGCTCCGTGTCTTTCTAATGTAAACCACTCTACATCCTCCTGCCTTCCAGTTTTTTGTTTTTTTTTTTTAATTTTTCTTTTTTATGACGGAGTCTTGCTCTATCGCCCAGGCTGAAATGCAATGGCACGATCTGGGCTCACTGCAACCTCTGCCTCCCAGGTACAAGCAATTCTCCTGCCTCAGCCTCCCAAGTAGCTGGGACTATAGGTGCATGCAACACGCCCAGCTAATTTTTGCATTTTTAGTAGAGACGGGATTTCACCATGTTGGCCGGGATGGCCTCTATCTCCTGACATGAGCCGCCCACCTCAGCCTCCCAATGTGCTGGGATTACAGGCATGAGCCACCACGCCTGGCCTCTAGTTCTCCTCTTTCCTCAGCACAACAAAGGCTCAGAACCTGAGCAGGACAACACAAGCTGAAAAAGACATTAATATTCATAAATGTAGTCATAACTATACATTCATACTTTTTCTCTGTCCCAGAAAGAAATTCTGAGAATGGCAGTGGGAAGCGTATAAGATGAGCCAGCTGTTCTTGGGTGGCCATTTTCACTGAAGTGACATGCTAACATAAATTAAGTATATGTGGTTTCAGAATTGTTTTGCAAAGAATTTCCTTGCAAGTGAAACTAAACAAGTTCTTCTTCTTCTTCTTCTTTTTTTTTTTTTTTTTGAGACAGAGTTTTGCTCTTGTTGCCCAGGCTGGAGTGCAATGACATGATCTCGGCTCACTGCAATCTTTGCCTCCCAGGTTCAAGCAATTCTCCTGCCTCAGCCTCCTGAGTAGCTGGGATTACAGGTGCCTACCACCATGCCCAGATAATTTTTGTATTTTTAGTAAAGACAGGGTTTCACATGTTGGTCAGGCTGTTTTCAAACTCCTGACCTCCAGTGATCCACCCACCTTGGCCTCCCAAAGTACTGGGATTACAGGCATGAGCCACAGAGCCTGGCCCACTGGACAAGTTTTAAGGTCATGTGCTTCCCAACATGAGGAGTTCAAAAATAGACTGGAGTACCATCATCAGGGTGTGATGGAGGAAATTTCCACACTGAATGAGAGGTGAACACCGCTGACCTGGAAGGTGATCCTATGCCAAAATTGGATGCTTTGGGAATCAGTTGTTTTGGCATAATTACAATAGATGATTAGTTTTCAAACCCTGTGTAACAGGATTCCAACATCCATGTGTGCAAAGAGATAGCATTAATGTATTCTGTTGCTTGCCTCAGTTCTGCCCTATCAGAGTACCACCAGGGACTGGATGGGCAAAATTCATTAGGAGGTTATCACCAGTTTAAAACTCAAAGATATTCTTTACCCATTCTTTTATACTCTTGCTTATATAAACAGATATTGGCTTGGGGTGATTCAAGCCACATTTCACCCTTGACCAGCCCACCCTTCTGTGGGAATTTTTCCTTTGCTCACATGAAGGGCCACATGAACTATTTTGGAATTCTGCAAGATGCAGCAATAAAAATGACTTTGGCTCAACATATATGCCTGTGGAGCTATCTACCCCAGATCAAATAGTTTCCACTCTATAAATAAATGGTTGACCTGTTCATTTTAGCCAGCTTGTCTAAACATGGCAGTTTAGTAGAGAAGTGATCCAGATTTCAAGTCTGGAGGACTTACATATATAACACACATGTACCCATTTGCACACATATGCAAATGTGTACACACACATGCACAAATACAGCTGGAATGCATCCTGGTATTCTTCCTCCTCTAATCAGCCTGGGAGCATCTGCCCTTCTGCAGAGGGATCACTCAGTGAATAATCAGTGCAGGGAGGAAGAACGATCCTAGAATTTTTTCTAGAGCACCTCTGGTTCCGTAGGCATTACAGTGAAAAATGTGGCAAGTACCAATCTTAAACTGCATTGGCTATTTAGTTTTCAGCCAGAAAAGCAAAGATGGAAAAGGGCAGTACCTGTGGCCAAATGTGTGTGATTACTGTGGTGGCAGGCTTCCAGAGACACCAAGCCCTGACTTTGTTTCATCAGGATACTTCCTAAGTTGCTATTGAGAAGTATTTTCAACAATCTCATTTTTATTAGCCGTTTGTGCCCATTACAGTTTTCTAGTTGCTAGCCTGTTATGGCTTTAACATAAATAAGGTTCTAAAAATGTCTCACATGAGTAGTTGCAGAGCTGGGTATGCTATTTAGACCATATAAAAAGCCCATGTAAAGGGCTTCCCTTGTAATGGGACTCTTTTATATTTAATAGAACTGTCATATAAACATATACTAGCATTTAAAATGCAGTTTCTGGGCTATAAAATAAACACCATTTCTAATATTGCTGTTGGCTTTCACATGCATGGAGCTCAGTTCGTTAAATGCTCTTTACTCCATTTATGTGAAATTTGTTTTTACCACCAGAGCAGCGCGTAAAGTGCATTATCCCTTGAAATGCAGCCATGGTCAAGGAAAGAATTGTGAAACTCAGACATATCAATTTTATGTAGATTCAAACAAATTATAGTTAATTTTAACACCTTGTCCAAAACTACAAATGTGGTAAGCTTCTAATGAATTATTAAAGATAATGATAACAGCATTTGTACGTAGAAATATAAATGTGAACATACCACACACAAATGATTATAGCAGCATTTAGAGATATATTCATAGTCAATGTGTGCCTAAAAGTTGTGTAGTAGCAATATTTCATTTAAATTACAAATTAAAACAAGGCACATTTAAATAAGTGACTGCATTGACTATCTTTATAAACTTAAATAAACATTTACTATAATGTGGTCTATTATCTCATCTGAAAAATGGAAGACAATGTTATTCACCTGACTTATAGTTTTCTTATAAATGAGTTAAAACATGTAAAGTTCTAAGATCATTACCAGGCTTACAATCTGCAATCAGTAAGTGTTAGCTAACACTGATATCACTTTTTGAGAGCTTTATTTTAGGGCCACCAAAAATCAATATTGTTTTGCATAGGTTGGAAATTTTTGGCTAGAAATCATAAGTATATATTTTATGATAGGTATAAAATGCTATATTATTTATAAATACATATTATCAATCAATTAATCTAGATCAATATATCCATTAATAAATATTTCCTTATATTTAATTTCAGTGAAATTTGAGGAGTTTGAGAGATTCAAAGAACCACAGGATGCAATCAATCACTGTCTTTAAGAAACTCATGTGAACATCAAGAAATTAATACCATTAAATACATTTTAAAATAATAAAATTAATTTTAAAAACCACAGTGTCATTACCAAATGGTTGGAACTGGTTGGCACTTTGACACATGTTGTAGAACAATTGGCTGTTCCTAAGAAGACAACACAGAAAAACAAACCTTTTATATTAAAGACCTAAATATAAAAATTAAGATTGTAAAAATTTTAGGAGAAAACTTAGTAAATCTTTATGACATCAAGATAGATAGAGAATAATTTGTTAAACCAAATCCCAAATCCACAAACTATGCAGGAAAAGATGTTTGAAATTTAACTATTGAAATTTAAGATTTCTATGTGACAAATGACAACATAAAAAATTACGACAAGTTACAGACTAGAAGATATTTGCAGACATATTAAAATCTACTTTCTCTTAAACAGTATCTGGAGTTCCTCATATATTATAAGCCAAAAGACAACCCAATAAATAGTGGGCACGGAACTCACAGAGAAGAAAATGCAATGGCCAGTAAATACATAAAAGTTTTTTTGTTTTGTCTAAAAAATTTTTTTAATCCACTCTCTAAAATAAATGCAAACAAAATAACAATCAGAGGGTTTTTACTTTTAATGATAAATGACTAACTTGCATGAAACTAAATCTTTTAATGTAAGACGACAAAAATATCTGGAATTTTTTAAAAATTTGTTTTAAGGCTTTAGAGAATAATAAAAATAATTAGGATTTTAGGAACCAAGATTGCAAGGAGAACAGAATAACAGTGATGCAAGATCAACATTTACTGTTGCCTGGACCAGTGAAGTATTTGCTAATCCATAACTTTTGGCCAAGAGGCTACAAGTCTAACAAAAACTGGTAACTAGAATGAAAAACAGTGGAGAATATTTTATGGTCTCAAAAGCTCGGGAGAATAACACTGTAGTTCAAGCTTCATCAAAGAAGACGCTGGTAAAATACTCCAGACATTCCCTTTAAAACCCAGAAAGTGTATACTCTTGGGCTAAGAAACAATGGAAATAGAATGCTTCTCACTATTATTTTAAAAAAAGAAAAACAAAAACAAAATAACCTTGAATCAGTTCAGTACAAGATCAATTATGTTAACTTATTTCTCTTTAATTGGCTACCTGCCAGAAGTAAAAATTTGTCCCCCATGTAGAAAATTAGCAACATCAGAAGCCTCAAATTATCTTTAAATCTTCTCATATATAGTGTCTGACCTCTAGTAAAAATTATCAGTCACACCAGACACAGAAACAAAGCACTGAAAACAAGGAGAAAAACTTGGGATAATAGAAATAGAGCCATAGGAGATCAAAATTAATTAGAGTTATCAGACACAGACTTTAAAATAATGTGATTAAAATGTTCAAGAAAAATACATGACAAGATAGAGTTTTTTGGCCAAGAAGTAGAATAAAGAAAGAAGTAGAAAAAATCAGATAGAAATTCTACTTGGAAAAATAGAATAGACAAAATTAAGAACTCAATGGATTGATTTAACAGAGAACTGAACATTTCTAAAAAGAGAATTAAGAAACTGAAAGATGTATAGGCAGTGACTCTTGCATAAAATCATTGTTCTAATGTTATATAACTTTATCAATTTTCTTTTGGCTAATATTTGTGTATATGTATATATTTTTTAATTTTTTTAAATTTGTTTTCAACATTTCTACAGCCTTATATTTAAAAATGCATCTCATGTATGTCATAAATGCCTGGCTTTAAAAAAATTGATAAATCTTTTAATCACAGTATTCAGACTGCTTACATTTAATTAAAACTCTCATACATTTGTGTTTAAGTTGACTATTCTACTATTTACTTTCTTTTTGTTCTGATATGGTTTGGCTGTGTCCCCACCCAAATCTCACCTTGAATTGTAATAATCCCCTCATGTCAAGGGCAGGGCTAAGTGGAGATTATTCAGTTATGGGGAAGGTTTCTCCTATACTGATTGAGTGGTAGTGAATAAGTCTCATGAGATCTGATGATTTTATAATTGGGAGTTCCCCTGAACAAGCTTTCTTGCCTACTGCCATGTAAGATGTGACTTTGCTCTTTATTCACCTTCCACTGTAATTGTGAGACCTCCCCAACCATGTGGAACTGTCAGTCAATTAAACCTCTTTCCTTTATAAATTACTCAGTCTCAGGTATGTCTATATTAACAGTGTGAGAACAGACTCATTGTTTTCTTTTTCCTCAATTTTAGTCAATTATTAATCAAGTACTATTCCATACTAACTCTCCATTACTTTACAATTCATTTTACTGTTCTTTTACTGATTATCCTAAAGATAAAAACATACATTTGTGATTTATTACTTTTTAATATAAGTGACTAGTTTTGCTATGTCCCCAACAGCACACATATTCTTTTCCCATCTTTTGATCTATTAGTTGTCATGCATTTTACTCACTCAAATATCGTAGACCACACAATGTACTAAATAATACATAAGGATTTATTCAATTGTACACACATAAAGTATGTAATTTTCCATGTTTCTTATCCTCCCATACTTTCAAAACTTCTTTTCTGTTCATCTCAAAATATTTCCAACTAATTTTAATTGATCTATCATTTTAAATTATCAGTTGGGTCTTCAGGTGGAAAATTTGATTAACTTTTCATGACTGAAGAAAAATATCAATAGAACTTATCACATTTAGGCTAAACTGAATGTTTAAGTGAAACAATTTCTTGGACCTGAGTTTGTTTAATGAAGTGGAAGTTTTGCATAGCTTTGCTATTCACATCTTTTTAGGTGAACATGGGGGACAGAAAGGGAACCATAGAGAACACTTCATAGTTTTACTTTGGAGAGCAGGGTAAGATGTGGGGTTAAAATATTATAGAGGCAATATTTTTCAATTGGACGTCAAATTATTTTTAATGCATTATCTTTCTCTTAGCCTGATTTACATCAAACCCAGACACACTGTCTTTCATTAAAACAATTTTTGGTAACACTAAGGCAGAATTATTAATAGCTTCATCATTCTTCTTATCAAATTCTGAAATACTAAAGATAGATTTTTAAATTATTGGTATTGAAAAAAACTCATCTCCATCATTTAAAGTTGGTGATTTCCCAAATCAACAATTAGCCATTTCTTTAATGAGACACACAGAAATAAAAGGAAGGTAGAGATTTTTTCTTGCATTTGGACCAGAATGACTACTTTATTACTCAGTATGGTTAAAATCATCAAAGACAGCTTCCATGTTTTAACAATGGATTCTCTGCAGTTTATAGGGATATTGTTCTACAGAGGAAAAACAAACTGAGGACTTTTATAAGAGGGCATTCTTGGTTCAGAGTGCATTATAAATGATACACTATCACTTTCAGGCCTGATAATAAAAAGAGACAAGATTTTAATGTTAAAACACTAAAATTGATTTACTGATATTATACTTGTCAAGTACAGGAGGAACCATCTTACAATGCTGATAAGGTGAGCATAGAATTTAGTTTGGTTATAGATACAGTTTCTTATGTAATGCAATTATAAAATAATTTCTTGATGGTTCCCTGAGGGTAGACTGAGTTGAGGTAGCCCATTAGAACTTTACTGGATCCTTAGTAATCTGGAGAATAATAATGACCCCATCTGTTTCAGGCAGCAAAACTTCTTTACCTTCAAACCTAAGAGTTCACATAAGTGCATGATAGCCAAGCCTGCCAAACTAATTACAGTCAGTTTTGAAGGGAGTGAAATGAAATTTTGATCAATTTCATTCTTCAGCTCTAATCTCTTCTCCAATTTATTTTAGTCTAGATTTCTCTAAAGAGGACCCCTAACACAAAGCCTTACCTACAGATAGTTTATTTGGGGAGTGATACAAGTGAGAAAGGGAGGGGGCATGTGGGGTGAGACAGAAGGAAGGGAAATAATCCAAGGGTGCATGTTGAATTGGCCATCATGATGGCGGCTAATGTACTGTGTAGCCAGAAACTGCTCAAAAATCTCATAGAACAGAACATGTCTCAGAATTGTCCAACCAGGGGACAAAAAAAAAGAAAAGCATTTATGAAGTGGCCCCATTTTTCCCATTAGTAAAGAAAGCTCCTATAGTCCTGTTATCTCTGCAGTTCTGGTTTGTATGTTCATGAAAGCCAAGTGGGTTCATGCAAACATCCTGTGTTGCAGCATCAGAGGTGTTTTGGGGAAAAAGTGATAGCAGGTCTGAGTGAGGTGTTGTCAAGAAGCTCCTGAGGAAAGCCGGTGGATATCTGTACGGAAGATATGAAGTGACATACAAGAAATGTGTGATGTAGTCCATCCTTTGTATTTTTTAGATCCACTTAGGATTTCTACTAAGTCACGCCCCTAACATAAGGCTCCCTATGTATACAGCAGCAGTAGCCGTAAGGACTCTATACACATGGCTTATTGTGACAAGCTACTGCAGTTGTTTCTGAGACTGAAGCTGATATTTCTCATCTCACTCCTCCACTACCCATTCTAGAAATCTTTCCCTTTGACAGTGCCTTAGCTTGTGTAATGTGGTGACCTAGCTCTTCTTCCTTAGAGCCTAAGCCCTTAAGGCCTTTCCCTTTTCTAACTATGGTTACTACATATCCATTCACCATTGTCACTGAGCACAAAAACACAAAGAGACATCCCAGAAATATCCAATGGTCGAGATACACCTCTCTCTGTTCTTGTCATGTAACAGCAAACCTACATCTTCCATCCAATTGGAGTTGATTACTTTATGATACTCCTTTTCTTGGTGACATGAGGAGCCCAACGTGGATGGGTAATAGTTGGAACTTTAAATTCAGAGTACTCTTGACTATGTGCTCTAATGGAAGTATTCCCTTCCCTGAGAACCAGAACACTTAATCTGGCAGAACAGAAATGGGAAACACAAATTCAGAAAGAGGGTCACCATGATGGTGAGAGTGACGTGGGGCAGATGAACCCCAAAGTGGAGCTTAGTTCATCACGGTTCTTGGCTTTGCCCAGGAAAGAATTCAGGAGCAAGCCAGAGGTAGAAGAAAACAGCTTAATGGAAAACGATGTTACAGCTCTGGCAGTGTTACATCTCTGTGACTACTCCTACAGATTAGGGCTACCCCATAGGCATAGAGTAGCAGCTCAGGGCAGTTTTTCAGTCATATTTATACCCACTTTTAATTGCATCCAATTAAGGGGCAGGTTATGCAGAGATTTCTAGGGAAGGAGTAGTAACTTTTGGGTCACTGAGTCATTGCCATGGAAAGGGGTGGTAACTCCTGAGTGTTGTCATGGCAAGGGTAAATTGGTATAGCACACTGGTGGGTATATCTGATTGAAAGCTACCTCCACCTTGGCCCTATTTTAGCTAGTCCTCAATTTGGCCCAGTATCCCAGCCCTGCCTCTGGAGTCAAGTCCTACCTCCTACCTCAAGAGGATCCTGTATTTCTTCTGTGCTTTTGTTCCCAGACCCAAGCATTCTAATGACTCTGCACCAAATATCAGGTGCTGGATGAGCAAACATACCATGTCCTAGACAGTGACAACCCACCTTGCTGGTGCCTCAGTTGAGCTGCTTCTGAGCAATAAGACTTACAGTCAGGTATTGGATGTCCCTTGTGACAAAATAAGCACCTCAATCTCAGCCACTTCTAGCTGCAATACCATACCAGTGATTGGCATTTTGTAATTCCTTGCATGATGGTGCTGGCTAAGACACTACATGTAGGAAAGGCAAAGTCATATCCAATGTGGGTATCATTCTGGCTGGGATATGTCACTTCCCCCTCTGAGGTCTGAGACAGATGTTTGGTATCTCAAAAGATTGTGCCACATTCAGGTTTCCAACCAGTTCTTCTCTGAATCATAGTCACTGAGGTCCTAACAGTAGACACTCAGACTCTATAAGGGTTCAAGAACACACTAGAAACTGCTTTTAAACAGCAAGTTGTCAATTCTCTGCTACAGCAGTATGCCCCAGCTCTAGAATGCTAGGTGTCTGAACTGTGACTCCCCTGGTGGAGCTTGCTAGACCGTCTACCTGCATCCTCATCCACTGTGGATACCTCTAGCACTCTCAGATCTGCTGATACAAATGGCTCAAGGGTCACGACAACTTTCACTGAGTCTGGATCTGGTACACAATTCTCCCTCATTCTGGGTCCTTCTCAAAACTGGTAGCCTTCTGAGCCATGTGACAAGTGAGCCAGAGCAATATTTCCACATGCAGTAGAAGCTGCCTCAAAATCCAGAAGCCTGAAAAGCATCACACTTCTTTTGTAATGAGAATGGCGCAAGAAAAAGCAAATTGTCCTTTATCTTATAAAGGATGTTTCATTATGACCAAAACCACTGGACCCATAAAAACCTTATTAATGTTACAAACCTCTAAAATAAATCAATGTTTATTTCATGTCCTCTGCCATTAACCAATTTTACTAAGTATCCAAAGTATTTTCCACTATCTGTTTATCCTATACAGTTAGCATCCTGTAATCATGTTATGGACCAGTGTTGTGGACAAGCAGAAAACATTAATTGGGTTTTAGAGATGGTAAAATGGTTGTAACAACAGATTTCTGCATAATAATGTCCATCTGGTAACTACAAATGTAATTCTGATGAAGTAAAATATAAGACAGAAGAATATAAATGAAGATATTTGATATGGTTTGGCTGTATCCTCACCCAAATCCCATCTTGAATTCCCATGTGTTGTGGGAGGGACTCAGTAGTAGGTAACTGAATCATGGGGGCAAGTTTTCCCTTGCTGTTCTTGTAATAGTGGGTAAGTCTCATGAGATCTGATAGTTTTAAAAAGGGGAGTTTCTCTGAACAAGCTCTCTGTCTTTGACTGCCGTCATCCACGTTAGATGTGACTTGCTCCTCCTTACCTTCCACCATGATTGTAAGCCCATTAAACCTCTTTCTTTGGTAAATTTACCAATCTCTGGCATGTCTTTATCAGCAGCATGGAAGTGGACTAATACAATATTAGTTTGGCAATGGATTGTAAAGAGGCGATAAGGTCATCTAGGAATGAATTCATTCTCAGAAGAAAAAGACCCAAAAGAACAGTAATACCAACTCTGTCATTTTGAGTTGTTGTATGTCTTTATGCTGTCTTCATTTTTAATTAAAGGATACTTTTTAATTCTTTTTAAATTAAACTGAAGGCAGTGCACTGCAATCTACATGTTTGGAAAATAAGTGTGAATAAATACAGCTTAAGAGGCTGGGCACAGTGGCTTATGCCTATAATCCCACCACTTACGGAGGCTGAAGTGGGAGGATGGCTTGAGGACAGGAGTTTGAGACCAATCTGGGCAAAGTTGAGAGATCCTATCTCCACAAAAATAAAATAATAATTAGTTGATGGTGGTGGGACATGCCTGTAGTCCCAGGTACTCAGGAGGTTGAGGCAGAAGGATCACTTGAGCCCAGGAGTTTGAGGCTGCAATGAACTATAATCATGCCTGGGAAACAGAGTGAGAACCTGTCTCTAAAAAAGCAAACACACACACACAAGCACACACAAAGTTTAAGGATCAAGGAAAGTGAAGAGAAGTTGTCAGCTTAAGGTGTAAGTCTGCCTGAGAAACAGCAGTTTATCTGTATCCTGGGAAGAAGACTGTTTTGATTTAGCCAATTTGATGAGACATGTTTAGTACGAAGAGTTAGCTTGCAGGGTGAGGCCATAAAGCTGATGCATGAGATAAAGTAGTTTTTAAAATATATATGGGAGATTTCAACAAGCTAGCTAGGGAGGAGAAGGAAAAGTACGAGATTGGTGAAGAAAAGAAATGGGGAATGCCAATTCAACAAGAGGAGATAAACTGAAAAATTTCCAGCAGAAGATTGTTGGGGAAAGAGAGGATAAGAATAATGGAAAAGAGTTTTAAGTTAATAACTTTATATTTAAGTTAAATAATCTACATAAGCCACTTGCCTTGCTCCATTTACTCTAAATCATCAGTAAAGGTCTATGACCTATACCAGCTTTTTGTGAGCATTTTGAGATGAAATTAAGGCAGGGGGCCTGTCTTCCCCATCAGGATCAACTGAGTGTGCAGAAAAAAATAGAAAACAGAAAGGAAATAAAAGAGTTAGAGAATTTCTCAGAAGTAGAAAATCAGAGATAGAAGTATGTAGATACTGCGGATAAATGTTTATTATCCCATCCCACACAAAAAGGATGGTGGGGGTGGAACCCAGGAAAGGGTGACCCCAGCTGATATCTGGGTATCACCTTACCTGTATTCCTAAGCAGCTAACAATGGTTTCTATTAAAGAAAAAAACAGTTTTAAAGGAAGTGTTTATACTGAAGTCTACCATATATACATCAAAGTGCAAAAATCCTGAGTACAGCTCCATAAATAATCACAAAGTGGAACATACCCGTAAGACCACCCAGATCAATAAAGAGAAGGTTACCAGATCCCCAGAAGTTTCCACCCTACTCCTTCCTCCTCTCCAGATTCATCATCATCATGAGTTTTAAAACCATAGTTTCGTTTTGCTTTCTTTGACTTTCATGTCAATAATTTCATAGTATATTTTATGTATGTCTGGCTTCTCTAGCTCAATTTTATGATTGCAAAAGTAATTCATATTGTTCTTGGTACCATTAATTTTTGTGGTTGTAGTATTCCATTGTATGATTACCGCACTATATTTAACCCTTCTACCATTTACAGTCATTTGAGTAGATTCCAATTTTTGGCTATGGCATATTTTTTGGTGAATATATGTTCCTATTTCTAATGGGGTATATGTCTAGAAGTACAATTATTAGGTCAAATTCATATATATATAATTATATATATAGTAGATAATACATATATAATATATATATTTGGGATTATCTACCATACATACATACATATATATATGTATATATACAATATA